>NC_056461.1:22389894-22694894 GCF_018296145.1 Oncorhynchus tshawytscha
TCTCCTCTCCTCTCCTCTCCACTGTTTTCCTCATGGGAGCAGCATCTCCCTGGGCCTTCCCTGACATAAACCGCAGAGCCTGTACTGTAGGTGACTCACAGCAGAACCCAAACCTTGTTTTCAGTCTATACGTGTATCTCTTTCTTTCTTCCACCAATTCCATCTCCATCGCTCCCTTTGTTCTTGCTACATGCGGTCGATGGTCCATAACTCAACTGTCTCCTGGTGTTTGATGTCTCTGCCCTGGATATCATTCCATCCTGTTATTCCAACACTGACAATACCTGCTGCCTCTCTCTCACACACACACACACACACACACACACACACACACACACACACACACACACACACACACACACACACACACACACACACACACACACACACACACACACACACACAATGTCTATGGATGGATACCTCATGCTCTTAGGGAAGTACAGGTTCAAACACCATCCCTGCAAGAGATTGCCCTTGGCCTATTACAGTATGTCAAGAGACAAGGCTGTGTCGGAGAGCAGAGAGCTCAGAGAGCTTAAAGAGAGCTCAGTGGTAGTGTGGTTGTCATGTTCCCTAACGTGTAGCAGGATCTATTGCCAACAGATTCATGCAAGGGAGATAGTGAATCTTTACCGAACACTCATTGCCTCATGAATGAATGATGCAGGATTACCTGTAGGAGACGAGGTGGGCCCAGGATGGCACTTTAACAATGCCACTAAAGACTGGGCTCCCCTAAGTGTCAGTAGCCAAGGTGACAGAAACAGAGGGAAAGAGAAAATCCCTCTCGCTTCCTTTCTTTGTCTCCTGTTGTTTCAGCTGGACATTTTTTCAAGCTGACTGAACAGAGAGCAGATCTCACCACACTTCTATTTGCTATGTGGACACCTACTGTGAATATCCGACCTGATTTGTGAATCATGCATTTATGTAGACTTCAATCTGAAATTACAGTCAGGGTTAAATCTTGATGGGATTTTAACCAGATTTTAGGTCTAAACTGGCATAATAGGATTTCATGCTAGGAACACTAACAAAGATACCCAGTCCCGTTCGTACCCCATCTGTACCACACCCCCCATTGTACCCCAGACCTATTTGTACCTTATCCCTATTTGTACGAACCCCACCAGCACTATTTGTACCCTATCCCTATTTGTACGTATCCCACCAGCCCTATTTGTACCCTATCCCTATTTGTACGTACCCCACCAGCCTTATTCGTAACGCTAGCCTTATTTGCACCCAAGTCCCATTTGTATTGTACCCCAGTCCTCTTCATACCCCAACCCTATTCGTACCCCAGGCCTATTCGTAGCTCAGCCCAGTTCATAACCCAGCCAGCCCTATTCATACACCAGCCCAGTTCATAACCCAGCCAGCCCTATTCATACCCCAGCCCAGTTCATAACCCAGCCAGCCCTATTCATACCCCAGCCCAGTTCATAACCCAGCCAGTCCTATTCATACCCCAGCCCAGTTCATAACCCCGCCAGCCCTATTCATACACCAGCCCAGTTCATAACCCAGCCAGCCCTATTCATACCCCAGCCCAGTTCATAACCCAGCCAGCCCTATTCATACCCCAGCCCAGTTCATAACCCAGCCAGCCCTATTCATACCCCAGCCCAGTTCATAACCCCGCCAGCCCTATTCATACCCCAGCCCAGTTCATAACCCCGCCAGCCCTATTCATACCCCAGCCCAGTTCATAACCCCGCCAGCCCTATTCATACCCCAGCCCAGTTCATAACCCCGCCAGCCCTATTCATACCCCAGCCCAGTTCATAACCCCGCCAGCCCTATTCATACCCCAGCCCAGTTCATAACCCAGCCAGCCCTATTCATACACCAGCCCAGTTCATAACCCAGCCAGCCCTATTCATACCCCAGCCCAGTTCATAACCCAGCCAGTCCTATTCATACACCAGCCCAGTTCATAACCCCGCCAGCCCTATTCATACCCCAGCCCAGTTCATAACCCAGCCAGCCCTATTCATACCCCAGCCCAGTTCATAACCCCGCCAGCCCTATTCATACCCCAGCCCAGTTCATAACCCAGCCAGTCCTATTCATACCCCAGCCCAGTTCATAACCCCGCCAGCCCTATTCATACACCAGCCCAGTTCATAACCCCGCCAGCCCTATTCATACCCCAGCCCAGTTCATAACCCAGCCAGCCCTATTCATACACCAGCCCAGTTCATAACCCCGCCAGCCCTATTCATACACCAGCCCAGTTCATAACCCAGCCAGCCCTATTCATACCCCAGCCCAGTTCATAACCCCGCCAGCCCTATTCATACACCAGCCCAGTTCATAACCCCGCCAGCCCTATTCATACCCCAGCCCAGTTCGTACACCAGCCAGCCATATTCGCAGGCACAGTGCTACACCGGGGCTAGGGGGGGCTATAGCCACGTCACAAATCTGCATAGCCCCAGTTAAGCCCCCTCAAGCATTTTAGTGTTTTTTTTATTTTTGAAGAAATATGTAAAAGTTAATAATCAGCCATTCTGTTCCCCATCCGATCCCTGGCTGCATGCTCGTGCCGCGTGTGTACCCTATGAAGTGTGTATATGTGTGTGTGTACGTGTGTGTGTGTGTGTGGGGGGGGTCTGGTGGCCACGTTATGTGAGCTAACTCCTAGCTAGGTAGTCGCCCATCTCGCCCCGTTGCGATGGACCGTTTTCTGATCAAGAGAAGAGTGCGGGTAGAAAATGAAAATCCAGACCCAGACCCTGTTTCCGAGGGGGCCAGAGAAAAAGAGGGAGAGAGGAAAGATGAGTCGGAGAGAGAAACTCGTGAGCCACGACATGAGGGAGCACCAGAGCGGTTTGTCGCTGCTAGCTGCCCCACAGCCACCGTTAGCTGCACTGTTAGCACAGCCACCGCTCCCTCTGATTTAAGCCAGTCACCTGTTGAAGAACCAAGGCGCCCTCTTCTTCGCCGTTATCCAGCCACAAAAGTTGGACAGCAGGATCGCTACTTTAATCGTAGATGGTATGAGGATTACAAATGACTGGAATATTCTATTTCAAAGGGCCGTGCTTTCTGCTTTGCATGCCGGCACTTTCAACTTCCAGGAAACCATGGTGGAGAGAAGGCGGCACATTTACAGGTCATACGCAAAATCGACAAAACAGTTGCACAGAAAATCTCAGATAATCCTAGAAATGCTAAGTACCCGCATCATGATATACAGAATGAGATACTGGGCAAACCCTCGACTCAGCAACCTTGCCTGCCTGTCTATACACACAGAAAGATCCAAGGCCCCAGTTGTCCAGAAGATTATAGACTCATTTGCACTGAACCACAACAACAGACACTTCGTCCTTCTATAAAACAACACTTGGTAAGTAACTGAAAGGCCTTTTATTTATTGACAGTGTGCGCCTGTCCGGTGGTGGGAACATGATTCAATTGCGCTGACCTGGATCTGGATGGAACAAGAAGACACATGCATGTTGTCGGCCAGTCGGTCTACAAGTATTTTTGCAAAGAAATATCATCGCTAAAATAGTGATGATTGCCAGTTCGTTTTACAAGTGTGTGCACAGTTAACAGGCATAGGCTAAATGCATTGCACTTCTCGCTGTGGCTGCACTTTGGATATTATTCATGTAATTTCTGATGTTGTGATAGCCATTTCAACCCGAAAAACATTATTACTAATGCACAGTTGTCTGATTATGAATATGGAATAAATGCACTTGTAAATAGTCATGAAAATCAACTATTTTCTTAGCACCCCCACGTATTGGTCAAGCACCCTCTTAGCACCGGGAGAGAAAAAATCCTGGCTCCGTGCCTGTCTATTGGTACCCCAGCTCTATTCATACCCCAGCCAGCCCTATTCATACCCCAGCCAGCCCAATTCATACCCCAGCACCACTTAAGGAGAACAAGGTCCAGATGGCCTCTAGGTCAGACAGTCTCCATCTCCACCGGCCCGCTTATCTCCAGCTTCACTTCACTTCAAGAGACCACTGATAGCCCTGTTAGTTAGCACCTTTAGCCTTTTTCCCATGAAGGCCTGTGAAAACTAGAGCGACCCAACCAAATATCCCCAAGTATAACCAATCAGTGAAATATCAATTTCTTTATAATAAATTCCCTCCTTCTCAGTTCTCATATCCTTTATCAACATCACCACCACCACCACCATCATCATCAATAACAACAAGATTCCCTCACAGCTGCATGATAGCCCTACTTTGGTGACTCAGGCCAGTCCAGGCCCTCTGCCCTCACCGGAACTGAGTTCTTGACCTTGTGGTCATTCGTCCAGGGCCCTTCCTTCTCGCCCTGAACCCCTACAGCCCAGAGAAATTAGTCTGCCCCTTTGATCTCCTCCGGCCATGAAGTCAGTGGGAGTCATGAAGTCGCCTTGCTAAATTACAATGTGCTTCAAAAGAGAAATAAAGAAGCAAGATGTCTGCCAACTACAGGTGGCTGCCCTGTACATAGGTCACATTCTCCAATTAAGCAGGAGGACGAAACAAATGGATGAATTACAATAGATTCAAAGTAGCAAGGAATGTATATGCACCATACAAGCAACTCTGGAGATAGCGTCTTCAGCATCCAATGCTATCCAAACTAGAAAAATGACGTGGTGTGAGATGCTCTCCTTTCGGTTTTCTGGATAAGATTAATGGAGGCTGAAGGGGATGTCTGTCTTTTGTAGCATTCTAATTTATCGTCTGTAAATGGATGTTTGGAATGCTTGTATTACTGGGCCCATAGGTCACCATTGAAAGATAGTGATAATGATTAATAAGATCACCAGGAGTTGCCTCATGAAATAAAGGCCAAATAGAAAAGGAATCTAATCCCGTGTGTTTGAAGTGGTGGTCCATGGGCGGGGCTAGGGGTGTTGATTGATGGCTCCTACTCCTATTGGGCAGTGGGCTTCCTCCGGTGGGTCACGTCCTGTCTGGCCCCTGTCCACAACACACTTCCAGGACATTTCCGGGGTCTCTGCCCTCGCCCATGCTGTCTCGGCCCCCTCACTCCTCCGCCCACACCCCCTCCTCGCCTCCTCGGCGCCACACTGCGCCAGTGGTCAGGACCTGTGTGCCACCCAGGTCTAGCAAAAGGGGAAGACAGGGAGAGGAGGAGTTGGGGGAGGGGGCAAGAGGGAGATGGGAGAATGGGGCAAGGGCATTTGCAGCATGACGTTTTCTGATGGAATAGGCATTAGTTCCTTCAACTGCTGCATGGTGTTGCTGGTGACCCCCCATCCAGAATCTGAAAACAAGTACACGAGAAGAAAAGGTCACAAGCACTCAACTTTCTCTGAGAGCTGAAGCTGAGCCAATGACTGGAGTGACACCCCATGGAGACAAAGAACACTGCAGTTCACCACCCAGTCCAAGGCCACAGTTACAGAATGGCCAGATGCAGTTGGCTGCAAATAACCTTGCAAAAAGAAGAACAGCGTTTTTAGATACATTAATGCACAACAAGACCACAGAGTTCCCTGGACATCCTGATATATGACTTATTCACAACACTTACTGTTTAATGTTTAATAATGACTGTATAATTGTACATGTAAAGAATGATGAATTAGTGACAGCATTAGGATTAGAACTAGGTGTGAGATGTGGGTACACATCTCAGTTGTGGAATGTTGACTATTTAATAGTAATGACTTCATATTTGAACATGCTTTTAACATAAAACGTATATTAAGTGATGGAAATATCTTCTGTGGAAAAATATACCCTACCTTACTCTTTTATTGTTCACAGTGTAAAATGAATCAACATGACTGATTCCTAGCAACCACAATAAAAATAAAAATAAAAATACAATGAAACATATCAACTTGTTGTGCAGAAAGAGTCAAATTGATAAATTCCTCCAAATCTTTAATGTCTTGACTTTGATATTTTTAGTGGGCTCTATTGCAATGAGCCGGGACATCTTGTTATCTTGGCTTGCTGTCTTTCTTGCATTGCTTCTAAGTGAAGTCAGTGATTATTTTGATTTCCAGTGCCTCTCTGATCCTGGGGAAGACAAATGAAGTGCCTAACCACAGAGAGGCAGAATGCTCCGAGACGGTGAAAAGAGAATCTGGGAAAACATTCCTCAGAGGAGAAGAAAGGAGGAAAGAGAAGAAAAAAAGAAATAGTAACAATATATTTTTTTTTACGTGCAGATTCAAGTCACATCAAACAGAGATTCTTTACATTATATACATAAATAGATAACATATATGTGTACCTGCAGTGTGAGTGCTTTTGTTCAATGAATATTGTTTGAAAAATGATTTGTGGTCCAAAGGTGGAGAGGAGCAAAACTTCAGTGAGCTGCTTGACATCAACTGTAAATATTTGTACAGGTCTAACCAGATAGTTCAGTGCTTGAGCTCTTTTCTGTAGCTTGTAGGGAATACAATAATTGGCATGTAGGTTTCTCACTTATGGGTGGCACACATTGGGATATGGGGGAGGGGACTGGGCAGGGTATATGCAAAATAAATACTGTAGTATTTACTATAGTTAAAATAGTGTTTTTTTGTTGTGGATAATACTATAGTATTTACTATACACTCTTAGAAAAAAAGGTTATTTGGGGTTCCATGCAGAACCTTTTGCTTATTTGGAAGATATTAATGAACCCTATATATATATATATATATATATATATATATATATATATATATATATATATATATATATATATATATATACCCAGTGAAACTTCTGAGTGTAGTCTAATGTGGATTTTAGCAAACAGCTAACAAAAGCTAACACAGTCACATCAAACTCTGAAATGCTAGCTAATTAGCTCCCTTTTCATTTCTTTTAGATATTTTGCATGAACATTTATATCCATATTAATGATGATGCTGCTGCACGATTTTGCCTAGTCAGAAAAATGGCTAGTTGATGTCTGACTGTATTACCTCTCTCAGGGGGGAGATCTAATTCACATTTTTAAACAATGTTTCCCAGGTCGGAGTGGCAAACAGCAAGGTTCATACAAACCTGTGCTGTTTCAAACTACAGGCTAGCTGGAAGCGAGAGGAAATAATGAGTTGAATGAAAGCATACCCTCTTAGATTGAAAAAGGGGTTCTATTTAGAAGCTTTTGGTAAATTCATATTTTAACTGCCATTCTGATTAAAAAACCAACTGCCATTCTAGAATGAGGATGGTGGTTGAACTTGCAAATAGCCTACCAATAAGCAAGTTATTTTTCAATTTATTAAGGTAAGCAGAGTTGATTATTTAATTCAAATATATGAAGCCAACGTCATATGATAAACTATAGCTAGGCTAGATAACGTTAGATAGATACATTTGTATTAGAAATTGAGCACCGTTCGTAAGCTAGCTTGCTAGGCTTCTTTAATTAGTCACTTTACAAGCTAGCTAGCTAATGCTAATAAATAAACATACTTTTTTATTATGGAATATACCAAATAGAGCTACAGACCCAGCCTGCCATTGACAATTAGCTAATTGTTACTATTATTTCAGTATTTCAGCATGGAGTCAGATGACAGTTGCTGACCTCTGTTGAATGCAGGTGATGGGCAGTGGGCTGACTGAGAGGAGATATCTATCTAAACTATTTATAATAAAAATGAGTCTTGGTGATTCAATAGTCTAGTTAATCATTACATTACTTTTAACACACTCTAAGTCTGGCAGTAACCCATCTATCAGGCAGAGGATCTCTGTTGCTGCTGCTGACAACAACTGCACATTTTTGCTTCTTATTTCTTCTTCTCAGGAACCAGCCAGGCAACAACACATACTGTACTGTTCCATAAAGAAGTTAGACAAGGTTTGGTACCAAGATTGACGTTGGCCATCATTCAAACAAAAAGATGCCTCCCTGGCAGACAGTGCATATTTCCAAACTATGTTTGCATACAATGACAATAACGTCTCTAAACTATCCTGGTATTCTTTTTTCCATTATTTAATTGTTTATTATACTCAGTGGACTTGTGATTCGTTTTTGCCCTGAGATTGGAAGGTTGTGAGTTTAATCCATTGCCGAGTCAAACCAAAGACTGTAAAAACGGGACCTGATGCATCTCTACTTGGCACTCAGCTATTTAGTATATAGATTGGGGGTAAGGCTCTTCAATAGACTAGCGTTCTGTCCAGGTGGTGTACTTGTACGTCAAGCTTCCTCGTGCTACAGAAACAAGAGATAGGCTCCTATCCAAGGCTTGTGCAAGGCTACTTACTTACTTACTTATATTATATTCTTAGCTAAAAAATATTACCTTATTAGTAGTAGCCATAATTCATAAATGGCACCAATTTTAGTTCCGTGAAGAAGAACCATTGGATTCTACATAGAACTTTTAGAGGTTCCATATATGAAGCAAGTGATATAACCCTTTTTGGTTCTATAACAAACTTCTTTTTCTAAGTGTAGTATTCTACATTGTAAACTGGGTGGTTCGAGCCCTGGATGCTGATTGGCTGACATCCGTGGTATATCGCACCGTATACCACAGGTATGACAAAACATTTATTTTTACTGCTCTAATTACGTTGGTAACCAGTTTATAATAGAAATAAGGCACCTCGGGGGTTTGTGATATATGGCCAATATACCATGTATATTCTTATGCACGACACAACGCGGCCTTATTGCTTAAGTATACTGTACTACAACATTTTATAGCAAGTACTACACCTAGACGAATACTACAGTCTGTAGTATAGTATTCTACAGTATATTACAGTTTACTGCAGAATACTTTAGTAAGTACTATAGTATTCTATAGTAAACTCATTTTTTCATGTGGGTAATAAGAGGAAGTCACTTTAACCCTGTGACAGTTCACTGAAGTAATGACAGAAAGAAGCACATCTTCCATGCCACATAATCAGGAGAACAGAGGGCTGATGTTCTAACTAATCACACTCACACAGAATGTGTCCCACCAAGGGAAGAGGTTTGCATATCTCATTCGTAACAATGATTAGGACTCCCCAAAGACTGGAATCACATTAACCTACCAGCTGCGCCATGATATGGCCAAGCCAAAACACACTTGGCCCTTTATTTTCTCATAAATAACGCAAAACACATGAGGAAGAAGGTGGAGGGAGTGAGGGAGGAAAGGGGACCTCGTTCCTTCCCAAAGCACTCGAGTAGAATCCGATGTGTTAAGAGTGCTTGGGAAGCCAAAGGGTCGCTCTAGGAAGCCGGGGTCGGCTCTGCCGGAGAGGGGAGGAAGGTGTTGAGTAGATGCAAACGAGTTGGCCTTGTGAAGAGTGACAGTGGGACTGATAACCCACTTTCCATCCATTGAGAGGGACGTCTTTATAAGGGCTTTCTCATTGGGCCCCAGGCACCTGAGCCTCCCCCAAAATAACCACCATGCTGCATGGCTCCCTGCCAGCATGCCGTCCCTTCCTCCAGCCCAGCCGCCACAGGCCCTATGTCCTACTGCACATCCTCTCCTCTAGCTGCTAACACTGAATACATACGGCTCTACATCGCCACACATACTAGACACAGTGCCAATCAATGTCAATGTTCAATTCATGAGAGAATCTTGTGCTTTTTGCAATTACATATTCCTTTTCATTTCATTTGTGTCATTGTGGTGGTCAGCAATATAGAATGACTCATTTTCATGAGTTTTTGGGGGGGATCAACTTATGTGGAGTGATTTCAAGTAGAAAACATTGTATTTATTATGTATTCAATTGTGAAACAGCAAATGACAAAAATGTACCGTATTTCACCACCCACACCACAAATACTTTCACTGACATGGAAACTCAGGATAGGCCATATACTTACTTCAGGACCTCTCAAACTTCCCAACCATCCCTCGAGAGGGTTTAAAAACCTTGACTCTCTTAGCAACTGAACGCATAATAGAGAGGAAGGAGGGTAAGAAAGGAAGAGAAAAGAGGAGGTGCAAAATGGGCCCTAAAAAGGTCCCTTTGCGTGCTGAGTCTACTTCCCAGAGGACGCAGCAGCACATTCTCCTGCAGTATGGTGTGACTAATCGTCTCTGCTGAAAATTCTCCTTGCTGTCTATAAGAGAGAGAATGGAGATTTACTACATGGGGTCAGAGACTCAGGCAGGTCATAAAGCAGTCGTTTCTACAGTATGGCCTCGGCCCACTGCTCATACGTCACTGACAGGTGGTGGTGACCGGACAAAGGGTTTCATTCCATTTTGCTTTATTAGGATGGATGGGAAGCATCATACCATCATCAAAGGAAAGGGAGGGGAGTGGGGAGATGAGACAGCAGAACATTCATATTGTAATGTAGTCAGCATGTTAAGTAGCGACGTTACCAACACTTTTGCTGAAGTTGTTGACATGATAAAACAATAAAATGATCATCTTGGCAAAGCGATCAGATGAATACTAAATCCCTCTCTCATGCCAGCACATGCACTACAGGCTTTCACTGAGCTTCCCAAACCACAGTCAGTGTCTGGAAGTCAGGACGTCAATGGCTCCGACAGTAGCCAATCAGCTTTGTGGTAACACGTGGCGTTCCTGTGTATTGGGGGGGACTGGGTGTGTTAAGGTGGACAGACCAGCTGTACTGTACCATTCTACCACATTTGAACTCCCCAGAGGTGTCCTGAGGGCCTATTTAATAGAGCCCAGTAAGGCACACCAGGAGTGGCAGCAAACCAAGAACTTCCAGGGGAAATAACATATTAACTATGGGAGGAGAGGTGGGAAAAATAGTCACTGTTTCTGGATCAGTGAGGAATTTTTGGAAGATGCTTGTGTTTCCCACTACCCTTCAATGCCATCTCTTAGTAACTCCAGACAGGTTTGAATGTTGTATGAATGTGGACACTAAAGGAAGAACAATAATATTCATACAAATAATAGTAATTCAATAATCAAGGGTGAATGTTGTGATAACATAATTAACATAGTAATAATGCAATTTTCCCAAAATGCATTTGAGTTCAACAGAAGAAAAAGAAGCAGCATACTATCTAGACTGTATGTGTGTGTACGGGGCCTCACTCTGGTTTTGTAACTTTTCTGTTTATACATTTTTCAGGGCCATCATTTCATTGACTAAAGTAAATCTGGTTTTCTCTGAAGCAGAACTTAGGCCATATCTTTGTGCATTCCTTGCTACATTAAAAGTGCCCTAGTGGATGGAGTTGTATTTTGTGGTTAGGAGCTTATTTAAGACCATTTTAAAGGCCTGTGGAGAAGGTTGTGCCAAATGTGTTCCCACACTCCTATTTCTAACACACAGAAACTCTAATTACAACACAACTTTAAACCAACCTAACCCTGCAGCGACCAGAGAGAACACTGAAACATTTCACTCCACAAAATCCTCCCTCACGTAAATACTATGTAACCATATGGAAGAAAATACACTGGAGTATAAATCATTAGGAGCACCTTCCTAATATTGAGTTGCACCCCTTTTCCCCTCAGAACAGCCTCAGTTCATCGGGGCATGGACTCTACAAGGTGTTGAAAGCTTTCCACAGGGATGCTGGCCGATGTTGACTCCAATGCTTCCCACAGTTGTGGCTGGATGTCCTTTGGGTGGTGGACCATTCTTGATACACACGTGAAATTGTTGAGGGTGAAAAACCCAGCAGCGTTGCAGTTCTTGACACACTCAAACCGGTGCTTCTGGCACCTACTACCATACCCCGTTCAAAGGCACTTAAATGTTTTGTCTTGCCCATTCACCCTCTGAATGGCACACACACAATTTGTCTTAATTGTCTCAAGGCTTAAAAACCCTCCTTTAACCTGTCTCCTCCACTTCATCTACACTGATTGAAGTGGATTTAACAAGTGACATCAATAAGGGATCATAGCTTTCACTTGGATTGACCTGGTCAGTCTATGTCATGGAAAGAGCAGGTGTTCATAATGTTTTGTATACTCAGTGTATAGGAACGTCCACAGGTAATATGTTGTTGTCAGCAGTTTTGTGCGTTGGAGACTGAAACTGTTGAGGCAACTGCAGAGGCTAATGTCAGTCATCTCTTTCCTGTCATTCCAGCAGTGCCCTTTACCTTGTGAGCGATAGCCTGAGAAAAGGCAGCCATCTTGTCAATGTTTGGAGTAGAGGATAGCAGCCCCCATAGGGAAGTATGCAGACTACGAAGCTAAGACATTTGGCAGGGTAAAATAGTATACATTCAAAAGTATGCATATCTACACAAACATTTGTAAACAGCTGTTATGTTGATATTGGCAGAGAATATGAAAAAAGGTTCCACATGATATACAAATACTATTTGTATGGTGTTAATGAGAAACAGAGAGAGAGAGTTGTGAGTGTTACTGACCAATCTCGTTGTCCTTCTCTGTCCAGACCTATAGCGAACTAAAAGCCTGGCCAACACAACAACCAAAACATCCTCCTCAGTCACAACAGCTGACTGTTTAGTGGAGAGTGGTTTGGTTAGCCATCCTCCGCTACAATCATCCCCGTACATACACTGCCGATAGTAGCCAGTCCTGTTGTGTTGTGTGAGCCGGCTGGGCCTTGAGGCTTCACTCTCTCTGGCCTATCTCAAGTGGATGCTGTGTCAGGGCCAGGAACACAGATAAGCCTGCCGTTCTTAGTCATCTCTAGAGCTGCTGCTGTACTGCACTGGCCTAGAGGGGGACGGAGGGGCCATCTGATAGGGGGCAGGCTGAGATTAAGCCAGGCTGGCCTGTATCTCCACGGGATTAACTCCTATCACAGACACTGTTATCTCCCTGCTGATCCCATCCAGTTCTGGAGTAGCCAATATAGTGCTATCTATGTACAGTATATCTACACTACACAGGAGGCTGTTGAGAGGAGGACGGCTCATAATAATGGCATTTATTCCATTCCAGCCATTACTATGAACCCGTCCTCCCCAATTAAGGTGCCACCAATCTCCTGTACTACACTATGGGTATTATTCATTTAAACAGGGAGGATACTGTGTCTCTGGGATAGCTAAAACTATTTCTATATTTTTATTTCTATATTTTATATATATATATATATATATTCTGATTGATTAGGGAGCGAAATTTGAAGCTGCTATATATTACTCAAAGTGCATGTGTGCGTTTTTGAGAGGTGCACACGTCAGATGTCCCGGCAATGATAAATGTTAACTGTAAATACCAATCAGCCATCTTCATTCACCTCAAGTACATTCCCAAACAGAAATGGAAGCCACAAATCTTCCTTCTACTAGTAGAGCGGGCCTACAGAAAACTATGACAAGAGATAACCTATATGATAGCGTGTACACATATCAAACCAGCGCTTGCATCTAACCACATCCAGATGGAGTGTGTCTCTCCAGTCACGTCAGCTGACTTGCTCTGTAGAACAATGGCAGGACTTCAAAACCCACTGTCTCTCTGACCCTGTGTGTTCAGGTTTATGATAGGCGACGTGTACAAAACATTAGGAACACCTGCTCTATCCATGACATACACTGACTAAGTGAATCCAGGTGAAAGCTATGATCCCTTATTGATGTCACTTGTTAAATCCACTTCAATCCGTGTAGATGAAGGGGAGGTGACATGTTTAAGAAAGATTTTTAAGCCTTGAAACAATTGAGACATGGATTGTGTATATGTGCCATTCAGAGGGTGAATGGGCAAGACAAAAAATGTAAGTGCCTTTGAACAGGGTATGGTAGTAGGTGCCATTTTGATTTGAGTGTGTCAAGAACTGCAACAGTGCTGAGGTTTTCACGCTCAACAGTTTCCCGTGTTTATCAAGAATGGTCCACCACCCAAAGGACATGTGGGACGCATTGAAGTCAACATGGACCAGCATCCCTGTTAACAGAATTGCCGTCTCTCATTCAATTTTCAAAGGGAGAGACCACAGCAAATAGAATAATAGCATTTGTTCAACTTCACACATTTGGTACATACAGTGCCTTCGGAAAGTATTCAGACCCCTTGACTTTCTCCACATTGTTAGGTTACAGCCTTATTCTAAAACGGATTAAATCATTTTCCCCCCTCATCAATCTACACATAATACCCCATAAAGACAAAATAACCGATTTTTTTTGTTTTGTTGCTCATTTTTAATAAAACAAAACAGAAATAGACCCTTTAATCAGTACTTGGTTAAAGCACTTTTGGCAGCGATTACAGCCTCCTGGGTCTTCTTGGGTATGATGCTACAAGCTTGGCACACCTGTATTTGAGGAGTTTCTCCCATCCTCTCAATCTCTGTCAGGTTTGATGGGAAGCATTGCTGCACAGCTATTTTCAGGTCTCTCCAGAGATGTTCAATCGGGTTTAAGTCCGGGCTCTGGCTGGGCCACTCAAGGACATTCAGAGACTTGTCCCAAAGCCACTCCTGCGTTGCCTTAGCTTTGTGCTTAGGGTCGTTGTTCTGTTGGAAGTTGAACCTTCGCCCCAGTCTGAACTCCTGAGCTTTCTGGAGCAGGTTTTCATCAAGGATCGCTGTACTTTCCTCCGTTCATCTTTGCCTCAATACTGACTGGTCTCCCAGTCCCTGCCACTGAAAAACATCCCCACAGCATGATGCTGCCACCACCATGCTTCACCGTAGGGATGTTACCAGGTTTCTTCCAGACGTGACGCTTGGCATTCAGGCCAAATAGTTCAATCTTGGGTTCATCAGACCAGAGAATCTTGTTTCTCATGGTCTGAGAGTATTTAGGTGCCTTTTGACAAACTCCAGGCGGGCTGCCATGTCATGTGCTTCTACTGAGAAGTGGCTTCCGTCTGGTCACTCTACCATAAAGGCCTGATTGGTGGAGTGCTGCAGAGATGGTTGTCCTTCTGGAAGATTCAAATCTTGGTCACCTCCCCGACCAAGGCCCTTCTCGCCCGATTGCTCAGTTCGGCCGGGCGGCCAGCTCTAGGAAGAGTCTTGGTGGTTCCAAACTTCTATTTAAGAATGATGGAGGCCACTGTGTTCTTTGGGACATTCAATGCTGCAGAAATATATTGGTACCCTTCCCCAGATGTGTGCCTCGACACAATCCTGTCTCGTAGCTCTACAGGCAATTCCGTTGACCTCATAGCCTGTTTTTTTGCTCTGACATGCAGTCAACTGTTGGACCTTACATAGACAGGCGTGTGCCTTTCCAAAGCATGTCCAATCAATTGAATCTACCACAGGTGGACTCCTATCAAGTTGTAGAAACATCTCAAAGATGATCAGTGGAAACAGGATGCATCTGAGCTCAACTTGGAGTCTTACAGCAAAGGGTCTGAATACTTACGTAAATAAGGTATCTGTTCATTTTTAATACAGTCGCAAAAATGTCTAAAAACCTGTTTTTGCTTTGTCATTATGGGGTATTGTGTGTAGATTGCTAAGGAACATGCTTTACTTAATCCATTTTAGATTAAGGCTGTAATGTAACAAAATGTAGAAAAAGTCAAGGGGTCTGAATACTTTCCCAAGGCACTGTATGTGATGATGAATGCAAAATTCAGTGTTGGCTATAACAAAAACAGTTTGATAAACACGTACATTTGTCAAAAACATACTTATCTAATGAAGGTTTAGTATGTTACATTTATAAAATGAACTTTTTTGTATAGTTAAGAGTTCATAAAAAGGGATTTTTTAAAAACAAATATGTAGTCAAAGTATTATATTTACACATATCTTTAGTTTTCAACATTACTCTATAAATTTGTAATATTAATGAAAATGTTAACATTTTAAACAACTTTACTAGGCTATTGAAAATCTGAGCCGAAGAATTTTGATCATGTACATTCCTTTTCCTTCTGTTACAAAGACCTTTCCCAA
This sequence comes from Oncorhynchus tshawytscha, assembly GCF_018296145.1. Taxonomy (NCBI): domain Eukaryota; kingdom Metazoa; phylum Chordata; class Actinopteri; order Salmoniformes; family Salmonidae; genus Oncorhynchus; species Oncorhynchus tshawytscha. The sequence goes on from NC_056461.1 coordinate 22,405,663, forward strand.
ATATGTCCTGTTTAGTACGTAGAATAATAGAGTTATCTTATTGCTGAGCGATGGGAGGCAATTTAGAGGCGAGACTGGTTTTGTGGCTCTTTGCTGTTCCCTCAATTCTCCCTATTCTAATGAACCTCAATCTCCACCACACTCTTGGCCCAGAGTCAAATCTCTCAACACCCTCCGGTTGCTCTGCTGTCAGCTGGGTCAAATGAATACAGATCTCTGAAATGACAACATGTTTGTAGTGACCCGTGGTTCCGCTGGCAGACTTCTCTCTAGGCTTTACCGCCCCCTTGTGGTGAAGAATGGCAGAAGGTTATTCTTGCACAATGTGGTCGACAACGTTCGACTCACTGGGCAGCTTTGTATTATCTACTGTCATGGGTTTTTCTGTTCCTCCTAGGACTTTCTAATGAAAGAATGACACAGTCACATATGACAACAAACACATTTGTATTAGCTCTGAATTAATACACAAACAAATACCATATTAAGAGAGCAATCCATCTGGATAGGTTATGAAGCAAATATATCTGTAAAATACAGGTTTCGCTTGCTCTAGCCCCGTCATGCACAATCTCTGCATTAAGGCTAGAGGCACATAAAATATGTGGACACGGATGGGGATCTTATCTTGGCACCACACTGCGGTGTCATACACGGAGCTCTGCAAGAACCTTTTAGGTTAGGGTGCATCTCAAGTCTAAAATGGCTTCCTCTGCTTTTCTCTCTTCCTACATCTGCACTGACCGAGGAGAAGAGTCATGAGAGGAAAGCAACTTTAGGCTATTGAGATCCACCATTGGAGTTTCTCCATAACCCTCTAATGGAGGTTTAAAAAAAAGCCTCCACCCGTTGTCACCTCTCTGCCAATCCTTCCATATCTCACTACAGCCTCCACACCTCATCTACTCCTCGCACCCTCTCTCAGTCTCTTCCCGTTGTCACCTCTCCGCCAATCCTTCCATATCTCACTACAGCCTCCACACCTCATCTACTCCTCGCCCCCTCACAGTCTCTTCTTCATCTTGCCCTTCTTGTGGACACCACGGCCAAAGCCAGACTTCTTCTGGTCGTTGAGGCGCTGCTTGCCCTTGCCCCGGAGCTTCTTCAAGCCTCCACTCTGCAGGAACCTCTGTTTCTCTGTCTTCCTGCGCTGCTTCAGGATCTGGTCCCGGGTCTTCAGCTCCGAGCGCGGGCCCCGGGAGCCACCATCCCTCTGCTGCCCAGGGGGCCCCAGGGGCTGGGAGTTGGGGCCCCTGGATGGGCCACCTCGGCCCCGGCCAGGCCGGCCTCGGCCTGGAAGAGAGAGAGAGGGAGTGAGACAGGGTTAGGGAAGAGAAGGGCCTAGGCAACATTTCAATTGTTCATAATTTATTTTAACATGCTGATTGCAAGTAGCATGGCCAAAATACATCAAACTGGATATTGCTGTGAGTGTTTTGGAATAGATCTTAGGTAGTAGAGCCCGTAGACAGGTGCTTGAACAATTTCAGCTTTACTTAAGACATTAGTCACTCATCACAAACAAATGATCCAAACTCTAGCTACAGCCCTCTGATGAATTGCACTCTTACCTCCTCCTCCACCCCTCCTTCCTCTGCCTCCACCTCCGGTCTCTCCATCCGAATCTCCACCCCCTCCGTCGTCCACCTTGTACTTCTTCTTCCACTCCTCATAGCTAAGACACACAGGGTCAAGGAGATGGAACATCCTAATAACATTGCAGTGGTACAATTAAGAGTGAGGACTTATGCACAATAAGCTGAGGGCGTTGGTATTCCCCTCAGAGACCTTATTAACAGCTTTCATCAGTAAAGATCAGTCAGATGACAAAGATACAAGTTCTTCTTGTTCTTGTTGTTGATCATCTGTCCGCTCTCCGTCCTCTTCTTCTTCTTCTGGTCTGCCTCCTTTCCAGTTTCTTTGACGAAGCGCTTTCTCTTGCGATCCCTGCAGAGAGATGATGGAGACGTCAAGTGAGGTCGATAGGGGTGTGTGTGTGTGTGTGTGTGTGTGTAGCGGTGTTCCCTCTTACCACTTCATCATGTGTTTGTGCTGGTTGAGTCTTTCTCCTTCGTCTCCCATCAGGTCCAGTACAGCAGTAGAAGCCTGCTGCTCAAACGTTGTGCCCTCTTTTCCCAGGCTCAGTCTGCAAACAGCAAACACTGAGTCATATCACTATGGCTCTGTTGTACTATAAGCCCACACTCACAGAATGCCAATTTTGGTCTTGTGTTTAAAGCCAGTAAAGTGGAGTGGACTGTGTAGTCAGCATTTCCCATACCCTCTCTCAGAGTTGAAGTCCTTGGGTCTGTAAGGGATGTAGTTCTCCTCATCGCGGCCAGTCTGTTTGGTCTTCTTGCTGTCTGGCCTCTCCATATCGCCATCCTCCTGTGGCTTCCTCCTCTTCCCCCCCACCACCTCAGAGAACACACCCTGGTGGACAAATTACAGAAGTACAGCATGGGAGACATCCGGTCTAGTCATATGATACTACTTTGTCTGTGGTGGCGCTATGCGCCACTGTTGATTAGCATTGGAACACGTACATGCTAGATGGATACTCAGTAGCGCTAACCTGAAAGTCCTCCTCTTCACTGTCCTCCTGGTCTGCTGTGTGGTGAGTGGAGGGCAGAGGAGTGACAGGAACATGATACCTGCCCTCTGCAGCCAGAACCTCCTTCTTCTGTGTGAACATATCCACCAGCCGTGTGTCCCTGGAGCGCTTGGCTCGCATCACCACGCTGGCATTGGTCTTGCTGTTCGAGTTGATCTCAAAGATCGTCTGGAGGAAAAGTGCCTTGGTTGTTTAATACAGTATTACTAGCGGTTATTCATTCATTACAGAGAATAGCGTCCGATACGCATTTTCAAGCCCAACTCACAGCTCTAGCCTTGTAGCCCTTAATGCAGTCCACCATTTGAAGGCGTTCCAGTTCCATTTTCTCCAAGCCTGACCCTGAAGGGAAATGTGGGTTAATATCTTCGCAACATTAAGGAAGCGTCTGTGTGGGATTTCCATGAGAACCCTGAATCTGATGAGGATCCACTGAGACAGAAACTTCATTTATTAATATCACAACATAATGGACCATCTGCAGCGCACTGGAAAGACCATTCTGTTCACAGGTCAGTCATCCTACTGACCTAACAGTGGGTGGACAGCCATGCTGGGGAGCTCTGTGTTCTTGACCCGTTTAAAGGACTCTGGCGAGGGCATGGGCCGGGACTTGATGTACTGCTTGTAGGCGTTGTCCGCTATGCGGCGCAGGTTCTGCAGGTCATGAGAGTTCTCATGGGCCGTGACCAGCTGGGATTCCTCATCATCCAGGATGCTCTGGGGAACACGACCAAACACACCGTCTGACTCTGGAGGGAGGGAAATTAAGCAGGGGATAGAGGAAGGGACAGAGAAAAATATGTGGGAGTAAGCAAGAGAATTAATTGAGTATCCATGATAGAAAACAAGTGTGACAAGAGAACTGAATGGATTAGTAATGGTTCCATTCCCTCACACTGTGTATGACATGTTGTTGCCCAGTGCTGGTACCTTGTTGGTGGTCAGGTGTAGCCAGCTGAAGGGGTCTCCCCAGGAAGAGATGGAGGTCATAGACAAAAGGTATCTCATCTGTACACACGAGGCTATAGGCTGCTCCACCGCGGCCTGCGCGTGCCACTCGACCTGGGGTTGAAAAGGCAGAGATGAGCCAACAGTCAATGGTGAGGAAGACACTATATTTCATTGATTCAGGTGGTTGTCACTGGCCTTTCACGTATATAAATGACAAGTCAAGATAGCCTAAAACATCATGTTGACCACAAACTGTTTGCGTTACCCACCGACTCTGTGCAGGAAGAGCTTGGCCTTGGAGGGGAAGTTGTAGTTGATGACGTTGTCCAGTAGGGGGATGTCTATACCGCGAGCAGCCACGTCTGTCACAATCAACACCATGGCCTTGCGGTGGACAAATTTACCAATGTTGATCTTCCTGGCAGTCTGGTCCAGGGCACTGTAGATGTAGGCACACTCCACGCCCTCAGAGGACAGCAGCTAAGCATAGGGTAACACAGAGTTAGAGTCAAAACGTGTTTCAAAATACAAGGCTGAGGACAACCAAACCTTACCCATTAGTTTACCCTTTTATTCACTGGGGTCTCACCTCTTTGAGGTACTCGACATGGTGTTTGGTGGCAACAAATACCACCGTCTGCTCCTGTGGCTTCGCCACGTTCCTCAGCAGGTGGAGCAGCAGAGCCGGCTTATCATCCATCCTCAGGTGGAAGAACGACAGCTGGGAGAGGAGAAAATGCAATGTTATGCTACTTTTATATGATGTAAATTAATCAATCACAGGTTTCACATGTCGGATTCAAACTGGGCGCACATTTTTTGAATGTGTGTTTTAGCGAGTCCTTTAGCTTTACCTTCAGCAGCTCACTCAGCTTGGAGTCCACGTCCAGACGAATCAGCACTGGCTCCGTCAACCCTGCACAAAACACACCCCTATTAGAGCATGACTGATCTTGCCTCGTACACAACTTATTATGAAAAGGCTGCAAAAGAAGGCAGAGGATGCGGGTGGGCTTACCGGCTCTAGCAAACTCAACCAGTAGTTTGGGCAGGGTGGCAGAGAACAGCAGTGTCTGTCTGTTGTCTGGGAGCCTCCGGATGATCTCCTGGAGCTGGTCAGCAAAGCCCATCTCAAACAGCCTGTCCGCCTCGTCAAACACAACGTACTCCACGCTCTGTAGCTTCAAGTTCATCTCCATGACAACGTGCATCAGACGACCTGGGGTACCGATAATTCTGAAGGCAGAAGACATAACTCAAATCTACAGCAGAGAACAAAACATAAGCTTTTTATAGTTTAAAATTGCATTATGGCAAATTACAGCAGTACATTGTGAAGGCCATAGTTCACGTACATATCTGGGTTCTCATGAAGCGCAGCAAACTGATCATCCATTCTGAAAAGAAACAAGAGGTTCATCTCACATTTTATTTTTCGCATCCCCCGAATACAACTGGTGTAGACCTTAACCTTGAAATACTTGCTTACGAGCCATTTCCAACAATGCAGTTTAAAAAATAAAATGGTAACACGAGGAATAAAATGAAATAGACAACGGAGCTATATACAGGGAGTACTAGATCAATGTGTAGGAGTACGAGGTATTTGAGGTTGATATGTACATGAAGGCAGGGTAAAGTGACTAGGCATCAGGATAGATAATAATAAGGTATTTGAGGTTGATATGTACATGAAGGCAGGGTAAAGTGACTAGGCATCAGGATAGATAATAATAAGGTATTTGAGGTTGATATGTACATGAAGGCAGGGTAAAGTGACTAGACATCAGGATAGATAATAATAAGGTATTTGAGGTTGATATGTACATGAAGGCAGGGTAAAGTGACTAGACATCAGGAAAGATAATATGAGTAAAATAAAGAACAGAGTAGAAGCAGCAAATAATGAGTAAGTGTGTGTGTGTGCGCGCGCATATGAAGTGTATGTGAGTGTGTACATGGTTTGTAAATATAGTCTAGTGAGTGTGTGTAGGGTCAGTGCAGATAATTTTGGCACCATTAATTGACTATTTAGCAGTCTGGCTATTTAACAGTCTTCTGGCTTGGGGGTATAAACTGTCTCGGAACCTTGTGTTCTGAGAGCCGATGCTCCGGTACCGTTTGCCGGACAGTAGCTGAGTGAAAAGTCTATGGCTTGGGGGGCTGAAATCTTTGGCAATTTTTCAGGCCTTCCTCTGACACCGCCTGATATCGAGGTCCTGGATGGCAGGGAGCCATGTTAAGGGTCAGCGTGGCGAGGCGTTGTTGCCTACCCTCACCACCTGGGGCCGGCCCGTAAGGAAGACCAGAATCCAGTTGCGGAGGTTCAGTCCCAGGGTCCCTAGCTTGGAGGAGACTATGGCGTTGAACACTGAGCTGTAGTCTATTTTACCTTTATTTAACTAGGCAAGTCAGTTAAGAACAAATTCTTATTTTCAATGACGGTCTAGGAACATGAACAGCATTCTCACATAGTTATTTTCCCTCTTGTCCAGGTGGGAGAGGGCAGTGTGAAGTGCAACTGAGATTGTGTCATGTGTGGTGGATATGTTGGGGCGATATGCAAATTGGAGTGGGTCTAGGGTGTCTGAGATGACGGTGTCATGTCCAGCCTTTCAAACCACTTCCTAATTTCAGATGTGTGCTACGGGGCGATAGTCATTTAGGCAGGTTACCTTGGAGTTATTGGGGAACAGAACAATGGTGGTCAGCTTGAAACATGTTGGGATTACAGACTGGGACAAGGATAGATTGAAAATGTCTGAACACAATTTCCAGCTGGTCTGCACATGCTTTGAGAAAACCCCCTGGTGGCCTTGTTCAGTGTTCAGTTGATGCTTATAAGGACAATAAATTTCAACACAACAAGAGTGAAGATGTACTTAATACCTGTCTCCACCAAGGATCAAAGCTGTTTTAAGGCCGGTGAATTTTCCCAACTGAAATAAAATAAAGGGAATACATTTACTATTTGCTGTTACTGACCAATACAACATACTATCCCGGGTAAGGTGATGATGACAAATTGACTATGAAACACCTATCCTGACCTCTTTGGTGAACTTCATGGTTTGTAGCGCCAACTCTCTGGTGGGGGTCAAAATTAGAGCCCTGGCCCCCGTCTGGGCCTGAGGAACCTTCAGCTTCTCAAACATGGGCACCAAGAACGCAGCAGTCTTCCCGCTGCCTGTCCTTGCCATGGCAACCATGTCCTTGCCATCTAGAATCACTGGGATAGTCTGAGAGGGAGAGAGGTATCGTAAACAATCAACCTGATATATTAGTGAAAGTGAAAGGATCCAAGGGCACTGGCATACCTTCCTCTGGATTGGAGTAGGGACTTTGTAGCCCTTCTTCATGACTCCTTTAAAAACTGGGTAACTGAGACCTGCAAATAACAAAAGATGGCTGTTACGACATACTCAGGACACATTGCTGTATAACACGTCAAACTCATTGCATGGAGCTCCGAGTGTATGCGGGTTTTCGCTCCTCCCTTGTAGTTGATTGATTAATTCATTCTCTAGAGTCTAAGATGTTGGGGTTGGGTCATACCATGGATCATTTAGCTATTTGATCGTGAATTGTAGGACCTCTAACTACCCCCCCAAAAAAATCACATTTTTTAAATTGTTGATAAAACATTAAAATGTGGCTTTTAGTAACAAATCCCTAAGAAACGCATTGAATATCAAAATTCATAAATGGCAAAAAACAGTGAAAATATTTATCATAAGGATTAAGGTTTTGATGTGTATCCTATATCTAGGAGATAAAAGAAAGCTCAGGAAATATATACAGTGGGGGAAAAAAGTATTTAGTCAGCCACCAATTGTGCAACTTCTCCCACTTAAAAAGATGAGAGGCCTGTCATTTTCATCATAGGTACACTTCAACTTTGACAAAATGAGAAGAAAAAAAATCCTGAAAATCACATTGTAGGATTTTTTATGAATTTATTTGCAAATTATGGTGGAAAATAAGTATTTGGTCAACAACAAAAGTTTCTCAATACTTTGTTATATACCCTTTGTTGGCAATGACTGAGGTCAAACATTTTCTGTAAGTCTTCACAAGGTTCACACACTGTTGCTGGTATTTTGGCCCATTCCTCCATGCAGATCTCCTCTAGAGCAGTCATGTTTTGGGTAGGTTGCTGGGCAACACAGACTTCCAACTCCCTCCAAAGGTTTTCTATGGGGTTGAGATCTGGAGACTGGCTAGGCCACTCCAGGACCTTGAAATGCTTCTTACGAAGCCACTCCTTTGTTGCCCGGGCAGTGTGTTTGGGATCATTGTCATGCTGAAAGACCCAGCCACGTTTAATCTTCAATGCCCTTGCTGATGGAAGGAGGTTTTCACTCAAAATCTCACGATACATGGCTCCATTCATTCTTTCCTTTACACGGATCAGTCGTCCTGGTCCATTTGCAGAAAAACAGCCCCAAAGCATGCTGTTTCCACCCCATGCTTCACAGTAGGTATGGTGTTCTTTGGATGCAACTCAGCATTCTTTGTCCTCCAAACAGGACGAGTTGAGTTTACCAAAAAGTTATATTTTGGTTTCATCTGACCATATGACATTCTCCCAATCTTCTTCTGGATCATCCAAATGCTCTCTAGCAAACTTCAGACGGGCCTGGACATATACTGGCTTAAACAGGGGGACACGTCTGGCACTGCAGGATTTAAGTCCCTGGTGGCGTAGTGTGTTAATGATGGTAGGCTTTGTTACTTGGGTCCCAGCTCTCTGCAGGTCATTCACTAGGTCCCCCCGTGTGGTTCTGGGATTTTTGCTCACCGTTCTTGTAATCATTTTGACCCCACGGGGTGAGATCTTGCGTCGAGCCCCAGATCGAGGGAGATTATCAGTGGTCTTGTATGTCTTCCATTTCCTAATAATTGCTCCCACAGTTGATTTCTTCAAACCAAGCTGCTTACCTATTGCAGATTCAGTCTTCCCAGCCTGGTGCAGGTCTACAATTTTGTTTCTGGTCCACTATGGCCAAGCCAGTTCTTTGGTCTTGGCCATAGTGGAATTTGGAGTGTGACTGTTTGAGGTTGTGGACAGGTGTCTTTTATACTGATAACAAGTTCAAACAGATGTCATTAATACAGGTAACGAGTGGAGGACAGAGGAGCCTCTTAAAGAAGAAGTTACAGGTCTGTGAGAGACAGAAATCTTGCTTGTTTGTAGGTGACCAAATACTTATTTTCCACCATAATTTGCAAATAAATTCATTAAAAATCCTACAATGTGATTTTCTGGATTTTTCCCCCCCTCATTTTGTCTGTCATAGTTGAAGTGTACCTATGATGAAAATTACAGGCCTCATCTTTTTAAGTGCGAGAACTTGCACAATTGGTGGCTGACTAAATACTTTTTTGCCCCACTGTACAGTAGTCAAAAGTTTGGACACATACTGATTCAAGGGTTTTTCTTTATTTTTACTATTTCCCACATTGTAGAATAATAGTGAAGACATCAAAACTATGAAATAACACATCATGTGGTAAGCAAAAAAGTGTTGTTAAATCAAAATATATATACAGTGGGGAGAACAAGTATTTGATAACCTGCAAAATCGGCAGTGTTTCCTACTTACAAAGCATGTAGAGGTCTGTAATTTTTATCATAGGTACACTTCAAATTAATGCAAATTAATTACTTAAAAATCATACAATGTGATTTTCTGGGTTTTTGTTTTAGATTCCGTCTCACAGTTGAAGTGTACCTATGATAAAAATTACAGACCTCTACATGCTTTGTAAGTAGGAAAACTTGCAAAATCGGCAGTGTATCAAATACTTGTTCTCCCCACTGTATTTTTTTTTCTCCCCCAAGTAGCCATCCTTTGCCTTGATGACAGGCTTGCACACTTGGCATTCTCTGAACCAGCTTCACCTGGAATGCTTTTCCAACAGTCTTGAAGGAGTTCCCACATATGCTGTTCATTTGCTGGCTGCTTTTCCTTCACTCTGCGGTTCAACTTATCCCAAACCATCCCAATTGGGTTGAGGTCGGGTGACTGTGGAGGCCAGGTCATCTGATGCAGCACTCCATCATTCTCCTTATTTGTCAAATAGCCCTTACACAGCCTGGAGGTGTGTTGGGTCATTGTCCTGTTAGAAAAACAATTGATAGTCCCACTACGCGCAAACCCGGTGGGATGGCGTATTGCTGCTGAATGCTGTGACAGCCATGCTGGTTAAGTGTGCCTTGAATTCTAAATAAATCACTGACACAGTCACCAGCAAAGCACCCCCACACCATCACACCTCCTCCATGCTTCATGGTGGGAACCACACATGCGGAGATCATCTGTTCACCTACTCTGCGTCTCACAAAGACATGGCGGTCGGAACCAAAAATCTCAAATTTGGACTCATCAGACCAAAAGGAGATTTCCACCGGTCTAATGTTCATTGCTCATGTTTCTTGGCCCAAGCAAGTCTCTTCTTATTATTGGTGTCCTTTAGTTGAGGTTTCTTTGCAGCAATTTGACCATGAAGACCGATTCACGCAATCTCCTCTGAACGGTTGATGTTGAGATGTGTGTCTGTGACTTGAACTCTGTGAAGCATTTCTTTGGGCTGCAAATTCTGTGGCTGGTAAATCTAATGTACTTATCCTCTGCAGCAAAGGTAACTCTGGGTCTTCCTTTCCCGTGGCGGTCCTCATGAGAGACAGTTTGATCATAGCCCTTGATGGTTTTTGTGCACTTGAAGAAACTTTCATAGTTCTTGAAATGTTCTGGATTGACTGACCTTTGTGTCTTAAAGTAACGGACTGTCGTTTCTCTTTGCTTATTTGAGCTGTTCTTGCCATAATATGGACTTGGTCTTCTACCAAATAGGGCTATCTTCTGTATACCACCCCTACCTTGTCACAACAAAACTGATTGGCTCAAACGCGTTAAGAAGGAAAGAAATTCCACAAATGTAGTTTTGATGTCTTCACTACTATTCTATAATGTAGGAAAATAGTAAAAATAAAGAAAAATCCTGGAATGACTAGGTGTGTCCAAACTGTTGACTGGTACAGCGTTTAAAAAATATATGCATATTTAACCTCTTTTTTTAAGTAGGCAAAATGTACCTTCAGATGAGTCCCTTGTGGGGGTCGTAGAGCAAAACAGAGACCACCAGTGTTCGTGAGAGCGTCATCTTTCCATAGAGCGGTCATACTACGGTACAGCCATTTTCATAAGACAGATTTTTGGGATGTCTCATGCTCTGACAAGCACAGCTGTGGCTTGGCCATCTTCAACCTTAGATGCGGAAGGCTGCCACAGGTGGTTGCAGTGTATTGGGACTAATATCTCTTGCTTAAACTGGCAGATTTTGATGGGGTGCGTCAATAGACTCGGGGGTTAAGGTCACTAATTAGTAAGAAACTCCCCTCACCTGGTGTCTAGGTCTTAACTGAAATGAAAAACCAAGGCCCTCCATGGTATGAGTTTGACACACTTGTTGTATAACATCTGTAAGTGTCTTACAAAACAGGCTTCAGATAAGCGAACTCAAATTTCTCACCCATGGACTGGAAGCCCCCAGACTTCTTTTTCTTCTTGTTCTGAGCTCTGACCAGCTCCCGGGTGTCTGGTTCAACATCAGACAGACACTCTGACGAAGCACCAGGGAACCGGGGTAACTTTCTTCCAGGCTGAAAAACACATTAATTGCATGAAATACCATGACATTGTCATTATGGAAATTGTTAAACTCAATAATTTAACACTCAAATTCAATTCTAGCGTGACTTTAAAAGCTAGAATCCGTAGTTGCTATATATATTTTGAACTTAGTAGCAATCCTCCCTATATATATATATATATACACACATTTGCCTTTTACACCAGAGACCGGGTTTGCTTTCCCGCTCGCTACATTGGTGTCAGGCCATCGGAACACATGGGCGGACATGTGAAAGGACTTAAAAGAATGTGGACGTGCGTTCCCGTTCGGAGCAGGCTAGATATATTAGTCACATTACAATATCCACCAAGTGCGTTGGCGTGATGCATAGAGGTTTTGCCTTTTACCAGAGACCCGGATACACTTCACGCTCCAATATATACCCATTTATTCTTGCAGAATATAACTTAGGAACACCTCATTAAGTTACTTCAACTGTCATACCCTATTCAGAACCCAAAATATAATCTTGTTTTACTCCAATTATCGTAAAAAACGTAAACAAACACGGTATAGCCTCAAAACGGTGATATTATGGATGATCTATCCTTGCATCCATAGATACGTATACGAATTTGAGTTTACATTTCTCAATCCTTAACTTTTTAGCGAAACAGGGGTGGGGAGAACGCTTTTGTATTGTTTCAATTAGGTTTCTAGCTTTATTAATGTGGTTAATGCAATTGGCGATAAATCAATTCTAGGCCGAACGCAAAGCCAAACAGGCAAACCCCGCACACAAGTTGACATCCATCGCTAGTTGCCAACTTAGCATGTTAGCTAGCTAAGGGTTATCAACTAGCTAAGTAAATTCATAGCAAGTAGATTTACATACGTTTGCTAAAATGACAACAGCAAATAGTTTACCTAGTTACAATAACAGAAAAACTAATGGTTCTTACAGATTCATCGTCCCTAATTTTAGAAGCAACTTCGAAATCTCCACCATCCGACTCGTCAGGCTCCCGGTGGCCAGTCTGTCTCTTTTTCTTAGTTAGCTTCTTCTTTCTTTGAGCCATTGTGATTAGTTGCAGCACTTTTTATAATTTGTTCAACGATTTGAACTAGTCAGAATAATTTTAAAAAAAAACAACGATTGGTGCTCAAAAGTAAATGAACTGTTCAGCACACAACAACACAGACGGCAGACATTTTGAAACACGTGTGATTAAAAACGCAGGACTCGTGCGTCCGCGCAAGATATGACGTCATGATGTTTTTTTTGTGAGTATTATTCCAGAGCTTCTAAACCCAGAGGCGTAACATCGCGAGATTTCCGGGAAACGATTACGAAACAGAACAGGGTGGGGTTTGGGGTTTGAGAAGTCAATACCTTTCAATACCTCACCTTGCGAGGATTACTACACTGAGCCTTTTTCCACTGGTGTGTGTGGCCAAAAAGCTCAATTTCCATGTAATCCAATAAATGTAAATGTTTGGAGTTTGCTGAACAGCATTGGCACTTGGATTGGAATTGGTGCTTTGGTCAGATGACATGAAAATAGAGCTCTTTGGCCACGCACACCAGTGGTGGGTTTGGCGTTGAAATGAGAACTCATGAGCAGAAAATAACCCCATACCTACTGTAAAATATTGTGGTGGATCTTTGATGTTATGGGGATATTTTTGCTTCTACTGGACCTGGGGCCCATGTTAAGGTCAACAGCATCCTGAACTCTACCACGTACCAGGACATTTTAGCCAAAAACCTGGTTTCCTCTGTCAGGAGGCTGAAACGTGGACACAAGTGGATCTTCCAGCAAGACAATAACCACAAGCACACATCAATATCCACAATTATGTATTTCTTTATTCCATTCTTTTACTTTCAGATTTGCATATTTTTGTAAATTGTTAGATACTACTGCACTGTTGGAGCTAGGAGCACAAGCATTTCGCTTCACCCGCAATAGCATCTGCTAAATATGTGTATGTGACAAATACAATTTGATTTGATTTGACAAAGAAATTGTTAATTGGCCAAAATAAACATTTTGCAATGTCATCTCAGTCTCCGGAATTGAAATGAATTGAAAACCTGTGGTTTGAATTGAAGAGTGCAGTCCATAAGCACAGACAAAGGATATCAAGGATCTGGAAAGATCCTGCATGGAGGATTAGTCTAAGATCCCTCTCAATGTGTTCCCCAACTTATAAAACATTTTAGAAAACGTCTCAGTGCTGTTATCCTCGTAAAGTGAGGTATTGAAAACAGGGGTATCAATAATATTTACTTTTGAGAAAAAAAAGTATTAATTGTTCAACAAAATCTTTTTATTTGAGCAATTGTATTAGTGTAAAATAATATACATTTCCCAATTTTTTGGAGCAGACAATATGCAGTGGCTTGTGAAAGTATTCACCCCCCTTGGCATTTTTCCTATTTTGTGGCCTTACAACCTGGAATTGAAATTGATTTTTTGAAGATGCAACATATTTTGGGGGGTGAAACAAACAAGAAATAAGACAAAAAGAAAACTTGACCGTGCATAACTATTCACCTCCCAAAAGTCAATACTTTGCAGAGCCACCTTTTGCAGCAATTACAGCTGCAAGTCTCTTGGAGTATGTCTCTTGGAGTATGTCTCTTGGCACATTTAGCCACTGGGATTTTTGCCCATTCTTCAAGGCAAACATGCTCCAGCTCCTTCAAATTGGATGGGTTCTGCTGGTGTTCAGCAATATTTAAGTCATACCACAGATTCTCAATTGGATTGAGGTCTGGGCTTTGACTAGGCCATTCCAAGACATTTAAATGTTTCCCCTTAAACCACTCAAGTGTTGCTTTAGCAGTATGCTTAGGGTCATTGTCCTGCTGAAAGGTGAACCTCTGTCAAAGTCTCAAATCTCTGGAAGACTGAAACAGGTTTCCCTCAAGAATGTACCTGTTTTTAGCACCATCTATCCTTCCTTCAATTCTGACCAATTTCCCAGTCCCTGCCGATGAAAAACATGGGGATGATGTTCTCGGGGTAAAGAGAGGTGTTGAGTTTGCAACAGACATAACGTTTTCCTTGATGGCCAAAAAAGCTACATTTTAGTCTCATCTGACCAGACCATACAGTCTTCCATATGTTTGGGGAGTCTCCCACATGCCTTTTGGCGAACATCAAACATGTTTGCTTATTTTCTTCTTCAAGCAATGGCTTTTTTCTGGCCACTCTTCTGTAAAGCCCAGCTCTGTGGAGTGTACGGCTTAAAGTGGTCCTATAGACAGATACTCCAATCTCGGCTGTGGAGCTTTGCAGCTCCTTCAGGGTTATCTTTGGTCTCTTTGTTGCCTCTCTGGTTAATGCCCTCCTTGCCTGGTTTTGGTGGGCGGCCCTCTCTTGGCAGGTTTGTTGTGGTGCCATATTCTTTCAATGTTTTAACAATGGATTTAATGGTGCTCCGTGTGATGTTCAAATCTTCTGATATTTTTTTTTATAACCCAACCCTGATCTGTCCTTCTCCACAACTTTGTCCCTGACCTGTTTGGAGAGTTCCTTGGTCTTCATGGAGCCACTTGCTTGGTGGTGCCCCTTGCTTAGTGGTGTTTCAGACTCTGGGGCCTTTCAGAACAGGTTTATATACTGAGATAATGTGACAGATCATGTGACACTTAGATTGCACACAGGTGGACTTTATTTAACTAATTATGTGACTTCTGAAGGTAATTGGTTTCACCAGATCTTATTTAGGGGCTTCATAGCAAAAGGGGGTGAAAACATCTGCACACATTACTTTTCCGTTGAGTCTTTTTTAGAATTTTTTGAAACAAGTAATTTTTTTCATTTCACTTCACCAATTTGGACTATTTTGTTTATGTCCATTACATGAAATCCAAATAAAAATCCATTTAAATTACAGGTTGTAATGCAACAAAATAGAAAAAACACCAAGAGGGATGAATACTTTTACAAGGCACTGTAGCTCAGTATTTGAATTATTTATTTCATACAGTCATTTTTGCTCATCTTTATCAAGGGTGCCAATAATTTCAGACCCCAATGTAGATCTTCATTATTCAACTGAAGTTCAGTGTAGCACTGCCTAGGGATCTCTCCAACCTGTTTGAATCTCGCCTTTGACTTTGTTTCGTGTGATGTCATCGAGGTATTCCACATGTTCTAGTTAGGGGACCAACTGGCACCTGGGGGAAGTAGGATCAGCTAGTAGGATCAGCTTCACCTCCCCCAATCCTAATCTTAACCATTAGTGGGGAAAATGTCCAAACTTCCCAAGATCAGCATTTTGGGGAAAATTCACCCTACACCGGACCAGCTGCTGCTCACAAACAGCTGTGGCAGATATCAAAAGCTCTATTGAAGCCCCATGGTCCTTTGCTCATTAGGGCCAGCACATGAAGATGTTGCAACTTGCAACAACCAGGTTTTCTGGCGGACATCTTTTTTTGCTTGTCTTCACTTGAGCTACTGGTACACACCAGTTCGACAAATGTTACAGTACATACAGTAATCTCAGTTAACCCTCTAAAATGTCATGTCATTTGGTCAGATGCTCGATATGTTCACGTAGTCTTTTGCACACAGGTTGAAAAGAAAACGTAATGATCGTGTTGGAGTCGTGGGTGAACAGGGAGTACTGGAGGCGACTAAGCACGCACCCGTGAGGGGCCTCCTTGTTGAGGGTCAGCATGGAGGATGTGTTGTTGCTTACCCTCACCATCTGGGGGCGGCCTGTCAGGATGTCCAGGATCCAGTTGCAGAGGAAGGTGTTTAAGCCCAGGGTCCTTACCTTAGTAACGACTCACACACTAAGGTGGATCTATTTTCCCCACCTCTATAAGATCAGCTTTTGTTCTTACAGGTGGTTTAGGAGATAAAGCCCGGGGGATTAGCATGTGCAACTGTCAGGGGGCGCATCATTTCTGGGTTTGCCCGAGGGCGTTTGGCAGACTGACACCCACAGCATGTCTTTGCGTTAGCTCCACCACCACCAAAGCCAAAAGCCAACCTATTTAAGTCACAATCTCCATTCACTGTCTGTAACTCCAGCGCTGTCTCAAAAACATGTCATTAAATTCCTGCCTGCATTCCCCACCCTGTTGTTTTTATATTTGTATTATGAGGTGCATTCATTAGCTAGAGTTGTCATGCTCCTGTGTGTCATGCAGGCTATGTCTGGGAGGATGCAGCATAGTCCTATTGCTACAGCTCTGTTGTGTAAAGCTTCACCTCTGTTACACCCATTGACTTAACCTGATAGGATCCATATTTGACATACATGAACAGAATTATCACCACAGTATGCATACTAGGCTAAGCTTGAGCAGATGCCCAAAGCTTGAGGGACTTACAAGAAGAGTATCTGACATTTAAAAGCAGTGATAATTAATTTTTGCATTTAGGTTGCCTTATCAGTCACTTAAACACATATTTATAACTGTACATTAGGAAACTACATATGCTGCTGACTGATACTGGAGATAGATTGCAGCATTAGTATAGCTTGGATGTGGCTTGTGGTTCACGAAGCAGTCAGCCAGCAGATGTGCATTTCATGAAAGTCATTAAGAAGACCGATGTCAACATGACTCTGGTTGTTTTTTAAAATTTTTTAATGAATATGTACCCAGATAATGTGTGATGCAGATGTTGACTGTACTGTAAGGAGGGTTAAATTAATGAATATCTGATGCTAATACTAAGGCTGGAAATGGGAGTACCGGTTCAACATTCTTCGGCCGTATCTGTGTCAAATTTAATTATTTAAAAACCAGGCCTTGCGCTCATCTAACCTTTTTAAAAATAGACGGCCATCCAATTAGCATCGAGAGCCATGCTTGTTGGCGAATCAGACAGGAGTGTTTACTGGCAAGGCATCAGACACTGGTATGGACGTTTCATGCCAGGAACAATCCACCAAGGGGACGGTTCGTCCCAAAATCTTAATCCAGTTACTTGCAAGAAAATCAAGGGTTGTGAGTGTAATGACAAAGAATGCTCTGTTGGATTTGCATCCCAAGAAAAATGAAAACCAATGTGATGATAAGAGAGATCCCTTCAAGATAGTCAAGAGTGTCCGGATATCTTTGTCTGACTAACTGCCATTTTGGGAATGGCCCTCCCCCAACAGTGTATGCACCATAAGATACACTCTCTCTGGTCCCTTGGTACCAGCCCCATGCATTGAGCCATGACATCCACTTACTATCACGAACACTACTACGCCAATGTGCAGCATGCATTAGTGGGTGATGAAGAGGGTGGCTCGCGGGGGGATGGTTTGGTCCCCAGCCCTTTGGTCTGGCATGGCACTGTGAACGTGAAAGTGCCACCCCAAGTGAGGACAGATGGTGAGAGGTCCCCAGGCTTCACCCCCAGGCCCCTGGGCAAAATGCGGCCAAGCACAAGATATCTGGGCTGTGATTGGGCCTTGCCTCTCAGCCTCCCATGGCCCAATAAGATGCTGTGAGGCGCAGTGAAGATATGCTTGAGAACACATGTAACTATGTTGACCCTGTGGTTTGCCTGGTCTTCCCATCCCCCCAGATTTTGGACATCATGGCTTACCATGGTGTAGGGCTATAGTATAAGAGTGTAGCTGTAGCAGTGACAACATTCTAACCCTCACAATAGATCTGAAACTCTATGCATGTTTCATTAGCCAAAGTCTAGTCCATTCATATTTTCAATGCACTGAATCATTTAATGTGCATTAAAGCCAAATTCAGAACTGCTTGAATTTCCACATCTGAAGGAAGCTAAGCCCTTTGCTGAAATGTCCTCTTTGCTGCATAAGGATAATTTAGATTTGATGCCCCTTTAGTGCAAAAACTGCAGAGGCACATACATCTGGTTAAAACTTTCAATTGCTTGATATTCCAGCATTAAAAGGCAGTTTCCCTTCAAGCCACCAGCCGTTAATCTCACAGCTAGTGCCAGCATTAAGGCGATCATCATGGCACATGTGACAATTAAGCGCAAAAACTGTCCCTAGAGGACATTAAAGAGACAGACCCGAGAGGATTTCTCCCACCAGCGAAACTATCTGGGGATTCACTGTCACCCAAACTTACTACCACCCTCAATACTCTCTACTGTAGGCTACATGCAATGCATACACTGTTTTGATTCAAATGTATTAGTCCCATTGTACTTTTAATATGTGAGATTTAATGGACATTTCAGCCCCATCCTTTCTCATCTTCTCTGGGATATCCTAGACTACAGATGCCCAGAATTAAAACCTGAGAGCAGAATTAACTTTTCATGCTTTATGTCCTTAGTCTCACTTCTGTTGTTTCTTTTGACCGCCTGCCGCTGCCAGGCACACTCCTCGTCCTCTCTCTCTCTGTCTCTCTCTCTGTCTCTCTCTCTGTCTCTCTCTCTCTCTCTCTCTCTCTCTCTCTCTGTCTCTCTCTGTCTCTCTCTGTCTCTCTCTCTCTCTCGTGTCTTTTTTAATTGCAAATTCATGACAGCCAGCACTCTCTATTTCTGTCACTCCCGCTCGGCTTCCCTCAGGGACTTAAGGGAATTTAAAGGGGCCATTGTGTGCCATAAGATAAGTCAGGAGCTGCTCGGGAGACTTGCTTTCATCACCGTGGGACTACTGGACCCCTTTTCCCGCTCGGCTCTCGATAGCTTTATCACTCAAAGGCTCAATGAGCTCACCGCAATACAAATGCCCAGGGACTGACTAACAGGGAGAAAAGAGACAGGGTAGAGATAAGAAATGAGATGTGCAAATCTGAACTGCATTTTAGAATTTTTATATGGAGTGATTGATTGGGGTTTAGCACAGTATTATTTGTGAAAAATATATAAATGTTTACATGCCTTGTGTGTTCATCACCCTTTGATTTATATCAGATAAATACTAAATTGATAAACACACTGTAGTCTTCTATCTCAGCTCGGTAAAGACCTGGCAGAGGTCAACATGGGGGCCTTATCTACTGACAGATAAGTGGCTTTCGGCTGGGAAGTGTCTCTTGATTTCACACAGCACACATATGAGGGGAATATTGATGATGGGAAGTTCAGAGTTCAGACGCAGCCTATTTCCTTCCAACCTCTGTGAGATCGCCACATGATTCTGTCTCAGCAAATGCCTCACACAGAAGACATACTCAGAGACTTACACACTGACACACATAGAGGCACTTAAAAGACTACAGATCAACCCACACCCAGACACAGAGATGGACACACACACCAAGATTCTACTACACAGGACAGAGGAAGGTTTTTCTCCAATTAGGCTTTGTTTTTGTAAATAAACCGTTGATGTGAAAATCTACGTCTCACTGTATATATGTTTCAATATGAGTGACAGCATCGCTGGCAGTCATCAACGGGAGCTTACTGCAAAGCCTTCCTTATCCCCAGCATTACAGTCTCTAAGAAAGGATTTACTATTTAATTCATGATTAGATAGAATTTCTCCACAGACCAAACACAGTCATAGACTGAGGAGAGAACCTGAAGAGTTTGTGGATAAATAGTCACACACTGGCCCGACCCCTACACACCACTAGTGTGAACCGTTATAGCACTATTATTAAAAGCCATGGATTATCAATCAGGAATTAATCCGGCTTTTTACTGAATTGCTATCGTTTTTTCACCCTCCACTGTCGCTGCAACAAGAAGAGAAGGGTTTTTCTTCTGATTTTTTTCTTCACAAAAGAAGGTGAGCCAGGGAGAGGAATTAGAGGTGTAGATACAGCCCTCCACTGAGCCACACTAACTACAACAACAACAAGCATCTGGCTGTTGCTTCTCGTGCCCTGGATGTGCACAGACAACTGAAGAAGAGTAATTTATTTAGTTCCTTCACTCATCTATTTTCCTCCCCCCTCTGCCTGGCTGACTGGGCTCACACTGGCTCCTCTCTCTCAGTGAGTGAGGGTGTGTGTGAGCGTGTGTGTTTCTCTCAGCCGGAGTGTTGCGCTGTGAAGGCTGTGGAGTGGATCTCTACTCTTCCTTTCCCAGTGGAATATTGGATGAGAACGGTTTCCCAGCCCTGACTATTGACTGTTGACTGTCACCTGTTCTGCATCCATGACTTTACGTACTTGGCTGGTGTATGGGCTTGGATTTAGTTTGATATCCGCTTTCTGCATCTCACAAGGTGAGTATAGGCATACTGAGGTCAGGTGTGTGTGTGTGTGTGTGTGTGTGTGTGTGTGTGTGTGTGTGTGTGTGTGTGTGTGTGTGTGTGTGTGTGTGTGTGTGTGTGTGTGTGTGTGTGTGTGTGTGTGTGTGTGTGTGTGACCAGAAGTCCCCACAAGAGTAGTAAACAAACAAACATTTTACCAACTGGGGACATTTTGTTAGTCCCCACAAGGTCAAACGCTATTTCTAGTGGGTTTAGGGTTATGGTTAGAATTAGTGTTAGGGTTAGAATTAGTGTTAGGGTTAGAATTAGGTTAAGGGTTAGGAGCTAGGGTTAGGAGCTAACATTAGGTTTAGGGTTATGGTTAAGGTTAAGATTACATTTTTGGGTTAAGGTTAGGGTCGGGGTTAGGGTAAGAGTACGGGTTAGAGTTAGGTTTAGAGTTTAGGGAAAATTGGATTTTGAATGGGACTGAATTGTGTGTCCCCTACAAGGTTAGCTGTACACGACTGTGTGTGTGTGTGTGTGTGTGTGTGTGTGTGTGTGTGTGTGTGTGTGTGTGTGTGTGTGTGTGTGTGTGTGTGTGTGTGTGTGTGTGTGTGTGTGTGTGTGTGTGTGTGTGTGTGTGTGTAAAATAATGAATGGACACCATATGGTCACTTTTATGTTGCAAACAATTGCCATGGGGGAAATCCATAAACCGTACAATGGGACTATAACCAAAGGTTTCAAACTAAATTTCTAGGGACATAATAACAATTGACTTGACTTGTTTTGACTTTAAACTACTGAATGTCCTTGTCTTACTAGGGACGAAAAAATAAAAAATAAGGTTCACTGATGTTCAGCTATTCTTTTTATTTTTTTTCATATTCCTCTCACTCTTATAATAACTTAATTATCAATGCACATTTGATCCCTTTATGGATGAAACTGAGGGTCCAGTAAGCTCTTGGACAGATTACTGGTTCAGTATTTATATCAACAGATACACTGACCACATGGCTCAATGAAGTGGTCTACATGCTGGACATAAATTATATTCCCAAACGAGATTACTAAAGCAGATTTTGCTATATTCCCACGCAATCAACAGTATTTCAGGAACATTGTGACACACATCAACTAATCTATCATATTCAACTTTTTTCATGTCATCATAAATGATGGACATGCCACTTCTGATACCCCTGCAGTAATTGTTTTAAATGAACAATACTGGGGTGTTTCCACAGAGAGCAGATGAATCTCAATAAAAAGAGCATGATGTTATGATAGTACGACAAGATGCAAAGGAAGCTCATTTGATGTGATCATTTCTAGTGCAATAGCATAGCGTACTTAGGCAGAGTGAAGTGACAACATGGTTTGGTATACTGTGTAGATAAAAATGATATACTCTACATATTTGACAGTAAACATAGATGTTTACATTGGTGATGTACCATCCAGCAGAACATATGTGTTTGTATTCCACCAGCCTCTCAAACTGGACCTGGGTTCTCTCAAATAATATCAAAATCGACCAATGAATCTAGAGTTAATGTTCCATATTTTGCCCAATTCCTTCATTAATGTGATGGATGACCGCAGAGGGGGAGCCTTTTTAATGTTTAATGAGTATGAGAAAAACAACAACCAATCAGATTGGCAGCCAACAGCCATTGAGTATTCTACTGCTATTCACTCTCATCCCTGTCAGGCTGGCTAGGCTGTATACTGTGGCTTCATATGAGTGCTTTCTCCGCACTAGCATAATATTACATGTTCCCTGAAGGCTGGCATGTGTTATCTGTCCCGCTGAGGGTTTACATTGATTTCAGCAGATTTCTAGAGTGATTTTTGTAAGAGCATTTGGCGGAGATTAGTTTGCCTCTGAAAGCTTTTGGTTGGCTATTTAACAGAGACTCAGGCCAGCATTACCTTCCTGGCCCAGCTCTAAGCAGCACTAGATGAGCGGATGCTGATAAAGAGAGAGGATTGCTGTCAGGCAAAGCTGATCTCCCACCTTGTGCACGGGATTCTGTAGGCCAAATACAGGTGAACGAAGGTCCAGTCTCATGAACAATCCCCTTAGGCCGAATGGATTTGTATCACTAAGCTGCACGACACTTACTTGAAAGTAAGTCAGGCCATTTAGGAGTTGAGACTGGGTGATGGGAGGAAAATGAACTCATTAACTCAATAGGCCAGTGATCGGTAGGCATGATCCAGGGATGGGTATTTTGTACATTTGTAAACTCCTCGTGATGTTCTCTATCATGGACCTGAATTACATAATCTGACAATCATTGCTATATTTTTGTTTACTTTCATAGCTGATTCATAGAAAAAGAAACACCCTATCAAAACAGTTCAGATGTGAAGTGGGTGTGAACTGGGTGTAGTTAATATTGGTCATCAGCATAGAGATTCATTCTATGTAATTCTATGGTCATGGGTGTCTGTTTCTACTACTCTGGGACCAGACGGAGACAGGGCTTTACCGTGAGATCACAAGCTTACCGAACAGACAGACAACTCGGAATATAGCATTGGCTACTAAGGGTGAGTCATGGTTAAGTACAAGCCTGTGAGGTGTCACTGTCAACATGAGAACGAGACAGACTCCAATATGACTGACAGAGAACACCATCCCAGCAAGAGATCAGAGCAATTTAGACATTGACTTTTGAGGAGCTCTTTCTTCACTCAGTATTGATATCACATAACAAAGCGTGAGGTTTTACAGGGCAACGGTCTAAATATATTTATACATTTATTGAACCTTTATTTAACTAGGCAAGTCAGTTAAGAGCAAATTCTTATTTACAATGACGGCCTAAGACAGAGTGGGTGACTCTCCATGGCATCATTTACCTCCAGCAATAAGCTATGGCTTCAGACAAAGTCAAACAATAGATCAAATCAAACTTTATTTGCCATATGCACCGAATACAACAAGTGTAGACCTTACCGTGAAATGCTGACTTACAAGACCTTAACCAACAATGCAGTTCATGAAGAAGAAAATTTACCAAGTAATTTACCAATTTACCAAGTAGGCTAAAATAAAAAAGTATTATTAAAAAGTAACACAATAAGAATAACAATAACGAGGCTATATACAGGGGGCACCGGTACCGAGTAAGTGTGCAGGGGTACAGGGGGTGAAGTGACTATGCATTGGTAACAAACAAACAGTGAGTAGCAGCAGTGTACAAGAGGGGGGGTCAATGTAAATTGTCCGGTGGCGATTTTTATGAATTGTTCAGCAGTCTTATGGCTTGGGGGTAGAAGCTGTTGAGGAGCCTTTTGGTCGTGGACTTGGTGCTCCGGTACCGCTTGCCGTGCAGTAGCGGAGAAAACAGTCTATAACTTGGGTGACTGGAGTCTCTGACAATTTTCTGGGGGTTCCTCTGACACCGCCTATTATATACAGTTGAAGACGGAAGTTTACATACACTTAGGTTGGAGTCATTAAAACTCGTTTTTCAACCACTCCACACATTTCTTGTTAACAAACTACAGTTTTGGCAAGTCGGTTAGAACATCTCCTTTGTGCCTGACACAAGTCATTTTTACAAAAATTGTTTACAGACAGATTATTTCACATATAATTCACTGTAACACAATTTCAGTGGGTCAAATGTTTACATATACTAAGTTGACTGTGCCTTTAAACAGCTTGGAAAATTCCAGAAAATTATGTTGTGGCTTTAGAAGTTTCTGATGGGCTAATTGACATCATTTGAGTCAATTGGAGGTGTACCTGTGGATGTATTTCAAGGCCTACCTTCAAACTCTTTGCTTGACCTCATGGGAAAATCAAAAGAAATCAGCCAAGACCTCAGAAAAAAAATTGTAGACCTCCACAAGTCTGGTTCATCCTTGGGAGCAATTTCCAAACGCCTGAAGGTACCACGTTCATCTGTACAAACAATAGTATGCAAGCATAAACACCATGGGACCACACAGCCGTCATACCGCTCAGGAAGGAGACGCGTTCTATCTCCTAGAGATGAACGTACTTTGGTGTGAAAAGTGAAAATCAATCCCAGAACAACAGCAAAGGACTTTGTGAAGATGCTGGAGGAAACAGATACAAAAGTCATAATGACCATCGTTATGTTTGGAGGAAAAAGGGGGAGGCTTGCAAGCCAAAGAACACCATCCCAACCGTGAAGCACGGGGGTGGCAGCATCACAAAATCACAAAATTGTGCACTTCACAAAATAGATGGCTTCATGAGGAAGGAAAATCATGTGGATATATTGAAGCAACATCTCAAGACATCAGTTAAAGTTAAAGCTTGGTCGCAAATGGGTCTTCCAAATGGACAATGACCCCAAACATACTTCCAAAGCTGTGCAAAATGGCTTAAGGACAACAAAGTCAAGGTATTGGAGTGGCCATCACAAAGCCCTGACCTTAATCCTATAGAAAAGTTGTGGGCAGAACTGAAAAAGCATGTGCGAGCAAGGAGGCCTAAAAACCTGACTCAGTTACACCAGCTCTGTCAGGAGGAATGGGCCAAAATTCACCCACCTTATTGTGGGAAGCTTGTGGAAGGCTACCCGAAACGTTTGACCCAAGTTAAACAATTTAAAGGCAATACTACCAAATACTAATTGAGTGTATGTAAACTTCTGACCCAATGGGAATGTGATGAAAGAAATAAAATCTGAATTAAATCATTCTCTCTACTATTATTCTGACATTTCACATTTTTATAATAAAGTGATCTTAACTGACTTAAGACAAGGAATTTTTACAAGGATTAAATGTCAGGAATTGTGAAAAAATTAGTTTAAATGCATTTTGGTGTATGTCAACTTCTGACTTCAACTGTAGGTCCTAGATGGCAGGAGGATTAGCCCCAGTGATGTACTGGGCCGTTCCCACTACCCTCTAGAGCGCCTCATGGTCAGATGCCGAGCAGTTGCCACACCAGGCGGTGATGCAATCAGCCAGGATGATCTTGATGGTGCAGCTGTAGAACCTTTTGAGGATCTGGGGACCCATGCCAAATCTTTTCAGTCTCCTGAGGGGGAAAAGGTTTTGTCGTGCCCTCTTTACGACTGTCTTGGTATGTCTGGACTATGATAGTTCGTTGGTGATGTGGACACCAAGGAACTTGAAACTCTCGACCCACTTCACTACAGCCCCGTCGATGTTAATGGGGGCCTGTTCGGCTCGCCTTTTCCTGTAGTCTACGATCAGCTCTTTTGTATTGCTCACATTGAGGGAGAGGTTGTTGTCCTGACACCACACTGACAGTTCTCTGAACTCCTCCCTATAGGCCGTATCATTATTGTTGGTGATCAGGCCTACCACTGTTGTGTCGTCAGCAAACTTAATGATGGTGTTGGAGTCGTATTTGGCCGCGCAGTCATGGGTGAACAGGGAATACAGGAGGGGACTAAGTACACACCACTGAGGGGCCCCAGTGTTATGGATCAGCGTTTCAGACGTGTTGTTGCCTACTCTTACCACCTGGGGGCGGCCCGTCAGGAAGTCCAGGATCCAGTTGCAGAGGAAGGTGTTTAGTCCCAGAGTCCTTAGCTTAGTGATGAGCTTTGTGGGCACTATAGTGATGAACGCTGAGCTGTAGTCAATGAACAGCATTCTCACATAGGTGTTCCTTTTGTCCAGGTGAGAAAGGGCAGTGTGGAGTGCGATTGAGATTGTGTCATCTGTGGATCTGTTGGGTCGGAATGCGAATCGGAGTGGGTCTAGGGTGTCCGGAGGATGCTGTTGATGTGAGCCTTTAAAAGCACTTCATGGCTACAGACGTGAGTGCCACAGGGCAGTAATCCTTTAGGCAGGTTATCTTCGCTTCCTTGGGCACAGGGACTATGGCGGTCTGCTTGAAACATGTTGGTATTACAGACACGGTCAGGGAGAGGTTGAAAATGTCCGTGAAGACACTTGACATTTGGTCCGCGCATGCTTTGAGTACACGTCCTGGTAATCTGTCTGGCCCAGCGGCTTTGTGAATGTTGATCTGTTTAAAGGTTTTGTTCACATCTGCTACCGAGAGCGTTATCACACAGTCATCCAGAACAGCTGGTCGTCTTGTGCAGGCTTCAGTGTTGCTTGCCTGGAAGCGAGTATAAAAGGCATTGCAGATGTAGATGCTTTTATAGTAAAAGCAAATGAATTATCTGTTGCCCCTTTGTTCCTAATGTTTTTTGTAAGTAGGGAATATTGGCAAACATAAGAAAACAAAGAATACATAATAGCTTTTTTGAGATGTCAGTCCCATTGCTTCAAAGCAACTTTGACATCTCCTCGCTCCTGTGTAGTCGATGCTGCTGCAGTACTATGGCTGCAACATCCCATAGGGTGCAGGCTAATTAGTTGACATATCTGGTGGCGCACACTAATAAGATGACATGTCCCCTCTCCTCTCTAGTCCATGGATTGCACTGCTATTTCTGTAACATCACAGGTTCACACTAACAATTTGACATGTCTACTGGTGCACACTAATAAGTTTACATATCTACCAGTGCACACTGACAAAGTGATACGTCTCCCCTCTCTCCTCCCTAGTCAATGGGTTGCAGTGCTATGGCTGTAACATCATCCAGGGCCAGAGGTACGTGGACATTGGCTGCACCAACCCAGAGGTCCTCACCTGCACACACTCACACAAGGGCTTCAAGCACCGCTTCTGCATCAAGACAGAGAGCAGTGAGTCTGTTTCTCATGTTCCTGAACTGATGACTGTCTCAATCAATGCCTGTCTTCATCTCCAGTCCCTCCCTTCCATAGACTTTCTCCTTCACAGTCTTCTATGTCTGTTAATGAATGTGTTTGTGTGAAAGAACCCCGTAATGTCAATATGTAGAAAGTCTATTGACCCTCATTGTGCAGAACATGTAGATGAAACAGGAAGAAATCCCCTAACCTCTCCTCTGCACTCTTTAGCCATACTATTGTACGTCAAAAGGGCAAGATCTTATCTCGATGTGAAGATTCCATGGCATCTTGCTACATAGCTACAACGAGGGCTTTATTCCACCAAATTTGTAAATAACGGTCAGTCACTCCTGCAAGTAAAATCAACATAGAGACGACGGACTGCCATACGTAATATTAAATACTTTATGGAGATCTGCTGACATCCATGCATGTAAGATCCAGCTGTTCTGCTGTTGACAGCTGAAGGAGCCACTCACGTAAAGGGCTGATGTGGCACTGTTTTCTATTGGTTCAGAGAAATAATGGGGTCAATGAATGCTAAGATGGGATGCAGGATCCCTTTAAACAGCATTTTGGGGATCATCTAGAACTGTTCTTCACTTTAATCCCATGGGCACAACTCCGACTGGTCCGGCGGCTGCTATTTCATAACCAGCTTAGCGTCCCACTCCCCTCGCTTTGTCCCCAGCTGGGAGATTTGTCTGATGCGGCTGTTCCCCACCTGGACTGTATCCACTGCCCAGCTGTCACTTTCTTAAGACTGACGGGGGATTTATGGCTCTTGTTAGACAAAAGTGGTCTGCTCTGACTTAAAGAGAGCATTGATGTGGGTGTTTTTTCTCAAGGGTTGTAGAAGGTTTACGTACCAAATTTTATGGAGTGTTTGATGGCTTGGCTGGATGCCCTTATGTAGTTGTACAATAACAACTTTCAATCAACGGCCAAGGTTGAACTTTTTATCTCTGACTTACAGACATGCATATTTTTCAATCTATTGTACGCATACGATGTGTCCTCCTAAGCAACCATTACATTCAATCAGTAAACACAGTTTACCACAAGGAAAATGGAGAGATCTGATGATGTAATTCCATTCTATGACAGCATCCCTCTCTGCACTCCTTTGGCTCTCAAGGACTTCAAAACACACATGAATACACTGGCATTCTTTGCTTCTTTTGCCTCTTTCCTGATGACCTCACCATCTACTTGTCACTCTTCTCTGACTTCCTGTCATTTCAGCGGCCCTGGGAATTGTCCTGACCAGTGGATGTGCCACGTCAAGACACTGCCAGCAACATGAGCTGCCTGGAGTGCGCATCCACTGCTGCGCCTCAGACCTATGTAACAGTACCCCCTGCTGTCGAGCAAGCATATTGCATTACATCTGCGCCCTGGCAAGCCTGCTGCTGCTGAGGTTGTGGTTGTGATATGAGGTCACAACTTGTACAGGGACTCAACAATCGATCAAATACAAAGATGGAACTCGGGATAAACCATCTATGAATGACACTTTACATAGCTAGTTCTCAGTGTCTCTTCTCAGCACCACATGTTAAGAGTCTGAGAGGAGGGTTGTACAACACATACATCAGAGCAATGTGCAATAGCAGCTTTTGTGACAATGACTTTACACTGGACAATAGCATCGGAATGAGTGATCTGGGGGATTAATTGGCAGCTGTGACATTCTGTATTTATTCAAATTGATATCATCTTAGTCCTAATCATCAGTACTGCTTCAGTTGCTTGTAAAGCGTAAATCTTAACTTATGTGGGTTATGTTTATTCAGGGTTAAACCCTAGATAATACAGTAAAATAAGGTTAAACGTAAACCTGTATTGTTTATTCCGTTTCCTTGGAGATGCACGCTGCATGTTGCTTTTATTTCAGATTGTAAAAATGTACAAAATAATAGTACAGTGAAAGCATGTAATGTTGTGAAATAGTGTATTAAAATACTTAGTCATACCATGTTCTCTATCCTGTACTATAACATACACACTTATATATTATTCATTAGTAACCTTGGTATAAATGCTATCTAAAACATTGGTCTAAATCATTCATGCAACTGAGATGAAGATGCCCACAGAGAGACTAAAAAGAAGACTGAAAAGTTACTCTTTACATGGCAAGGTAAGTAACCTACAATTCATCCCAGAAAAACCATCACCATTTTTTTGTGAGACTTGTGTTGTTCTATGCTTCCATCTCAGAGCAGTTACGTCCAGTTAGGATGTCTTTACATCCTCTGGGCACTAGATGTCTTCTGTGAGGGAGTTAGGAAGTTCATACACAAACAATGAGAAATATATCAAGTGGGAAAAGGCACGGTGGGCAAATTCAAAAGGTGTTTTCTGTGCACGAAAAATAAAGTATTGTGTTGATTTTATGACAGCTGATGCATTTCTGGTAGGAATTGTACCTTTACTTAACAAGGCCAGTCAGTGAAGAACTAATTATTATTTACAATGATAGCCTACCGGGGAATAGTTGGTTAACTGCCTTGCTCAGAGGCAGAACGACAGATTTTTATCTATACAGCTCGGGGATTCGATCTAGCAAACTTTCGGTTACTGGCATAACGCTCTAACCACTAGGCACACTGCCGCCAGAATAGCGACAACGTCTGATCAGCGTGCTAGCCCCGACGTTCTTATCACAGTCTGATTTATTAGGCAACTATCATTTTTATTTATTTATTCAAGCTTTTATCAGGCTTTTATCATACTGAGACCGAGGTCTATATTACAGTGAGCCCGGAATTACATAAATTACAGGAAATACACACATCAAAATATAAATACAAAATGCAAGCAGAAAGAAAATGATGGTCATAAAAAACTAACACAGGTTGTATTTATTATGGATCCCCCAAATTCATCAGTAATAAGGTCTTCAATCAGCTTTCTGAATTGCCCTACAGGCATCAAAATATAAAATGTAAGAAAATGTTGAAGATTGTAAACTAAACGCTTATTTACCTAACTCAGTAGAGACCAAAGGAATTAACTGAGTTAGCCATCTCTAAGACCAGGTGTGGTAACTCGCATGTCTAAAATTTAGTAAAGATGTTAGGTACAATGGAATTGTACGGAGCCTTTTTGGAAAAGTGCTTTATAAATGAAAACATACCAATGTATCAACATATGTGACATCAAATGGCCTATTTATTGCCTTACCCCCTCACGCCATTTGCACGCACTGTATATAGACTTTTTTCTATTGTGTTATTGACTGTACGTTTGTTTATTCCATGTTTGTGTTGTTGTTTGTGTCTCACAGCTTTGCTTTATCTTGGCCAGGTCGTAGTTGTAAATGAGAACTTGTTCTGGCTTACCTGGTTAAATAAAACATTACACAAAAAAAGACAGCCACCGAACTTTCTGGTAGAGAATGCAGTGATGAGTACTAAAATTGTCGCCTGTAATAAAGCGCAGTGCACTACGAAAAACTGTACCTAAGGGCTTTTAATGAAGTGGCAGTTGCGTTCATTCATATAGAGGATGTTGCCATAGTATAGGACCGATAGGAATGTCAACATTGACTACAGCTCAGTGTTCAACACCATAGAGCCCACAAAGCTCATCACTGAGATAAGGCGCCTGGACTAAACTCCTCCCTCTGCAACTCGATCCTGGACTTCCTGAAGGGCCGCCCCCAGGTGGTGAGGTTAGGCAACAATACACCTTCCACACTGATCCTCAACACCGGGGCCCCTCAGGGGTGTGTGCTTAGTCCCCTCTTGTATTCCCTGTTCACCCACGACTGGATGGCCAGGCACAACTCCAACAGCATCATTCAGTTTGCTGACGACACAACAGTGGTAGCCCTGGCAGTGTGGTGCCAGAACAACAACCTCTCCCTCAATGTCAGCAAGACAAAGGAGCTGATCGTGGACTACAGGAAAAGGAGGGCTGAACAGGCCCCCATTAACATCGACGGGGCTGTAGGGGAGCAGGTTGAGAGTTTCAAGTTCCTTGGTGTCCACATCACCAACAAACTATCATGGTACAAACACAACAAGACAAGAAGTCGTTCGCGCCTGGTTCCCACCCAGGTATGGGCGAGGGGACGGTATAAGGTTATACTGTTACAAGTGCGTACGGCCAAATACATCACTGGGGTCAAGCTTCCTGCCATCCAGGACCTATATACAAGGCGATGTCAGGGGAAGGCCCAAACATTTGTCAAAGACTCCAGTCACCCAAGTCATAGACTGTTCTCTCTGCTACTGCACGGCAACTGGCACCGGAGCCCCAAGTCTAGGTCCAAAAGGCTCCTTAACACCTTCTACACCTATTCTATAGAAGAAGCACATTTAACTCATCAATATTATTTTTAAAAGACAGTTTTTCATCTATCCAGATGCACAGGTAAGCAGGGACACGATCAATGTGGACACCATCCAAAGTACATATGCTTAAATTATCAGAGGTATGTGCTCAAGAGAACAACATATACTTAGTTTAACCTGCAAAAAACCTGCATTCAATACTAATTTCAGGTCAATAAAGTTTTATGTTATACAATGAAGGCAGACTGTAGGTCAGATAACCTGGTCAACCGTGGGGCCAATAGCATACACAACAGTATCATC
Organism: Oncorhynchus tshawytscha; assembly: GCF_018296145.1. Taxonomy (NCBI): domain Eukaryota; kingdom Metazoa; phylum Chordata; class Actinopteri; order Salmoniformes; family Salmonidae; genus Oncorhynchus; species Oncorhynchus tshawytscha. Next base: position 22,437,286 of record NC_056461.1, read on the forward strand.
TAAATACAAGTGCAGGTTACACAAGTGGAAGTCGATATTGTTAATGTAAACAGTAAAAAGCACAGGGGCCAGAATTGACCCCTGCGGGACACCTTTCTTAATATCGAGGAAACCTTATTTAACACCATCAGTAGATACACATTGACTTCTGTCAAGTCATTTTTAAACAAGTTACATGCAGCATGAAGCCTTCCCTCCATAGCCTATTCCATATCAACAAAAGAGAATTGGGTCTGATAGCCTCTGAGGTTTACAAAATAGATCATCTTATTGTTCATGTGTCTGGGTGTGAATCATAAAGAAAGTACATTTGATCTACAAATCATAAGTCTAGTTATGGAATATGTTGTAGTTGGCTTAGATCCCATTCCCAACACAGGTCTTTCTTTATAAATATTCCTAGTGTGGGGCCACAACAAAAGGACCAGCAATTAAATATATAGTACTGTACTTTGACACTGAGGGTAGAATATTAGGTTAGTCTACTCGCTCACATGTAGGCTGAGGCCGTCGGATGCAGCACTGTCATCACACCGACCAAAGCATAAGTGATTCTTCATGCCACAAAACTGTTTAACATCGGCGACACTACTTATCGCGTCCAATACATTGATAATGATTTTTCCGTTTGCGCATTTATAATTAGTGCAAACAGCGCAAATCGCCCCATATGCATTGCCCTTTGTCCCAGAAGCCACACAACAGAAGGAAAAACCCTGTGCAGTGCAAGCAGCCATCTTGGACAGACAGGCAAGGTACATACTTCAGCCAGGATAACCTGCAGATCTCTTCTGAAGAGCTCAAGACATTAAATCGACAATTTCCGGTAAGAATATAAACATAATATAGGAGTGTTCGTATCCACATATAGCTAACACATTTATAAAACTTTGAACCTTCTGTGTTACCAATTCTAGTGGCTAGCTAACAGCAAGCTACTACGCTAATATAGTTAAGTTAGCGGCTAGCTAGCCAACGAGTAAAGTGTCTACTAGCTAATGTTATCTATCTTGCGCTGTGTAATATATTACCATTCTTCACAGGCACTTGTGGTTTTGTCTAGCGATTGTGGATCTAGCCAGGTGTCTGTCGTTTTTGGGAACAGGCCATTGCTTTTGAGCTAACGTTGGCTAACTACGGTAGTAATCGAAAGAGTAACGTTACGCTGGCTAGCTATCATTTGTTGGCCCCAACATTTCGCCTAAGTTAGTTATCAAGGCTCATGTCATGGTAACGGTATTCCTCCCTTTAGGTCGACACGGCTAGCTACCTGTTCGCCAATAAATGATGACACATGTATTATGGTTATCTAGTTAGCCAGTTTAGCCTGTTTCCAGCTGGCTAGTTAACATTAGCCATCTCCATTGACCTGCTAGCTAACTAGTCTAGTACGTTATGGTCATAGCAGGACATTTAACCGCTCCAGCTAGCAACACACACCTGTCCCAACTTCACTGCCAGTACATTTTACATTACATTATTTTAGAGTCCCGTCTAAACAATAAACCAATATGCTAGCTTTCTAAACAGACTGTTGCCACGGTTTGTGTTGATAGCATCAGCTAGCTAACGTCGTTGGCCAGTAGATAGAGGCTTTGGGGTGTTGTATTCGTAGGTAATTAGTTTATCAACCTTTTCATCTCATGTAGCTAGCTATAGTCAGATGTGTGCTTTAACTGTCATGAGCAGTTAGCTAGATTATGCCCTCCCACTAGCCTACACTGTCACAAGCCAACTGTATTGTTCTGAAATTGTGGCGTTCATTCATCCATTAAAAGGTCCAACGCTGCCGTTTAATCTCAATATCAAATCATTTCTGGGTAACAATTAAGTACATTACTGTCATTGTTTTCAATTTAAGTTGTAAAAAATAAACAAACAATTTCTCAAGCATAAATGTTGCTAGGAGTGGTCTGATTGAGGGGTCTAATGCAGGGTTTCCAAAACTCGGTCCTGGGGCCCCACTAGGTGCATGTTTTGGTTTTTGTCCTAGCACTACAAAACTGATTCAAATAACCAATTCATTATCAAGCTTTGATTATTTGAATAAGCTATGTTTGGGAAACCCTGGCCCAATGGAAGGGACATGTAACCTAAAAACGAGCTTTTATTGGCAGAGAGGAGGGCAAACTCTCTTTGTTATTGGTCTATTAACTTATTCTGCCTGGCAGGCAGTCCAACCCAATTTCATAGTGTGGAAATATATTTAAAACACAGGAAAATTACATTTTTTACTGCGCAGGCCCTTAGTTTAAAATGTATAGTACAGTCGCTGTTTAGCTCAGCCAGCTATCCAGTAATAACATAGATGACACAGCATGCATCCATATCCAGGCCTTGTCTCGGGCCAGCCTTTACTGTCAATCACTGAAATATTTATTTGATATAAGAATGAGGATTAGGATGGGATATGAATGTATTCATGTAGATGTGTCATCACCTGAGATACTCCTCTCCTCTGTGTGACAAGAGCTGAGGCATTGTGTATTTTCTTGGCCTTGAATTTTACTTTGATGGAAAAATATTCCCTTAAATTGGCAGATCACACAGTGAAAGAAATACACTGTATGTGCACTGATTGAACCCAAGTTTTGCAATTGATTCATCCATTCCATCTCTGCCTTTGGTAATGGTGATCACAACCCAAATGCGCTTCTGCAATTTACAGCAGGATTTTGTTTGTATAGCAGCATAGCAATATGACAATGAGGAAGAGAAAAAATAGCCCAGATGTACAGTATGTGACACCAATTATATTTGTTCAACAATAGGAAGTGGATGTGATAAGGTGACAGCGCTCTGTTTTGTGAATCAGTGCTAGTGTATGGAGAAGTGCTGATACTGCAGTCTGGTCACATGCTCTCAATCGCGCTCTCCTTGGATGTATACTTCTCCAGGGCCTCGTTTGGGGAAAAAGGGAATTATTCCTATAATTTAACCAAAGAAGGAGTAGCCCTAGTGTGTACAGCTCTAGTAGGCCTATAGCTTTCGCCTTATGGAAAAACTCACATGAGTCTGGAGGCACCACATGACAGAGGGTCATGTGAGGGGAGGCAGTCAGGCTAGCAGCAAGGCAGGCTGTGATACTAGTTCACGTCACGGTCAGTGTATCAAATCCCTTATTGGAGCTTATCCCACACGCTAACTACATGACTTCCCTTACCACCTCGACTGTCTTTCTACTTGTTTACTTCTCTACTGTACTCTCGCTGCACTTTGTTTTTCAAGCAGGCAGAGCTGGAATGGGGAGTGGGGCCATTTTGTTGAGAGGATGAGGCAACGGGGACACCTTGACCTGGAATTAACCCCCTCAGATGATCAGCACAAATTCATTCAATTCTGGAAGATGATCCTAAATATCAGTCTTCCATGATTAGTTTACTCAATTTGCCTCTTTATATCACAATGTGAGCGTCCCTAATGCACCCCTCTTTCTTCACCCGGACTGTTCTACTTTAACACTACTCTTCTTCACCTTCTCCCATCTTCTCTCAAGTCAACCCACCCCAGCTCTAGCCTGAGGCATTTGTCATAGTGCTATATTGTTTAGCAGGAAAACTTGGTCATTGAACAGCAGGCCACATCATGTGTTTTTCTGGTTTGCACCAGGCTCTATTGCATAGCAATTTTAATCTCCAACATCTGGTTTAACTGCAATGCATTTATAATTGCTGTGTACTGAACCACAGACTTAAGAGAAACTTCTCAGATAGAGGGAAACATTCTCTAGAGATGATAACAGATAGCCTAGTCACAATTAATCGCAAGTTAGAAGACTTGTATGTGTAGGCTATTATTCAGGGTGATTGATTTGTAATCAGATCCCATTGTTCCCTTGTGCCTTCTACTTGCATTACAGATGTCCACTATAGTGTGAGACTGAATTACTGACAAGTGAATTATTTGAATCGATCGTGAGAATGCCCTCGCTCTTCCTGAAAAGTTGATGCTCTTATGTGAAGTCAGATCATGTATTCATAAACAAGGATGATTTCAATTTGGGACTATATTTAATCTAAGCATTTGTTTGAATATTTTCAAATGTAAATGACTGTATGTGTGTCTATATTCCTGATTATCACCCATTCTTTCTTATAGACTATGGAATAGACTATATTACCATATAAGCAGCAATGGATAATAATTCAGAGAGGTGTCTGTGCTATAAATAGCAGGCAGCTTCTAACAGCGATGCCTGATCGTCTCTTTATATACAGCACCAGTCAAAAGTTTGGAAACACCTACTCATTCAAGGGTTTTTCTTTATTTGTACTATTTTCTATATTGTAGAATAATAGAGAAGACATAAACACTGAAATAACACACATGGAATCATGTAGTAACCAAAAAAAGTGGGTAACTGTGCCTTGAATTCTAAATAAATCAGATCATCCGTTCACCTGCTCTGCGTCACAAAGACACGACAGTTGGAACCAAATATCTCAAATTTGGACTCATCAGACCAAAGGACAGATATCCACCAGTCTAATGTCCATTGTTTGTGTTTCTTGGCCCAAGCAAGTCTCTTCTTCTTATTGGTGTCCTTTAGTAGTGGTTTCTTTGCAGCAATTCAACCATGAAGGTCGGATTCATGCAGTCTCCTCTGAACAGTTGATGTTGAGATGTCTGTTACTTGAACTCTGTGAAGCATTTATTTGGGCTGCAATCTGAGACTGGTAACTAATTAACTTATCCTCTGCAGCAGAGGTAACTCGAGGTCTTCCTTTCCTGTGGCGGTCTTCATGAGAGCCAGTTTCATCATAGCCTTTGGTTTTTGCTACTGCACTTGAAGAAACATTAAAAGTTCTTGAAATGTTCCGTATTGACTGGCCTTCATGTCTTAGTAATGATGGACTGTCGTTTCTCTTTGCTTATTTGAGCTGTTCTTGCCATAATATGGACTTGGTCATTTACCAAATGGGGCTAACTTCTGTATACCACCCCTACCTTGTCACAATGCAACTGATTGTCTCAAACGCATTAAGAAGGAAATCAATTCCACAAATTTACTTTTAACAAGGCACACCGGTTAATTGAAATGCATTCCAGGTGACTACCTCATGAAGCTGGTTGAGAGAAAGCCACGAGTGTGCAAAGCTGTCATCAAGGCAAAGGGTGGTTACTTTGAAGAATCTAAAAGATATGTTGATTTGTTTAACACTTTTTTTGGTTACTACATGATTCCATGAGTGTTATTTCAGTGTTTATGTCTTCGCTATTATTCTACAATGTAGAAAATAGTAAAAAATAAAAAAAACCTTGAATGAGTAGGTGTGTCCAAACTATACATTGAAGAATCTTATATCTAAAATATATTTTGATTTAACACTTTTTTTTGGTTACTACATGATTCCATGTGTGTTACTTAATAGTTTTGATATATTCACTAATCTTCTACAATGTAGAAAATAGTGAAACAATAAAGAAACCCTGTAATGAGTAGGTGTCCAAAATTTTAACTGCTACTGTAGGTGTAGTTAGTTATAATTCTAACCCATATGAATGAATGTCGCTCAGCAGAAAGGCAACAGATGAGTTGTGTGGGTAGCTGGTATCTAGGGATAGCAATTACTTAGGGCCTAGACCTGTGTGTTTCCATGCAGTATCTAGCCAGACTGTTAAGTGGAATTTAAAGGTGCTACTTGTCCTCCCTTGGGTACTCTTGTGAAATGACACCTGCTAATGGTTCTGACAGAGCCTCTGTATAATGGACTAGGGAGACGCAAGGAAACGCTATCCCTCTTAAAACCTCTCCTCTTCTACAGCCTAATGTAACGTCTTCCTTTCATTTGAGATTAAAAGGAGCTGTGCACATATGATGCAATTTCCTGAATGTGAAGTCTAATGAAATCGCTTGCCTCAAAGTGACACAACACTGCTGGGGATGTTGGCTGCCTGTACTTGCTGTATCGATGACACAGTTGGCTAGAAGCCTCAGATAAATATGAGTCTATCATAGAAAATAGCTGCTTATTTTCTATGCAGATCGATGTTGTTCTTTTTAATGATGTTCATACACACACCTCAGTCTGCCTGGAACCATGGACCTAAGCCTTTACTGTTGTGTAGAGTATAGCCTTGTTCCCCCATTGGCTAAGCACAGGACAAGGCTAATGCTTACCATTAAATTTAAACCTCTCTGTTTACTCCGACATCTGTCAGAGTTCTCAGAGCAGCAGTTGTTTGTGATGCAGAGAGCGGAAACACGCCATTGAACATGGTGCATAATGGTGATGATCAACCAACCCAACATAAACACCCATTTGGTCCTATGCACTTGTTTTAGCTTCTGTTGTGTGAGATTAGGCTACATCTAGAGAAGTTCTCTATCTTCATCTTGATGAAAACGACTGGATAAGCCATTATTTGATTAATGAGCCTCTCAAAATGATAACATCCGTATTGTGATTGGTGGTTATTCATCCTCTAACTAACCCCATTAGTTAATGGCTGCTGGCTTGAAGATCATAATGGAAACTTCAAATTGTAGGTGCATCTCGGGATAGTAATACAGGGGAGTCTGGAGTCTGCCCCATCTCCACTTGTTACAGTCCGTGGTACTGTTCTGAATAAGATGGCTTATTGGAAGAGCTCCCCTGACAGGCCCTGTCCATCAGTGTGTGTGATCTATGATGACCATCCCTGTCTGAATTTTTTATTTGAATTTTTTTGCAGCCTCCCTCCCCTTTTAGGTCTCTCTTCCTCAGCTAGGCTAAGAGTCGTTGTCAAATCCTGGTTGGTTTCTCTTCTTACACAACCTGCCCACAGGGTGCGTCCTAATAATCTTTCCTTTCTCCTGAAGTGTACACTCGTTCACCACTTCCCACAAATCTAAAGACGTTGGATTGGTGGAGGCATGAGCTAGAGCTAGTTTCCACCATGTTTCTTATACCAGAAATGTCCTTTCAAATCAGTGAAGGGAAGTGAAAAAGTGCACACTTTGGGAGGAAGGACAGATAATTGGGACCTTTCCAGTGATAGCTGGGTGAAGCTTGACTTCTTCATGCTGATTTGATGGACAGACATCAGTTGAGTTTGGCCCTGTAGATTAATATCCGATATTGGAGTTACAAATACGTTGACTTTATGTGGTCAGATGCATCGCTATCAGATGGTTTCAGCTCTTCCAGCTGGGTTGAGTCCTACCCATATGTTTGAGAGGTCAGTGCTCCTGGGCCTGCTGTCTAACTGAGAAATCACATGACAGGAATCCTGAGAAATCAGGAATTATTCATACTACCTAGAATAATGTTTTAGTTCTCATACAGCACACCAGCTGCTCAGTCTGTCTAGTACGGTCTGAGACATGGTGACATCATTCTTTACTGAGCATGTTGACCAATTCACAGGCCCATGCTATCTGCCAGGCATGATGTTGTAGTTTAATGTTATGGAGTGCCAGTGGTCGAGCAGCGAGATGCAATGTTTCAGTTGACTAAGTGTGTGGTCAAACCAAGCACTGTACAATTAAATGGGATAGTGAGTGATGTCGACAGACAGAATTCAATGATAATGTGTGGTTTCTGCATGATGCCCAGCTAGAGTCGGTTCATAGACAGCACCCTGATTCTTTCTCTGACTCACCTTGAGCCTTTCTCTCTCTTTCAGAGTCACGATGGCCACCGCACCGTACAACTACTCCTACATTTTTAAATACATCATCATCGGTAAGTGAGGCGCGAGCATGCGTGTTGACTGGATTGGAATGGAGGCCTGTTTGTTTGTTTGTGTACAGTGCTGTATGTAGGTCACCCATTGGTTGCAGTTAGCACACAGCTCACTGAGATGCTACAAGCACTGAAAGAGCACCAATCATGAGACTAGAACCGTAGCTCAGGAGTTGGTTCTGGTCAGGATTACTCCAGGTCTCAACCATGACCCCATTACAGCAGATTCCTTTTGATTCGGTATGTGGGTCGCCATCTCTGGGTTTTTTTCATCAATAAATGTTTTCCCCGGAAGCTAGCCTAAGCAAAGCTAAATGGTTTGTGTTCTAATGACATACTGTACCGACAATGTGCTCGTAACAGGGTTATTAATGAACTTAAAAAAGAACTATTGCTCTCCTGTTTGATTTAAATTACCAACAGAAGCAATGAGTGTACAATAACCTTATGCATCGTTGGTGCATAGCCCAGGCCAAAATGTTCTGAGTTGTGGTGGTAGTTTTATCTTGTTGTGCATTCCACTCTTCCCCTTCGTCTATTTTCCAACCAGTTTGACACCTCAAAATAGGGAAGTTAAATCTCCATATCTCTCCAACTCCCTGGAGCTTGTTTACCCTGCTGCATTGAGGCCTTTAAAACCCCCACCTCAATGTCAACTTTGTGGACTTGTTTGACAACTGCCAAAGGCCCCCTCTTGTTTGCTGTCTGTTACCTAGACATTAATGTGCTCATACAACACAAACACGTCACTTTAGCTCCGTAGCTAGAGCAGACATTCGTATATAGGCCTTAAAGGTGCAATATGCAGAAATCGCTCCGCCATTTCCTGGTTGCTAAAATTTGAGTAGTTTGCCTAATTTCAGTTTGTGACAAAACAAACAAGTATTCAGAAACATTGTACCATCTAAACCGCTGTGAAATATATTTTCAATAACTACAAATATTGTATTGTTCAGCTGTTTGAAGCTGATGTACAAAACCGACTGCAGAAGACGCAAGAATGGGAAGCCTAGAACTAGCACACAACAGATCTACTGCTTCTTAGACTTGCTTTCAATAAGAATGACAGATCTATGACTCACATTTCTATGTGAATTTGGTCGGGTCACCCAAAAAGTTACATATTGCAGCTTTAAAAAGTAAATCAAATGCTCTGCTCTCCCCACTCCACTAGAGGTGACCATGCCAGCTATTAAGTCAAAGCCCTGCAGGCCTGTTCATGCTGCCTTTTCAAGCGTCCTCCATATGTGTAAAGCACACAACTGGCAACCACCATAGCATTCTTTTAACAATGTCTGAGGGGGAGAGGGAAGATGCTCTTTCTGTGTTACAACCAGAGTTGTTCCTGGTCAGACCGAGTGGTCAGTGAAAATGAATCCCTTCATAGGAAAATATGAAACAAGTTGTATGTCTGTGTTTTTTGTCCTCTCCGTCTTGTATGTAATGTTAATATTTGAACATGGATCCTGACACCTCTCCCTCTCTCTCTGTAGGGGACATGGGGGTAGGGAAGTCATGTTTGCTTCACCAGTTCACAGAGAAGAAATGTAAGTACATCCCCGGCTCCCCACTGACTCCAAACAGATACCCCCCCCCATCTCACACAGGCTGTAGGAATGGACTGTTTCACTTTAAATCCCCTCTGACGACTTCAGCTCATTGAGAGAGGGGGAGAGTGTGGGTGCCACTTTGAAATGTGTGTCTGCTTCATGTTATTTGTGTGTGCTTTCTCAGCTGTAGCCTCAGTCAGTTCACTATAACACCCAGGCGTTTGAATGCATTTTAATGGCATTATTAGCAGGCAGCAGTAAATGCAGATGCTCTTCGCCTCATTCATCTATTTAGCATCGCATCCTGCATGGCCCGTAGACTTGGGCTCGGAACAGGCAGCTGCTTTGTGAGTGCTGAATGCCAGGTTTGAAGACTTCCTCCCTGTCTCTGGTTAACATTGAAATGCAAGTGGTAAAAACCAACTGATCTGCCAGTCTGAAATGGATACTCAACCCAACCCACCTGCAATCTCTGTTCCCTCACAATGGAGGTGATGAAGTGCGTGTATACGGTAAAGGGTGCACCTGTTTTCTCTGTGTGGTTGGATGTGTTTGTGACTGTGTGGAAAGATGCGTATGTATATGGGTGCTGTTCATAGTTCAAGTTGGTGCTAGCTGTACCACTGGCAGGCTGTTCTATATGGTAGGGAGAGGAGAGAGATTGTGCAGGGGAAGGAGGAGGTGTAGTAACAGTAAATGGAGTAGAGAGCAGGTTAATCACAGCAGTCTGACACTCCGGAGAGGAGGAAGGGAGAGCGAGAAAGGGAGGCAGGCTGCGGAAGGTCGACTGAGTCAGACTTCCATGATGGGAGATGTAGTCGGTGAAGAAGATGCGAAGCAAGAGGTTTCACCAATGCATTTCTATGGGCTTATTTTGTCCCGACACTTGTCGCCTGCCTTCCCCGCCTTTAGGAAAACGACTCATCGTTTGGGCGGAGACACGAGCATCTCGTCATTATTTTCAGATCTCTGATGTAGTACACTCCCCAGAGTCTCTTCATGTCTCTTGACAAAGTGACAATACTCTGTTTTTGATATTTATTGAATTCTGTGTGTTATAGAGGAATGTTGCCTCCTTGGATTCCTCATAGCTATACTGACTATCTATTCCTTTCCCCACCTCTCGCTCCTCCAGTCATGGCAGACTGCCCCCACACGATCGGCGTGGAGTTTGGCACGAGGATAATCGAGGTGAGCGGCCAGAAGATCAAGCTGCAGATCTGGGACACGGCGGGCCAGGAGCGCTTCAGGGCCGTCACGCGTAGTTATTACAGGGGGGCCGCGGGCGCACTCATGGTCTACGACATCACCAGGTACGCGCACACACACCGACGTGCCCGAACCTTAATGCTCCAGGTAGAAGCTGTCTGTAGGCAAAGAGCTAGGGTCAAATTACCCTTCCCCAATCCTAGCTCAAACCATACAGAAAAGAAAATGAAAAACTGGCCTCCGATAAGCATCAAGGGCCAACTTCATCCTACTCCCACCTAGTCCCCTCAGCTTGTTCTACAATACACAACCCACCCCGTTAGCTGTACTAGTCAGATTGCTCTCGGTCTGTAGGCCTATATGTCTGTGTGGGAGACAAAGGAAAGGAAAAGGGGCAGATGGCCCTCTCTTCCTGAACGAACATGGTGTCTGCATCCTGTTGCCCTCCCCACCTTCCTCCCCCAAACTGTGAGAGTGTATCAGTGGCCATCTAAACTAACAGTGGAATGTGTGTCTCCTCTCATAGAAAGCATAGGCTCAGAGTAAAGCTTTAAGTAGTGCAGTATTTCTATATTGTAGTTTTCCCACTAATAGTAGTTGGTGTCTATGCAGCATATCATTGCCTCTGTTTTATGAATTGGGATTCGATTGTGCGTTTGTTCCCTAGCCTAATTTTAGAGTTCCATATTGACACCCGTGTCTCGGACTGTAAGAACTGTTGTCAAAACTGAATCAGTAAGTGATATCAGAAAGTTTATTCTATTAGTGAAAGGATATATAGAGATACAGACCCAGGAACATTTCTCCATTCGTCACAGCCTCTTCTTTGATCCCACTTATGATGTGGCACACTCGGTTTTGTCCCGACCTGCCACCAGGTTAACTAACTCCCACACTTCCCTGTGTGTGTACCACAGGAGAAGTACGTACAACCACCTCAGCAGCTGGCTGACTGATGCCAGAAATCTGACCAACCCAAATACTGTGAGTATGGTTTCACACTGCTCCACTCTAGCTGCCTGTCAAACACACTGTGTCTGGTTGGATGTACTACCAAGTAGTCACTCCTTCTTGCATTCCCTCATCTAATGCTCTTTGTGTCTCTGCTGTATCCCAATGCAGCACACCCAGTGTGTATGATTGATGCCCCAGAGCCCCGTCCATTTCTAAATTGCATTTTGACTATATGATTATGGCCAAATCACGCTGCTTTCATGTACAGATTAGAATATGCGTTTAGCTTGCTTATACAACGTCAACATCCTAAACTCACTCAGACTGTCTGCTTGTTTGTACCCGAAGACCACAGTCTCTCGTTGGAAAATGGGACATGACTAGTGCCCAGTTGTGTATTCATTAGAGGTCAACCGGTTATGATTTTTCAACGCTGATACCGATACCGATTTATTGGAGGACCAAAAAAAGCTGTTTTTAAAAAATATATTTGTAATAATGACAATTACAACAATATGGAATGAATAATGTACACTTTTATTTTAACTTAATATAATACATAAATAATATCAATTTAGTCTCAAATAAATAATGAAACATGTTAAATTTGTTTTAAATAATGCAAAAACAAAGTGTTGGTGAAGAAAGTAAAAGTGCAATATGTGCCATGTAAAAACGTTTAAGTTCATTGCTCAGAACATGAGAACGTATGAAAGCTGGTGGTTCCTTTTAACATGAATCTTCAATATTCCAGGTAAGAAGCTTTAGGTTGTAGTTATTATAGGACTATTTCTCTCTATACAATTTGTATTTCATATACCTTTGACTATTGGATGTTCTAATAGGTACTTTAGTATTGCCAGCCTAATCTCGGGAGTTGATAGGCTTGAATTCATAAACAGCGCAATGCTTGAAGCATTGCGAAGAGCTGCCGGCAAACGCAGTAAAGTGCTGTTTGAATGAATGCTTACGGGCCTGCTGCTGCCTACCCCCGCTCAGTCAGACTGCTCTATCAAATCATAGACTTAATGGACCTCCCGGTCGCGGCCGGTTGCAACAGAGCCTGGGTGCGAACCCAGAGTCTCTGGTGGCACAGCAAGATAATTAATTCCCTTAACCACTGCGCCACCCGGGAGGCCCATGTATTGATTTTAAGAAAGGTGTTTATGGTTAGGTACACATTGGTGCAACGACAGTGCTTTTTATGCGAATGCGCTTGTTAAATCACCTGTTTGGCGAAGTAGGCTGTGATTCAATGATAAATTAACAGGCACTGCATTGATTATATGCAACGCAGGACAAGCTAGATAAACTAGTAATATCATCAACCATGTGTAGTTAACTAGTGATTGTTAAGATTGATTGTTTTTTATAAGATACGTTTAATGCTAGCTAGCACCTTACCGTGGCTCCTTGCTGCAGTCGCATAAACAGGTAGTCAGCCTGCCACGCAATCTCCTCATGGAGTGCAATGTAATCGGCCATGATCGGTGTCCAAAAATGCTCATTACCGATTGTTATGAAAACTTGAAATCGTCCCTAATTATTCGTCCATTCCGATTAATTGGTCGACCTCTAATATTAATATCTGTATCTTTCACGGTGTGTAGCCGATACAGTATTGTTGAATCCTTTTCTCCCACTGGTGCTAAGTTCTGTAAGAGCTCTCGCTCAGTGAAGTGTGTGAGCTGTCTCGTATGTTGTTTTCTGACTATAAGTGAGTGAGGATGTGAGTTTAGTGCTTGCCAGGCTGCTACTGCCACTGTGTTAATGTGTTTGGTGCCTGGAGGACTGACCGACTCATTCTGTCCTCCCACAGGTGATCATTCTCATAGGTAACAAAGCAGATCTGGAGGCCCAGAGAGATGTCACGTATGAGGAGGCCAAGCAGTTCGCCGAGGAGAACGGTGAGACAGGGAACACCCTCAGGCTCAATGAGAGGGATGATGGGAGAGGAGTAACTCCCATCAATCTGTCTCTTCCACCCTATCTGAATGGCTGTGAGAATGCCCCCAGGCCCCCCCATTCTCACAAGGTGATTGGAAGGGGGAGTGTGAGGGAGACCAAGAGAGAAGAGACTCCTCCATATAGGGAGAGATGGAGAGTTTGAGAAGTAGCAACTCGTCTCTGATTGAGAGGGTGAAAGAGAGTAAATGGAGCATACATTCAGGTACAGAGGGAGAATGCAAAAGAGGTGAACGCATAAGTGAGGACACATTCATAGCGAGCGAGTGAGAGACACTATATACAGTACCATTCAAAAGTTTGGATGCACCTACTCATTCAAGGGTTTTTATTTTATTTTTACCATTTTCTACATTGTAGAATAATAGTGAAGACAAACTATGAAATAACACATATGGAATCATGTAGTAACCAAAAAGGTGTTAAACTAATCAAAATATATTTTAAATTCTTTGCCTTGATGACAGCTTTGCACACTCTTGGCATTCTCTCACACATGCAGGAGTTCCCACCCATGCAGAGCACTTGTTGGCTGCTTTTCCTTCACTGTGGTCCAACTCATCCCAAACCATCTCAATTGGGTTGAGGTTGGGGGACTGGAGGCCAGGTCATCTGATGCAGCAGTACATCACACTCCTTCTTGGTCAAATAGCCCTTCCACAGCCTGGAGGTGTGTTTTGGGTCATTGGCCTTTTGGAAAAACAAATGATAGTCCCACTAAGTGCAAACCAGATGGGATAGCGTATCGCTGCAGAATGCTGTGGTAGCCATGCTGGTTAAGTGTGCCTTGAATTCTAAATAAATCACAGACAGTGTCACCAGCAAAGCACCATCACACCTCCTCCATGCTTCATGGTGGGAACCACACATGCGGAGATCATCCGTTCACCTAGTCTGCATCTCACAAAGACACGGTAAAATACCATCTTCTGTGTACCACCCTACTTTGTCACAACACAACTGATGGGCAAATGCATTAAGAAGGAAAGAAATTCCACAAATGAAAGGCAGGGAAGGGTAGATATAAGTCTGTAACAGTTTGGGTCTGGAGTTTCTCCCCCTTTAAAGAGGGGGATGACAGCGGGTGCTTTCCAATCTTTGGGAATCTCAGATGATATGAAAGAGAGGTTGAACAGGCTAGTAATGGGGTTTGCAACAATTTCGGCAGATCATTTTAGAAAGAGAGGGTCCAGATTGTCTAGCCCGGCTGATTTGTAGGTGTCCAGATTTTGCAGCTCTTTCAGAACATCGGCTATCTGGATTTGGGTGATGGAGAAATGGGGAGGCTTGGGCGTGTTGCTGTGGGGGGTGCAGGGCTGTTGACTGGAGTAGGGGTATCTAGGTGGAAAGCATGGCCAGCCATAGAAATATGCTTACTGAAATTCTCAATTATAGTGGCTTTATCGGTGGTGACAGTGTTTCCTAACCTCAGTGCAGTGGGCAGCTGGGAGGAGGTGCTTTTATTCTCCATGGACTAGTTTCCCAGAACTTTTTTGAGTTTGTGCTATAGGATGCAAATTTCTGCTTGAAAAAGCTAGCCTTCGCTTTCCTGACTGCCTGTGTATACTGGTTTCTAACTTCCCTAGAAAGTTGCATATCACGAGGGCTAACAAGGCACACCTGTTTAATTGAACTCCATTCTAGGTGACTACCTCATGAAGCTGGTTGAGAGAATTCCAAGAGTGTGCAATGCTGTCATCAAGGCAAAGGGTGGCTACTTTGAAGAATCTAAAATTATATGTTGATTTGTTTAACATTTTTTTGGTTACAACATGATTCCATACTGTATGTGTAATTTTATAGTTTTGATGCCATCACTAATTATTTTATAATATAGTAACAATAGAGTAAAACCCTTGAATGAGTAGGTGTCTAAACTTTTGACTGGTACTGTATACAAAAGTATGTGGACAGCCCTTCAAATTAGTGAATTTGGCGTGCATGCGTAAAAATCTTCTATCCTCGATTACAACACTCATTACCGAGTTCCAAACTGCCTCTGAGCAACGTCAGCACAATAACTCCTCATCGGGAGCTTCATGAAATGGGTTTCCATGGCTAAGCAGCCGCGTGCAAGCCTAAGATCCCCATGTGCTATGCCAAGCGTTGACTGGAGAGGTGCAAAGCTGGAGCAGTAGAGGGATAAATCACGCTTCACCATCTGGCAGTCCAAAGGACAAATCTGGGTTTGGCGGATGCCAGGAGATCTCTACCTGCCCCAATGCATAGTGAAGTTTGGTGGAGGAGGAATAATGGCCTGGTCTGTTTTTCATGGTTTGAGCTAGGCTCCTTAGTTCCAGTGAAGGGAAATCTTAACACTACAGCATACAATGACATTCTAGATGATTCTGTGCCTCCAACTTAGTCACAACAGTTTGGGGAAGGACCTTTCCTGTTTCGGCATGACAATGCCCCCGTGCACAAAGCGAGGTCCATACATAAATGGTTGTTAAGATCGGCGTGGAAGAACTTGACTTGCCTGACCTCAACTCTATCAAACACTTTTGGGATGAACTGGAACGCTGACTGTGAGCCAGACCTAATCGCCCAACATCCGTGCCCGACCTCACCAATGCTCTTGTGACTGAATGGAAGCAAGTCCCCGCAGCAATGTTCCAACATCTAGTGGAATGCCTTCCAGGAAGAGAGAGGGCTGTTATAGCAGCAAAGGTGGGGACCAAATCCATATTAATGCTCAACGAGGTGTCCACATACTTTTGGTCATGTAGTGTAAGTCTAGGCAGGGGCTTTGGTTTTAGAGGTGGGGGGGGTTTAATTTGTTTTTTTATCCAGTCAGATAAACACTCCAAACAGCCTACCCGACCGCTCGGGGGGCGTCCTCATGGTCCTAAAGCACACTGTTGTCTCGTTTTGTATCACATACCAATGATACAAGTGGGGTGACAATAATGCATTTTCAGAATGTAGGGGGGACATGTCTGTCCTTGTGAAAGTTGCACCCCTGAGCATAGGTATGAGTAAGGAGGATGGTTGGGGATCTGTAATTTTCTTCTGCAGTAGTTTAACTCCATCTTGTGTCCATTCCTTGTTACAGGTCTCTTATTCCTGGAAGCCAGCGCAAAAACGTAAGGCGTAGGCCACTGCCTGCTTTTACCTCACATTTGGTCTGAAATGTGTTGAAATGCTTTGTGTTCCTAACCGTGTGACTGACTGTGTCTGTCCTCTGCTCAGGGGTGAGAACGTGGAGGATGCCTTCCTGGAGGCAGCTAAGAAGATCTACCAGAACATCCAGGACGGCAGTCTGGACCTGAATGCTGCAGAGTCTGGTGTCCAGCACAAGCCCTCCGCACCCCAGGGAGGCCGGCTAATAACCAACGAACCACAGCCCCAGAGGGAAGGCTGCGGCTGCTAATGACCAACGCCTCTCTGTTCTCATCCTCCCTCCATCTCCCCACTCCACTGGGGCTGCATGAGTGTAGGGCACGGGTGGGGGGAGGGAATGGGGGATGGGCTGAATGGGAGTGTACCTCTCTATGAATCTGTCATTCCTCCTCCCCCACCTTTTTCACTTTGTCTTCTTCCTCACTTCTCTCTTGTTCCCTCTCTTCGTCTGCCCCATTCAGTCCAGCTCATCTGCCATGGAAACCCAGATCCACACACATTTAATATATATAAAGACATGGGTTACTGACAAAGATAGGTAATGTTCATAACACAACCAGAATAAATGCTTTTTAAACGTTTCCTTTTATAGCTTCTACCTATACTATATACACCGATCAAGTCTCATCCACCACATCCCAAACCAAGCCTGTGTAGTCGATAACCGCCAATTGACATGAAGCTATCCAGACACTCCCCCCGCGTCAGTCCTGCATGGTTTAATGATCTAGGACTGTTTTAAACTGAAATGGTTAGCGAAGGGATTGATGTAGTAATGTATGACGTAGCCCCGCTACAGCTCGCTATCGGCGGTGGCAGATGTGTCTGTTCATGTTTGGTCCAGTTGTTGAACAGGGTCTAGAGCAGTCCTTAGCCAAAGCTTTACCCCTGGTCCTTCTGATGGTGTCCTACAATACAGTACACCTCAGTGTGGCAACACTAGTGTAGTAGAGACACTTAAAGCCCAAGAGACCTGGAATTCCCCAGAATCTCCTCTACCTACATGACGTCACAGGAAAGGGTGTGTGTTGCCGGGGGGGTGGGGCAGGATTTATGACTGTTAATGACACTTCAAATAAAACTTCTCATCTTGTTTTTTATGGGAAGAATTCCTTCGGATCATCAGTTTCATTGCACCCGCCCCATATCAATACAATCTGTCCTTAACAGCATTTTCTTTGTTGTGGTTTGCCTTGTTATGATTTAATGTTAAATATTTTCTTTGCTGCACTTGCTCTACATACTGCTGTCAAATTGTTTTACTATATGGTAATATTGTAGTGGAGAACATGGAACTGGTTTAACAATGAGGAAAAGACTGGGGTAGAAGTTTACCCTACTCCAGTCCTTACTCTGAGGTGAGGAATTCAAACTGACCCCAGATCAATGCTAAGGGTCATCTTAGACCTGTCTGCACCACAGGTGTAGGATTCTCTCTCCAGCCTGCTGTCCCCATAGGCTTGTATAACAAGACCAAGCAACACGCCCCATATTGGATGAGTGACTCATCTCAACTCAATTTCTGTACCATAGAATAATTCCCCCAATTCGGCAGCTGTGTATATAGCTTATATATGTTGGTGACCATGCTACTTTGAGGATAAACAAACCATGCTGGCTTCGTAGAGATCTGTACAGTTGTTTGTGGGATGCTTGTATTTCGTGCTTGGGAATTCTGTAACATAGTTTCTATGAATAAATGTGTATGGACAGACTTCCTCTACTCACTAGTGATACCTGATGGTTCCATCTTGTTTCTTCCCTCTGTTCAGTCTCTGGGTACAGGGAAAGTGTGGTCCATTTCCTCCTAACTCTTTTTGAAGGGGCGGGGGGTGGAGAATGTCCAATTTATATATATATTTTTTTTTACTCTTTCCATGTTATATTGGAGGGGCCTGTGCTGTCTTAATTTTGGGGAGTGGGGATTGGCTGCAGGGGCTAGTGATGGCTCTGTGTGCTGTCCCACCTCTGCTATCGGAGTCACAACGTACATGTATAAATTGAAGGAGCTGTGCATGATTAAGATAACATGCTCTAGACAGAAATACATAACCTGTTCTGCTTGCGTCATTCGTCACATTGTCCATGGACAATCACACTTCCACCAATACTGTGAAGTAAAAACACAGGACATTGTGTTGCAAATTGCTTTGTATTTTAATGTTACATTGCACCACAGTTACAGGGAGGAACAAATGGAAGAGGAAAAAGAAAGTGTACTTATTTACAAAGGAGCAAAATTAGTCTAAAAAAATGTTGAGGCGGCTCGGATCCAACAAAAGTAGTGGCATGATTTTTATGGGAAGAATAAAACAAGGACTCAACATCGAAATAAAGGCAGCTTGTGGTTGATGGCATCGCAGTCAGACAGGGCAAAGGTACATTTAACTGAAATCATTATTTCAATGACAAGTAGAAAAGAAACACGTCTTGGTCACCCCCTGACTACACAGTGAGATTTCATTGGTTTGTTAAGTAGTAAATCAAATTGATGCATGTCCTCCATTTATTACAAGGTGTATCTTGATGAACATGATGGAAACATTCAGATCCATCTAGTTTAGTTGGAGACAGTGTTCAGTATTTAAGGCCATACTGCTCTGTTTATAGTTTGAATTACAAAGTAATTCCCCATAGTGTTAAGGCACTTTATTCAGACGCAAAATGTTCCCAGGTGGTCTTCTTTCCTCTATGGCGCAATACTGACAGTCGCACATCTTTACCATTCACATCAGAGATCGGCAGCAAGCGAAGGGGAAAAAGGTAGAGACAATGTGCACTTCCCATTGTAAACCACGACAGTAACGGAAAGAATGTGACATGCGTTTTGTCTATAGTGTCATAATTGACAATAATTGATGCAGAATTGGGCCCAGGCCTCCATAGTTAAGGGAAACTAACTTCTGAATTTTGATTCTGAACACAGTAACCAGTCTTTAGTGTTCTCCGACCTCCTGTAAAGCTGAATAAAGTCTTGCTCTGAGGTGTGCATCATGCTTAAACCATCCAGTGGCACTGTAACATGTCCTGCCCTCAACCTCAGCACGACCCCGGTAGAGGAAACACGGCCATGGAACATTACATGCAGGGGGGTCAGCTTTTTATCTCAGTCAATGTGGCCTCTCTGCTACCTCTGAACGATGTCACTGATCTCTTTGACAGACGAGAGCAGCTTGCTGAAGTCCTGCTGTGCTCCGCTGGCGCCCCCGGTGGAAGCAGGGCAGATCTGCAGCTCGCGCAGACTGCTCTCCAGCTTGTTGATGGCCTCGCGGAAGGCAAACTTGTTCCTCATCTGCTGGATAGAGTCCACGTAGCTGACGCAGTACTTGGACAGGTTCTTGCCCGCCTCCAGCACGGCGCTGTGGCTGCCTGTCTGCTCAGAGTTGTGTCCGATGGCGGTGCGCAGCAGCTCTGTGCCCTCCAGGACCATCTCCCTGGTGATGGCAGAGTTGGGCTGGCGCTCTGGGGGCGCACGTGTCTTCCTCAGGGAGCGGCGGGTGTTCATCAAGGGGATAAAGGCTGTGGGAGAGGCCTGGTCTCCTGGGGAGTTGAGGGAGGAGAAGCCCAGGGGGCTGGAGGTAGAGCCAGACACTGAAGAGGAGGAGGTCTTTAATGGCTGTGGTTTGGAGGAAGTGGTGTTGAGGTTGAGTTTCTTGTGGGCCTCCAGGGGAGAGCGGACTTGGTCACTGAAGCTAGATGGGTAGTGGGGGTCTGAGGCCTTGGCTTTGGCATCTGTGGGTGAGGGGAGCTCGTGGGTGGGGCTGCGGGAGATCTTGGCACTGGGGGGTGGAGGGGGAGCAGGTTTTGTCTTCTGGAACTTGCCTCTCTCCCTGGGGCCGGAGGAGTCCAGGTTGGGTTTGTGGCGGCGGGCCCTGCACTCATCCCCGGCTGCCCCCAAAGCAGGGAACACGTTGGGCTTGAGCAGCTCGGCCTGCAGGGCGCTGGTCTTGGAGCTGTCCACCCCCAATCCTAGAAGCCTTCTGCCAAGCTTGGGCGTCAGGAGGCTGGGCTCAGCGTCCTTAAACACCTCGTCTGACATGTCCTCTGTCTTCTTGGGCAGGCGGGGCGGGGGGGTCAGGGTGCCCATGCGAGGGGCGCTGATCTCTGGCTTCTCGTTGGCCCTCTTGCGTGGCAGGGCGGGCTTGCTCCTAAAGGTGCCCGAGTCAAAGTGGCCTTTATGCAGGTCGCGTGGCAGCGTGACTGACTTCCACTCAGTGCGCTCTGAGCCCGGGGGCATGCTAGAGGCCGAGGAGGAGCGCAGGAAACGCTTGGAGTTAGAGACTATATCCTCCTCATTGGGTGTTTTACCCACTACACTGGGCACCACCGGCGTACCTTTCTTCCTGGCATGATGCGGGGGGAACAGGGGGCCTGGGTAGGTGGGGCCCCCGTTGGTAATACCCCCTACCCCATTGTTGTTAGCACTCGGGAACTTGCTGGGGTCAATGGTATGTGTAACACTGAAGGCTGAAGAGACGTTGTTGAAGTCGTCTCGGGGGTCAGGCGCTAGCCCCAGTCTCTCCGCGTGTCCGTCCATGTCCCTGAAAGAGCTGCTGCGTTTGGGCGGGGCGGGCGCCGTCTTCTTCTTCTTCTTGATGAGGTTGAAGAGGCTGTTGCGGGACTTGTCCTTGTCTTTGGGCAGGAGGCGGTCGTCCTCGTTCAGGTTATTGTCCAAGAACGGACGCTCTTTCCTTGGGAGCATGGGGGACACAGCCACCTCCGGCTCCACGGCGTCTGGGTGAACACACAGATATGCAGATCATCAGTTTGGAAGACACTGTAGCATTGAAAATGTAGTAGAACATTGTCCCAATGGCATCGGTTTAAATATGGGTTCCATCCATTTAGGGTGCAGTGTATTCGGACGAGGGGTAGATAAGTCTTACCAGGGCTGTCTCCGTCTCTGTCCACATTCCTACGGAGGGTCCTGGTCTTGGTGGGCAGCTGTGGAGCCTGTTGGATGGGGCCCAGTGTCACCTTCTTCCCTTTCTTCCCCAGCTCCTTCTCCACCTCTGTCACATGATACACACACACAAACAAGCATCAGAGACTGTTTTAACCTACTACTTACTCTGATGTACAGCAACTGGAAAACATATGGTAATGACCCAAATCTCTCGGTCCGATCTTTTTGCAACAAGCACAAAACCTACAGCTAATGCCTCAAATTAAAGTTGTAGTTGCTGTCTTAAATTCAGCTATAATGTGTGTAATTGTGACGGGAGACAGGTGTTCTCACCGTCAGAGATGCTGGATTCCTGAAACATGGTCTCAAAGGCCTGGTGGGTCTCTGCAAAGGAGGGCCGTTCCGCAGGGTTCCACTTCCAGCCTGGGAGAGGAGAGAACAGGAAATTGGTCATGTCTAGAAGGGATACAGCGATTGTTAAATTAAGTCAAAATATATATATTTTTGTTGTATTTTAACTAACCCCAACCTGTTGCATAAATTCTCCTCACCTATGAAAATTCCATTTTACAAAAGCTGTATCCCTTCAAGACAAATCCCAGGAAAGGAGGTTTGGTACTAGTCAATAATTTAATTCCAGTAGACATTACACAAACAAAAAAATGAAGTACTGACTGGCTCAGCCAGGTTGTGCTCATCAGCCATTATCCGATGTAAACCGAGTGAACAAAACATTACGAACACCTTCCTAATATTGAGTTGCACTCACCCCATTTTGCAAGTGGATTTAACAAGTGACATCAATAAGGGATCATAGCTTTCACCTGGTCAATCTATATGGAAAGAGCAGGTGGTCCTAATGTTTTGTACACTCAGTGTATGCATACTCACAGGCCCTCATGAGCTGGTAGACCTTCTCTGGGCAGCCCTCCGGCCGGTCCATGCGGTAGTCCTTCTCTAGGAGCTCATACACCTGGGAGAGGTCTATGCCAGGGTACGGAGACATCCCATAGGTGGCGATCTCCCATAGCAACACTCCAAACGCTGGGAGTTTGGGATGAAGTACAGAGATGAGTCAATTTTCATGCAAAAACAGGACTATTCATGACATTGTAATCGTAAACACTGAACAAAAATATAAAATGCAACAATTTGCACGATTTTACTGAGTTACAGTTCATAGAAGGAAATCAGTCAATTGAAATAAATGAATTAGGGCTAGAGTTGATCACGCTGTTGATAGTGGCCTGTTGTCCCACTCCTCTTCAATGGCTGTGCGAAGTTGCTGAATATTGCCGGGAACACGCTGTCATACACGTCGATCATCCCAGATATGCTCAATGGGTGACATGACTGGTGAGTAATGCAGGCCTTGGAAGAACTGGGACATTTTCAGCTTCCGGGAATTGTGTACAGATCCTTGCAACATGGGGCCGTACATCATCATGCTGAAACATGATGTAATGGCGGAGGATGAATGGCACGAGAATGGGCCTTAGGATCTCGTCAAGGTATCTGCATTCATAAATTGCCATCGATAAAATGCAATTATGTTGACTGTCTGTAGCTTAATGCCTGCCCTTACCATATGGAGCACTCTGATCATGTTGACATCAGCGAACCGCTCACCCACACAAGCCGTCTGTCGTCAGCCCGGTACAGTTGAAACCGGAATTCATCCATGAAGAGCACACGTGCTACTGTACCATCAAAGGTGAGCATTTGCCCACTGAAGTCAGTGAACTACAGTCAGGTGAAGACCCTTGTGAGGACGACAAGCACGCAGTTGAGCTTCCCTGAGACGGCTTGTGATAGTTTATGCAGAAATTCTTTGGTTGTGCAAACCCAGTTTCATCAGCTGTCTGGGTGGATGGTCTCAGACGATCCCAGAGGTGAAGAAGTCGAATGTGGAGGTCCTGGGCTTGCATGGTTACACGTGGTCTGTGGTTGTGAGGCCGGTTGGATGTACTGCCAAATTCTCTAAGATGCCGTGTGAGGCAGCTTATGGAAGAGAAATGAACATGAAATTCTCTGGCAACAAGTTCGGGTGGACATTCCTGCAGTCAGCATGCCAATTGAACTCTCCCTCAAAACATCTGTGGCATTGTGTTGTGTGACAAAACTGCACATTTTGGTTCCATTTTATTGTCCCCAGCACAATGTGCACCTGTGTATTGATCATGCTATTTCATTTTAGAGAAAAGCTTTTTGTGCGTATGGAACGTTTATGGAATCTTCACTTTACATGTTGCATTTATATTTTTGTTCAGTATAAGTCAATCTAAATACATTTGTCTTTGAATTACTGTCGCATCTCCAAACTCACCCCAGACGTCAGATTTGATGGAGAACTTGTTGTAGGCCAGGCTCTCCGGGGCAGTCCACTTGATGGGGAACTTGGCCCCAGCGTGGGCCGTGTATGTGTCCCCCGTCATCAGCCTGCTCAGCCCAAAGTCTGCCACCTTCACAAGGTGGTTCTCCCCTACCAGACAGTTACGGGCTGCTAGGTCCCTGGAGCAAAGAGAACATGGCGTCAAAGGCAGCACTAGGTTTTTATTTTGGATGGCAATCTCTTCTAATATCCATGTCTTGAAGTGTTGGCGTTGCGTGCACACTTGAGCAAGCAGGGGAGTCTCGACAAGCTTGAAAATTGACGGCAGGACATAAATCATATCACCTTCTAGACCATCATAAAACATGCTGGGGCAAAGTCAATCTGACAGCAATAGTACACATACAGTGCATTCGGAAAGTATTCAGACCCATTTACTTTTCCCACTTTGTTATGTTACAGCCTTATTCTAAAAATCCCATAAAGACTAAGTGAAAACAGGTTTTTAGAAATGTTTGCAAATTAACAATAAAAAAAATATATATCTTAATTACCTAAGTATTCAGACCCTTTGCTATGAGACTAGAAATTGAGCTCAGGTGCATCCTGTTTCTATTGATTATCCTTGATGTTTCTACAACTTAATTGGAGTGCACCTGAGGTAAATTCAATTGGTTGGACATGAGGACATGTCCCACAGTGGACAGTGCATGTCTGAGCAAAAACAAGCCATGAAGTCAAAGGAATTGTCCGTAGAGCTCCGAGACAGGATTGTGTCGAGGCACAGATCTGGGGAATGGTACCAAAAAATGTCTCAGCATTGAAGGTCCCCAAGAACACAGTGGCCCCCATACTTCTTAAAATAGAAGAAATTTGGAACTACCAAGACTCTTCCTAGAGCTGGCCGCCCAGCTAAACTGAGCAATCAGGGGAGAAGGGCCTTGGTCAGGGAGGTGACCAAGAACCCGATGGTCACTCTGACAGAGCTCCTCTGTAGAGATGGGAGAACCTTCCAGAAGGACAATCTCTGCAGCACTCCACCAATCAGGCCTTTATGGTAGAGTGGCCAGATGGAAGCCACTCCTCAGTAAAAGGCACATGACAGCCTGCTTGGAGTTTGGAAAAAGGCACCTGAAGACTCTCAGACCATGAGAAACAAGATTCTCTGGTCTGATGAAACCAATATTCAACTCTTTGGCCTTAATGACAAGCATCACCTCTTGAGGAAACCTGGCACCATCCCTACGGTGAAGCATGTTGGCAGCATCATGCTGTGGGGATATTTTTTAGCAGTAGGGACTGGGAGACTAGTCAGGATCAAGGGAAAGATGAACGGCGCAAAGTAGAGAGAGATCCTTGATGAAAACTTGCTCCAGAAAGCTCAGGACCTCAAGACGGGAGAATGTTCACCTTCCAACAGAACAACGACCCTAAGCACACAGCTAAGACAACGCAGGAGTGGCTTCGGGACAAGTCTCTGAATGTCCTTGAGTGGCCCAGCCTGAGCCCGGACTTAAACCTGATCAAACATCTCTGGAGAGACCTGAAAATAGTCATGCAGCGACGCTCCCCATCCAACCTGACAGCGCTTGAGGGGATCTACAGAGATGAATGGAAGAAACTCCCCAAATACAGGTGTGCCAAGCTTGTAGCGTCATACCCAAGAAGACTCAATGCTGTAATCGCTGCCAAAGGTGCTTCAACAAAGTACTGAGTAAAGGGTCTGAATACTTATGGAAATGTTATCAGCAAAAAAGAAAAAAAATTGCAACCAAAAACAACTGATTTTTGTTATTATAGGTTATTATGGGTTATTGTGTGTAGATTGATGAGGGGTAAAAAAAAAAAAAAACTATTTAATCCATTTTAGAACAAGGTTGTAAGGTAAGAAAATTTGGGAAAAGTCAAGGGGTCTGAATACTTTCCAAATACACTGTCTAATATCTTTGTCTGGGGGAGAAGAGGACAGGTGATGAAAGAGTGAAGCAGGAAAGATGAGTGATGGGTAAGAAATGGGAAGAGCGAGAATGTCATGTCTCACCTGTGGATGAAGTTCTTCCTCTCCAGGTACTCCATGGCGGAGGAGATCTGCGTGGCCATGTAGAGCAGCACCACAGCGTTCACCTCCTCCCTGTTACACTCCCTCAGGTAGTCCAGCAGGTTGCCATGGGTCATGAACTCTGTGATGATGTAGAACGGGGGTTCCCGCGTGCACACGCCTGACAGAGAGACGACATTAGTTACAGCACTGACAATGGCAGTACAGAGTGGCTTTTCAGGAAGAGACATTTATAGGACATCTGCAACTGAAAAGTGTTGTCCCACAGTAACTCACCCAGTAGCTGTACCAGGTTGGGGTGTTTGATCTCCTTCATGACAGCAGCCTCCTTTAGGAACTCCTCCACCTCCATGGTGTCCTCCTGAGTGGGTGAAAACAGGACTAGATGGTCAACCACACACATCAGGAGAAAATACATTCAAACGGATAGCTACATCTAGACTATAGGCCATCGTGACATGTTCCCAACATGGAACTACCTCTAGAAGCTTTCCAATAAGAATGTTTGTTCAGCAGATGTCTCGGTTCTACACCTACGTGGTACACTCTGCACAGTTACCAGGCTCAGATCCCATCATCTGAAACGCCACTCTAATCCTTCAACTGCCTAACTAATATTTCAGCAGCTAACAGACAATATTGTCTTTAACTCATTCTGATGGTCCAATCTCACTCCCTGAACTCCCAACAAACCCCAGAGACACGTCCCGTCTCCCTGCGTACCTTGAGGGTCTTGACGGCCACGGTGAGGCTGTACTTCTTCCAGATCCCCTCGTAGACCTCTCCATACTGCCCTCCTCCCAGCTTGTGCTTCATGGTGATGTCGGTACGCTCCATCTCCCACTTGTCATAGTTGGGTGACACGCCGTAGATGGTGGGCTTGTTGCGTTTGGGCGCTGGGTAGTGCAGCGTGGTGATGAGGCCGTCAGCCACCGTGGAGTGGTGGTGCACCAGCTCTGCCAGGGTGTTGAAACGACTCTCAGATGACACGTATAGCTGGAGAGAGGATTAGGCCGTTTTGAGTTTACATTGTATGACTGTTTAGCCAATAACAGTAAGGAGATTCAGAAACACCAGAGTTGTGGTTTTAATTCCAGCTCAAGTTACTTAGGTCACTGTAAATTAAAGTGTCTGATAAATTAACATCTTATATGCTGCAGCAAGTATCATATGAACAAGTAGATATATTCTTCTGTAAAAATGAAGCAACTGAACTGGCTGGATAATATGTAGAATAGCAGCAGCACTCTCAAAAAGCACTGAGAGCACTTCCCAACTGCACACAATCTCTGGTGAGGGATCTTGGTCAAAGCTGACTGGACACAGTCTTTTCCATTGTCCATGTCTTACATAAGACCTCAGTCCCTGATCTTGTGGTCAGTGTGCTATGCATGGCCTGTTCCACTCTGGAAACATTTTATAGTAGTCTGCACATCTTCACAAATTGATTACTTTTTATAGTTTAACAGAATGTAATTGGATATAATGTATGTAGGTACTGACTCAGTAGACAGTGAACGAAAAACCTGAAGAGAACAGCATCCGAAGGTCTTGAACAATGAAGAGACTCACACATTTAGCCTAAAACTCCAGCTAGACCACTTACGTAAGCAGGGCCTGTCTCTCAGGAACAATCATCCCAGCAGGGGATCCATTTCATTAACACAGGAATCTGGGCTGATCAGAATACTGTTGATCACTCAATTTGTGTTGTGTGGGGTGATATGAGGAGTGTTCCACAGACAGGAGAAGTGAGGTACAGATATTGGAAAAGTCTGCATTCCAGACGGCTGAATATAAGCACAGTGGGAGATAGTGGAACTGCAGGGGGTAGGGAGGGTGGGAGGTTGAAAGTCTGTGTGTGCATGTGATCACCTCTGTGCAGTGAGGAATGCTGGGATGCTGCGGTCAAGAGTGGGGAGAAGACTGCAGACGGATTATCCTAATGTTCATATAAGGCTTCTTTCCTCATGACCACTTATAAGGGTTGGTGTAGCACACAAGCAGGGTGTGTCCTAGTCATATACGACCTCCTTTCCTTCAAGCCCCCGTCGAATTGAGGTAGAAAATACGTGAGAGGATAGGCTTCTACAATGAGAGATGATAATTATGATGATCGAGGTGAAAATATACTTGGTTGATACTGCACTATTGGGTACTTATTTTTCCCACTCCCTGCATCTTTCCTGGATTTGGTCCCCAGCATCTTTCTGGTACCTGTTGAGGTCAGAGGTCAGTGGTCATGAAGGAGAGGCCATTTTAGAGTGTTGGAACGTAGGCCAATCATCTCCAGACCTGCCATGTCCTCTCTAAATGAGCCTTTCCCAGAGGGGGTAGAATAAGCTGCTCTGTGGAGACCTCCACTAAAGCCCACTGACAGTCAGGCCACTTACAACTGCCGGGCCACTTACAACTGCTTACAAAAGCAGTGGCTGTTTAGGACTTGGGGACATAGTCTGTGGGGCTTCATTTCATATAAACATGTGCTATGGTGATGTGATATAATAGAGGTAGGATGTGTGTGTGTGTGTTCACCTTCCCGTCAGAGGCTGTGTTGATCCTGTAGTGGTAGACGCGTCCCTCGTAGCGCAGTGAGATAGACCTCTGCCCGGGGCTGCTCTCGCTCTCCCTGACCAGGAAGCTGCCGTTGATACCAGAGCTGAGCAGGTACTCTGCTGCGTTGCGCGACACAGGCCCATGGTACCAGCTGTGCTTCTCCAGGCTGTTGACCGGGGTGATGTAGTTACTGGGCACCCAGCCCTGGCCGTGGTTGGTCTGCGCCTCGCACCACTCCCCATTATGGTTATAACC
Organism: Oncorhynchus tshawytscha; assembly: GCF_018296145.1. NCBI lineage: Eukaryota > Metazoa > Chordata > Actinopteri > Salmoniformes > Salmonidae > Oncorhynchus > Oncorhynchus tshawytscha. The sequence goes on from NC_056461.1 coordinate 22,465,862, forward strand.
CAGGACTCGCAGCTTCTCTCCTGCACGGGGGACATGCCATTAGGGTGAAAGCAGGGGAAACTACAGGGGAAATCTACAGTGAGTATGGTAGGTGGTTTACATAGATACCACGCCAAGTACGCCTATATTTAAACTGGTTACAGGATAAACTTCACATGTAAAAGAGACTTGCTATAGAAAGGTTGCTTGCTATAAGTTACTATGTTCTGTATAAAGGTTCTACATTATACACAATTGAGGCTACGCTTGCGAGGAGACTGTGCTAACGGTTTTTCCATTGGAGTCATAGAGAAACATGAAAGTGTTAGTCTGAGGTGACACTATGCCACATGCTCACTATTCTGAGACTGAGCCAGGCTGGTCAATCCTTGACTCAGGATTCCACTGTATCTAATACAATGTTTACTCAGATTGCGACACTGGGTTTATTTCCATTGGTCTTGAGGTTAGCTGGGTTGACATCATAGTCTGCCCCCGGTTTTAGACTTAAGTTTACATAGTGGCTCAGCATAAAACTACAATAATACTATTTTCAATAGCTGTTAATATACTTATTTCTAAACTTTAAGATTCATCTGGGACTGAATAACTTGGAAGAACTTCTCCATTTGGAGGCATGAATCTAACCCAACTCTTTTATAAAGAAGTAAGCTTATCCCCAAAATTATAAATGACATGACTACATAAATTAGATTTGTACCATGTTTTGTGCTGCTACCATGTTGGGCTGCTGCCATGTTGTTGTCATGTTGTGTTCCAGAGGTGTGGGCTTGAGTCTCATGACTTGGACAAGAGTCAGACTCGAGTCACAAATATGATGACTTGCAACTCGACTTTGACACCAATGACTCGGGACTTAACTTGGACTTGAGCCTTTTGACTCGACCTGACTTGATACCCTCCCCAAGCCCAAATATTAAAAATGATGCTATTAAAAAAAGTGCAGCGCATCAACTCCTCATTTAACGGATTACAGTTTGAATCGGACAGCAGCCAATCAAATTGTGCCAGCTGAGAAAAAGCTGTGCGTAGCAGTGCAGAGGACCGTCGGCGGGTGAATTCAGATGGAACCCTTGGAAAGATGATACCCCAAATTATTATTTTCGGATATAAAGTCGACGCTGTATCAACAAAAAGTCAATAGCTATATAATTTAGAACTTTGCTAGTGTAGCATGTAGGCTAACATAACGTTAAATCAATGAGCCTCCACAGTCAGTCAGTGTGGGAACGTGATCATTGCACCCAAGATTGAGCTACAACTGGCTAGGCAGTTGGTAGCCTAAATCCTGCCTGATGTTACTGCTGTTCCTAAAACCATTGACATACATAAGGGTCCTGTAACCACACACAGAGAGTGTGTGTGGGTGTGTTAAGGTTGGGCGATTGTGTACAATGGGGCGCATCGCCCGATTGCGCCCCATAGCGATCCTCGAGAATGGGATTTGGGGGGGAGGGGGGGGGTCTTTCTCATGGCTACCCATGTATTTTCATGGAAATAACATATATTTGTAAAGTAATAAATATATAGATATTTTTAAAAGTATTCATGATTTGCGTAAATGTAATATACTAACTATTACTCTTAAAAATATGAAATGGTATTACATTTGGTGAAGAGCACATTATGACTTGTTCAGGACTCGAAACTCAAAGTTTAGGACTTGAGACTTGACTTGGACTTACCGGTCTTGACTTGGGACTTGTAAAACAATGACTTGGTCCCACCTCTGGTTGCTGCCATGCTGTGTTGTCATGTGTTGCTGCCATGCTGTGTTGTCATGTGTTGCTGCCATGCTATGTTGCTGTCTTAGGTCTCTCTTTATGTAGTGTTGTCTTGTCATGATGTGTTTTGTCCTATATATATATATATATATATATATATATATATTTTTTTTTTTTTATCCCAACCCCTGTCCCCACAGGAGGCCTTTTGCCAGCCCACCATTGTAAATAACAATTGGTTCTTAACTGACTTGCATAGTTAAATAAAGGTTCAATTAAAAATAAAAAAATACCTTATTTCATATATTACATAATATTTTTGGGATCTGTATTTCCTGGTCCTTTAAAGTGAATCTCTACATCCCATCCTCCATCACACTCTCTCCTGCAATTGTTTTCCAGCTGCTCCATTGGAAAGAACTTGTGTGTGAGCAGACAGCCAGGATGTGAGCGTCACAGGGGGAGATAGGGAACGGGACACAAATATGTGGATTTCCAGTCAGATGTGTCACCCTCTAAACCCTCCCCATCCCCCTGGGAGGACACTGTACCCATCTCAGCACAGTCACAAGTTTAAGGAAAAGAAAAACAATCATGCTCACGCATACTGTCTGTCCTGTTTAACTGCTGCTGCTGAGGGCCGTATTGCACATTGACCCCATGACCAGTGACTGAGGCAGATCCCTGACCACAATATGCCCAGAGGGAGTATTTTCACAAAGCCTGATGCTCTCTGGGCTATGATGGACAGTTTTATTGTTAATCGTTTCAGAGCACAGAAACGGTTTTCTGACAGCTGTCTGGATGGAAAACGAATGTATTCTCACAGAGACAGACTCACAGAGCAGAGCTGGGGGCTGTTCCATTTCATGTCACGTCATAGTAGTGAAACTCAATTCCTGAATTGACAAGAATTTTAAGATATTGATCCCAACTCCCACCAAGAGAATCTCTCGTCTACCCACATACACACACCATTTTCTTACCTTTAGTTATGCTGAGAGTGTTGTCCCCACTGGCCACAAAGTCATAAAGAGCAACAAACAAGTTGGGGTCATTCTCGCTGGGTCCGGCCAACAGGTTCTCTTTTGAGTTCCAGCGGGCCGCTTCGGTCAGACTTTGGGGCTCAAAGTCTGGTCTCTGGAGAGCTTCTGGAACACACAACAGACAGGTCCGGCGTTAGAACATGTCTTTATCTATTAAACAAGTGGACTTTGGGGGAAAGAGAGAGATCTGGAGAGAGTCGATCAGATCCGTGTTAAATAAACCAACAACTAATCAGGCGAATATCCTTCCTATCACCTTGTCAAAGAAACACATCCTGGGTTCCAGTCTGTTTAGCTTTCATTCCACACCTGGTCATGCATAACGTCAAATCCATCAGGATTTGGCAAGAGAGCAGAAACAGACATGCACCCATCAAATACAAACAGAGAGCACAGAAAAAACAAATGTCAATGTGCTGGCATTTCAGAACAGGTATTGTCACTGCTTCAGTCTATTCCATGGACACACACAAACACATTCACACCTGTGCGCGTTCTGTGTATTTAAAACAATATATACTCCAGAGAACCTCCCCACGTCACATCGAAGGAACATTTCCCCGAAAAAGGTTTCATGGTTGCACCATTGTCCTGGACTGCACAGCTACTGTGATTTGACTATGGTATTAAAGGCAGCAACATTAACTGAGTTCTTTAATGAAGTCCAATAACATAGTCCACCTCTCCACCACCTGTACGATTCATTTCCTGGAGTTCCAGGCTTTCCTTTCAATTTTAAGACTTTGTTTTCAATAACAAGACTCTCCAATAAGAGTTGGCCCATCATAATTTTGTAGTGAGAGGGGAAATTCGAGCTGCGTTAAGCTTCCAATTAGGACTGGAATAACACCGTAAGAGATAATCGACACTTCAGCCACAGATTACGCTCAATTATTACTCAAATAATGTGACTCAGAGGTCTTTGGATGCTACGTCAAGGTTACCAGAACTGGAATGAGTTGCGGGGAGGTGGAAATATAGAGAAGGAAAGAGAAAGGGAAAGAGATAGAAGACGGAATTTTTACTGAACCCCGGCTGGCCCACACAGTGACTTCATTTTGTGGCTCCTCTGTCAGCACACATCCACACCTTGCATCTCTCACAACACATGTCCTCAGCTCGGGCACTTGGACCAGAGAGAAGCATTTGATCATCTGCTGAGGCCATAGAGATACCCGAGAGAATGGACAAAAGCTATGAGTAAAATATTCAGTTCCAGAGAAAGGCATGCTGTGATATATTGAACCCTGGCAGAGCACGGATCCTTGATTGTTATGATTTTGATCTCAAATCAAAGTTTGTCACATGCACCGAATACAACAGATGTAGACCTTACAGTGAAATGCTTACTTATAAGCCCTTAGCCAACAATGCAGCTAAGAAAAATAAGTATTAAGTAAAAAATAAAAAAAAGTTACAAATAATTCAAGAGCAGCCGTAAAATAACAATAGTGAGGCTATATACAGGGGGTACTGGTACAGAGTCAATGTGCGAGGGCACAGGTTAGTCAAGGTAATATGTACATGTAGGTAAAGTTAAAGTGAATAAGCATAGATAATAAACAAAGAGTAGTGTAAAAGAGAGGGGGGGGCAATGCCAATAGGCTGAGTAGCCATTTGATTAGCTGTTAAGGAGTCTTATGGCTTGAGGGGTAGACGCTGTTAAGTCTTTTGGACCAAGACTTGGCGCTCCGGTACCGCTTGCCGTGCGGTAGCAGAGAGCACAGTCTATGACTTGGGTGGCTGGAGTCTGACAATTTTTAGGGCCTTCCTCTGACACCGCCTGAGGTCCTGGATGGCAGGAAGCTTGGCCCCAGTGATGTACCACCTTGTGGTTGGAGGCTGAGCAGTTGCCATACCAGGCAGGGATGAAATCAGCTCTCGATGGTGCAGCTGTAGAACCTTTTGAGGATCTGAGGACCCATACCAGAACTTTTCAGTCTCCTGAGGGGGAATAGGCTTTGTCGTGCCCTCTTCACGACTGTCTTGGTGTGTTTGGACCATGATTGTTTGTTGTTGTGGACACCAAGGAACTTGAAGCTCTCAACCTGCTCTACTACAGCCCTGTCGATGAGAATAGGGGCGTGCTCGGCCCTCCTTTTCCTGTAGTCCACAATCCTCTCCTTTGTCTTGATCACTTTGAGGGAGAGGTTGTTGTCCTGGCACCACACGGCTAGGTCTCTGACCTCCTCCCTATAGGCGGTCTCATTGTTGTCGGTGATCAGGCCTACCACTGTTGTGTCATCGGCAAACTTAATGGTGGTGTTGGAGTCGTGCCTGGCCATGCAGTCATGAGTGAACAGGGAGACAGAAGGGGACTGACTACACACCCTTGAGGGGCCCCTGTGTTGAGGATCAGCGTGGCAGATGTGTTGTTGCCTACCCTTACCACCTGGGGGCGGCCTGTCAGGAAGTTCAGGATCCAGTTGAAGAGGGAGGTGTTTAGTCCCAGGGTCCTTAGCTTAGTGATAAGCTTTGTGGGCACTACGGTGTTGAACGCTGAGATGTAGTCAATGAATAACATTTTCACATAGGTGTTCCTTTTGTCAAGGTGGGAAAGGGCATAGTGGAGTGCAATAGAGATTGCAACATCTGTGGATCTGTTGGGGCGGTATGCAAATTGGAGTGGGTTTAGGGTTTCTGGGATAATGGTGTTGATGTGAGCCATGACCAGCCTTTCAAAGAACTTCATGGCTGCAGACGTGAGTGCTACTGGTCGGTATTCATTTAAGCAGGTTACCTTAGTGTTCTTGGGCACAGGGACTATGGTGGTCTGCTTGAAACATGTTGGTATTACAGACTCAGTCAGGCAGGGACAGGTTGAAAATGTCAGTGAAGACACATGCCAGTTGGTCAGCGCATGCTCGGAGTATACATCCTGGTAATCCGTCTGGCCTTGCGGCCTTGTGAATATTGACCTGTTTAAAAGTTCTTACTCACATCGGCTACGGAGAGCGTGATCACACCGTCGTCTAGAACAGCTGATGCTCTCGTGCATGTTTCAGTGTTACTTGCCTCGAAGCGATCATATAAGTAATTTAGCTTGTCTGGTAGGCTCGTGTCTCTGGGCAGCTCGCAGCAGTGCTTCCCTTTGTAGTCTGTGATAGATTGCAAGCTCTGCCACATCTGACGAGCGTCGGAGCCAGTGTTGTACGATTCAATCTTAGTCCTGTATTGACGCTTTACCTGATTGATGGTACGTCGGAGGGCATAGCAGGATTTCTAATAAGCTTCCGGGTTAGAGTCTCGCTCCTTGAAAGCGGCAGCTCGACCCTTTAGCTCAGTGTGGATGTTGCCTGTGAATCATAGCTTCTGCTTGGGGTATGTAGTAGAGGTCGACCGATTATGATTGTTCAACGCCGGTACCGATACCGATTATTGGAGGACCAAAAAAGCCGATGCCGATTAATCGGCAGATTTATAAAAAAAATATGTATTTGTAACAATGAGATTTACAACAATACTGAATTAACACTTATTTTAACTTCATATAATACATCAATAAAATCAATTTAGCCTCAAGTAGATAAAAATTATTTAAAATATGAAATATATATATAAATATAAATATAAATATAAATATATATATATATATATATATATATATATATATATATATATATATATATATATATATATATTTATTTATTTCATATTTTAAATAATATATATATATATATATATATATATACACACACACACACACACACACAGTGGGGCAAAAAGTATTTAGTCAGCCACCAATTGTGCAAGTTCTCCCACTTCAAAAGATGAGAGAGGCCTGTAATTTCCATCATAAGTACACTTCAACTGTGACAGACAAAATGAGAAAAAAAAAAATCCAGAAAATCACATTGTAGGATTTTTAAATGAATTTATTTGCAAATTATGGTGGAAAATAAGTATTTGGTCACCTACAAACAAGCAAGATTTCTGGCTCTCACAGACCTGTAACTTCTTCTTTAAGAAGCTCCTCTGTCCTCCACTCATTACCTGTATTAATGGCACCTGTTTGAACTTGTTATCAGTATAAAAGACACCTGTCCACAACCTCAAACAGTCACACTCCAAACTCCACTATGGCCAAGACCAAAGAGCTGTCAAAGGACACCAGAAACAAAATTGTAGACCTGCACCAGGCTGGGAAGACTGAATCTGCAATAGGTAAGCAGCTTGGTTTGAAGAAATCAACTGTGGGAGCAATTATTAGGAAATGAAAGACATTCAAGACCACTGATAATCTCCCTCGATCTGGGGCTCCACGCAAGATCTCATCCCGTGGGGTCAAAATGACAACAAGAACGGTGAGCAAAAATCCCAGAACCACACGGGGGGACCTAGTGAATAACCTGCAGAGAGTTGGGACCAAAGTAACAAAGCCTACCGTCAGTAACACGCTATGCCGCCAGGGACTCAAATCCTGCAGTGCCAGACGTGTCCCCCTGCTTAAGCCAGTATATGTCCAGGCCCGTCTGAAGTTTGCTAGGGAGCATTTGGATGATCCAGAAGAAGATTGGGAGAATGTCATATGGTCAGATGAAACCAAATTATAACTTTTTGGTAAAAACTCAACTCGTCTAGTTTGGAGGACAAAGAATGCTGAGTTGCATCCAAACACCACCATACCTACTATGAAGCATGGGGGTGGAAACATCATGCTTTGGGGCTGTTTTTCTGCAAAGGGACCAGGACGACTGATCCGTGTAAAGGAAAGAATGAATGGGGCCATGTATCGTGAGATTTTGAGTGAAAACCTCCGTCCATCAGCAAGGGCATTGAAGATGAAACGTGGCTGGGTCTTTCAGCATGACAATGATCCCAAACACACCACCCAGGCAACGAAGGGGTGGCTTCGTAAGAAGCATTTCAAGGTCTTGGAGTGGCCTAGCCAGTCTCCAGATCTCAACCCCATAGAACATCTTTGGAGGGAGTTGAAAGTCCTTGTTGCCCAGCAACAGCCCCAAAACATCACTGCTCTAGAGGAGATCTGCATGGAGGAATGGGCCAAAATACCAGCAACAGTGTGTGAAAACCTTGTGAAGACTTACAGAAAACGTTTGACCTCTGTTATATACCCTTTGTTGGCAATGACAAAGTATTGAGATAAACTTTTGTTATTGACCAAATACTTATTTTCCACCATAATTTGCAAATAAATTCATTAAAAATCCTACAATGTGATTTTCAGATTTTTATTTCTCATTTTGTCTGTCATAGTTGAAGTGTACCTATGATGAAAATTACAGGCCTCATCTTTTTAAGTGGGAGAACTTGCACAATTGGTGGCTGACAATACTTTTTTGCCCCACTGTATATATATATATATAATATATATATATATATTTATATTTCGTAACAATCGGAAATCGTTTTTTTTGGGCGCCGATTTGCCCATATATATATATATTTTTTCTTTTTTTTAAATGGGCAAATCGGCGCCCAAAAAAAAAAATTTCCGATTGTTACGAAAAGCCATAATGAAATCGGCCATTCCGATTAATCGGCCGACCTCTAGTATGTAGGTACAGTCACTGTGGGGGGGTGGGGGAGTCATCGGTGCACTTATTGGTGAAGCCAGTGACCGATGTGGTGTACTCCTCAATGCCATCGGAAGAATCCCGGAACATATTCCAGTCTGAGCTAGCAAAACAATCATGTAGCTTAGCATCTGCTTCATTTGACCATTGTTTTTATTGACCGAGTCACTGGTGCTTCCTGCTTTAGTTTTTGCTTGTAAGCAGGAATCAGGTGGCTAGGATTATGGTCAGATTTTCCAAATGGAGGGCGAGGGAGAGCTTTGTACGCGTCTCTTTTTGTGGAGTAAAGGTGGTAGAAATGAGGTAAAACGGATATAAGTTTCCCTCCATGAGAGTCCCCGGCCACTAAGAGCGCCGCCTCTGGATGAGCGTTTTCCTGTTTGCTTACGACCGTATACAGCTCATTGAGTGCGGTCTTAGTACCAGCATTGGTTTGTGGTGGTAAATAGACAGCTACGAAGAATATAGATTAAAACTAGGGTGGTCTACAGCTTATCATAAGATACTCTACACCTTAGGCGAGCAAAACCTTGAGACATCTTTAGATTTCGTGCGCCAGCTGTTGTTTACAAATATACATAGACCTCCATCCCTTGTCTTACCAGAGGCTGATATTCTATCCTGCCAAAAAAGCGTAAAACCCGCCAGCTTGTTGTTAATCATGTCATCGTTCAGCCACAACTCGGTGAAACATAAGATACAGTTAATATCCCGTTGGTAGGATATAAGTGCTCGTAGCTCATGTATTTTGTTATCCAATGATTGCACGTTGGCTTATAGGACCAATGGTAAAGGCAGATTACCCACTCGCCGTCGGATCCTCAAAAAGGCACCCAGACCTATGTCCCCAATATCTCGGTCTCTTTCACCTGCGAATGGCAGGGATTTGGGCCTTGTCGGGTGTCTGGAGTAAATCCTTCACGTCCGACTCGTTAAAGAAAATATCTTCATCCAGTACAAGGGGAGTAATCGCTGTCCTGATATCCAGAAGCTCTTTTCGGTCATAAGAGACGGTGGCAGAAACATTATGTACAAAATAAGTTACAAATTACATGAAAACACACAATAGCACAATTGGTTAGGGGACCGTAAAAAGACAGCCATCTATTCCGATGCCACCACATTTGTATCTTATGTCAAACCAACACCTTTTGTGTAGGTTAGAAGTGTTCGGTGGTTAACTGAGCCCTAACAGAGTTACCTGGTGAAATGCAGAGGGAGGCTATTTGGTGATCTACTGTGGAGCCACATTACATGATGAGATCAACTGAGGGAGAATTATTCTATTTAAAAAAAAAAAAGTTACTTTTGTTTATCTAGGCAAGTCAGTTAAGAACAAATTTTTATTTACAATGACAGTCTACACCGGCCAAACCCGGACGACGCTGGGCCAATTGTGCGCTGCCCTATGGGACTCCCAATTACGGCCGGTTGTGATACAGCCTGAATTCGAACCAGGGTGTCTGTAGTGCTTTAGACCGCTGCGCCACTCGGGAGCCCCCTGAGAAAGATGGTCACCACACACAGCTGACAGTCTGGGCACTAGGCTCTCTAACTGGGCACATGACAGAGATTAGGGATGTGCATGATTAACATTCCTGGGGAGTGTGAGATAAGAGCAGAGGCATCGCAACACGTTCTGCTCCCCAGCACTATGGCACTGGAAGAGCAGAAATATTCAACTGTAAGTTCACACATGAATTTAAAAAAAAAAAATGTTTAGACAGAGTTAACACATTTTGAATAGCATACCTAGAGTAGAGGTTTATCTTATTTCTAATGATGTCGACATTATTTCTCAACTCCTAATATTGAGCTAATTACACTCACTGGAGTATCTGACATAGGGTTTGGAAAGGTACCCGCAAATAGGCTACCAGTGTGGGAAGTGCCGCTGGCTGCTAGTAAGCTTTCTTGACTGTATTTAAATCAGCTAATAGTGCTGAGCGATTAACAGTAATCCTGTTTTTTGGGGGTTATTAAATTACTAATTGACCGACATCGGTCCAATTACTTGAATTCCATTCAGATCTGTTTTTTGTGCATCCAACATGTACCTGTCTCTAGAGAGAAATCATATAATTCACGAAAGAAATCAAGAACTATGTGGGAAGCTGGGCTGAAGGGAGTTGTAGTTTTCATTAAGCAAATATTCACTCTAGTTAAGCACAGACACGTGGTAATTAACTACAATGATCATAATCCATTATGCCAGTTTTTTCACTTCAGAAAGGAAGAGGCGAAACGAGAAGTTTCACTCTGTCAAATGGTTAAATGGACATGGTTTGGAAAGGCACACATCTGTCTATATAAAAGTCCCACAGTTGACAGTGCATGTTTGAACGAAAACCAAGTCATGAGGTCGAAGGAATTGTCTGTGGAGTTCCGAGATAGGATTGTGTGGAGGCACAGATCTGTGGAAGGGTTACAAAACCTTTCTGCAGCAAGAACACAGTGGCCTCCATCATTCTTAAATGGAAGAAGTTTGGAACCACCACAACTCTTCCTACAGCTGGCAGCCCGGCCAAACTGAGCAATCGGGGGAGAAGGGACATGGTCAGGGAGGTGACCAAGACCCAGATGGTCACTCTGACAGAGCACCAGAGTTCCTCTGTGGAGATGGGAGAACTTTCCAAAAGGGCAACAATCTCTGCAGCACTCCATCAATCAGGCCTTTATGGTAGAGCGGCCAGACGGAAGCCAGTCCTCAGTAAAAAGCTCAAGGACTCAGACCATGAGAACCAAGATTCTCTGCTCTGATGAAACCAAGATTGAACTCTTTGGCCTTAATGCCAAGCGTCATGACTGGAGGAAACCTGGCACCATCCCTCCGGTGAAGCATGGTGGCAGCATCATGCTGTGGGGATGTTTTTCAGCGGCAGGGACTGGGAGACTAATCAAGATCAAGATGAACGGAGCAAAGTACAGAGAGATTCTTGATGAAAACCTGCTCCAGAAAGCTCAGGACCTCAGACTGGGGTGAAGGTTCACCTTCCAAGAGAACAACGACCCTAAGCACACAGCCAAGGCTTCGGGAGAAATCTCTCAAAGTCCTTGAGTGGCCCAGCCAGAGCCCGGACTTGAACCCTATCGAACATCTCTGGAGAGACCTGAAAATAGCTGTGCAGTGATGCTCCCCATCCAACCTGACAGCGCTTGAGAGGATCTGCAGAGAATGGGAGAAACTCCAAAAATACAGGCGTGCCAAGCTTGTAGCTTAATACCCAAGACTCAAGGCTGTAATCAATGCCAAAGGAGCTTCAACCAAGTACTGATTAAAGGGTCTGAATACTTATGTAAATGTGATATTTTCGCTTTTTTTATATAAATATGCGAAAATCTCTAAAATCCTGTTTTTGCGTTTGTCATTATAGGGTATTGTGTGTAGATTGATGAGGGGGGCACAAAAACAATTTATTCAACTTTAGAATAAGGCTGTAACGTAACAAAATGAAAAAGGTCAAGGGGTCTGAATACTTTGATAGCACTGTAAATGTCCATGAATATTTGATATGTTTTGACCTGTCCCCAAATTAATATAGTTGGTTCAGAGTTCGTTTTGATATTACAACCTGGGTGTCCTGATCTTGTCTGGTGTGGATGGACAAAATCAACATGCGCATGATGGCAGACGTGTGCCCGGTCTAGTCAGCATGTACAGTGGCTTGCGAAAGTATTCAACCCCCTTGGCATTTTTCCTATTTTGTTGCCTTACAATCTGGAATGAAAATAGATTTTTTGGGGGGGGTTGTATCATTTGACATACACAACATACCCACACTTTGAAGATGCAATTTTTATTTATTTATTGTGAAACAAGCTAGAAATAAGACAAAAACACTGAAAACTTGACCGTGCATAACTATTCACCCCCCAAAGTCAATACTTTGTAGAGCCACCTTTTGTAGCAATTACAGCTGCAAGGCTCTTGGGGTATGTCTCTATAAGCTTGGCACATCTAGCCACTGGGATTTTTTTCCCATTCTTCAAGGCAAAACTGTTCCAGTTCCTTCACATTGGATGGGTTCTGCTGGTGTACAGCAATCTTTAAGTCATACCACAGGTTCTAAATTAGATTGAAGCCTGGGCTTTCACTAGGCCAGGCCAAGACATTTAAATGTTTCCCCTTAAACCACTCGAGTGTTGCTTTAGCAGTATGCTTAGGGTCATTGCCCTGCTGGAAGGTGAACCTCTGTCCCAATCTCTGGAAGCCTGAAACAGGTTTCCCCCAAGAATTTCCCTGTATTCAGCACCATCCAATTTTCCTTCAATTCTGACAAGTTTCCCAGTCCCTACCGATGAAAAACATTCCCACAGCATGATGCTGCCACCACCATGCTTCACTGTGGGGATGGTATTCTCGGGGGGTTTGAAAAGGGTGTTGTATTTGCACCAGACAGTGTTTTCCTTGATGGCCAAAAATATACATTTTAGTATCATCTGAACAGAGTACCTTCTTCCATATGTTTGGGGAGTCTCCCACATGCCTTTCGGGGAACACCAAAGTGTTTGCTTTTTGTTCTCTTAAGCAATGGCTTTCTTCTGGCCACTCTTCTGTAAAGCCCAGCTCTGTGAAGTGTACAGCTTAAAGTGGTCCTATGGACAGATACTCCAATCTCCGCGGAGGAGCTTTGCAGCTCCTTCATGGGGTAATCTTCGGTCTCTTTGTTGCCTCTCTGATTAATGCCCCCCTTGCCAGTTCCATTTTCATTTCAGTTCACCAATTGACTATTTTGTGTTTGTCCATTACATGAAATCCAAATAAAAATCCATTCAAATTACAGGTTGTAATGCAACAAAATAGGAAAAACACCAAGGGGGATGAATACTTTTGCAAGGCACTGTAATAGGCTAAGTTAAAGTTTACACTTCCTATTCCAATTATGTGGGGAGTAGGCTTGGGCGGTGCACCGTATACCCGGGTATTTGGAAAAAGCCATGGGATGGTTTTTCAATACCGTCAAAACTGTGTCTGAAGTTTCTTTATAAACTTTAATATTTGTAGCTACTTTTTAAGTAAATACCTGCAGTCAACTTGTGCAATACGTTAGGAGATAAAGACTGCGTTCTATTTTACCTGTCAAAATGTTTCATTATGAAGCTTACCGGTAGACCCCAGTCATGTGGTGTTTATTTACAAGCACACAACGATGAGAGACCGGAGCCTTGTCACTCACTGTTGTGCAGCACGTGCCAGGTGATCTAGCTACAGTATGGAATTTGTAATGTCTTTATTCTTTTGGAACGTCTGAGTGTAATGTTTACTGTTCATTTGTTATTGTTCATTTCACTTTTGTATATTATCTACTTCACTTGCTTTGGAAATGTTAACATATGTTTCCCATGCCGATGAAGCCCCTTGAATTGAAGACCCTTGTGGTAGAGGGGTGTCCTGTTAATGACCCAAAACAAAGATCTCAAAACAGAACTGGTATCTTTCCAACTATAGACTTCAAGTGCAAGCATGAGGAATGACAGCTTGATTTCTTAGTGAGCGACTGAAAACAATATAACTCCAAGGCTATGATTCAATCCGCAAAAGATAAACGCTTAGATTTTGTAGAAAGAATATGGGCAGGCGGGGGTTGTCGGTTGAGGAAATAAGACAGATGGAGGGAGATACATATGAGTGTAGTGGATAAGAAATGAGAGGAAGGAGGTGGATGAGGGGGATAGACTGGTCATAAGTGTGTGGGCACTAACAGCTCACCCTGCCTACACATTTTACTAACCTCAAATACCTCTGCTCTTAGTGAGGAGTGACAGCAGACTGAGACATACTGCATGACATGGCAGCATACTGAGAGAGAGCAAGAGGGAGGGAGAGATAGAGAGAGAGGGGGGGGAGAGAGAGAAATTTAATAAGACTTCAAATGAGGCAAGAAAGAAAGGGAAAAGGGAAACAGCAGTTGCTAGTGGAGAGGCTGGGATTACAGCATATCCTGGCTGGATCACTGGGGGAGATAATCCATCCAGCAGTGATTAAATATGTGTGGAACTCTTGACAGCTATGACAGAGTTGGTATGAGCAACAGGGATGAATTAAAACTAACCACAAACACACTGACAGAACAGGGGATACAGAGATTGGCCAAGTGGAGTTCATCACTACCTCCTTGACCTCTGAGATCAAAACATAGTGACTAGGGCCATAAGAATCCAAACAACAGTCAAGTTCCATGACGTAGAACCAAGCCACTTGAGGCGAAGTTGGAGGGAGGGAAAAGGACTCACGCTTGGGCGATTCTGTTGCATCACCTCGCTGTCGACACCTGTGATGGGTGACAAAGAGCTTGACGCTGGATCAAGCCTGAGATCTGTAGGTCTAACCACTGTTTAAAGATCCTATCTGGATCTGATGCCTTCTATTGACTAGTTCTCCCCCCAGCTCGACTCTGATTAGGTCAAACATTGGTACACTAGACATGAGGGTGAGTGAACCTGCCACACAGAGAAGGACAGGTGTAAAATGCTAGGCTTTAGTGACTGCAGAATAATTTGCCACACAAGGCTATGAGTAATGTAAACAGAAAGAAGGGTAAATTGGGGGCTAGCTAACTTATTGCAAATTCAATAAGTGGATATCCCTCCAAAGAGAGAATTGCTCATTTTTTTCCCAGAAATACATTAAACTATTCCAAATTAGAGACTGCTCTTTCATTTTTGGTCTGTGTGTGTGTGTGTGTGTGTGTGTGTGTGTGTGTGTGTGTGTAACCACCGCTATATAAAAATGTGCGTTTAAAAAGTTATTGATCAGCATCTACTTTGCTGGAAAGTGTTCCAGGACTACAGTATATTGTCTATTAAATCATTTCGTTGTGCAATCCTTAGCACATGGATTTCCTCAAATTTCATTCATCTTTGATTCAGGCTAATCTATTTAGCGCATCTTTGTTTAAAGTAAGGCCGAGTGTAGGCTTGGAAAATAATTACAATGGTACACTCTATAAGGCCGATAAATCTTAAAACTATAACTCAGTTCAACATTTCTTTGCACTCAATGTAGAAAAACAATAAACAAGATGCAAATCTTAGCAAAGAGTGAAAAGGAAAGCGTAGATTTAGATGAAACCCTCAAACAAAAGTAAAAACGAGCCCAGCCTGGAGTCAGATTTCCTTGTATTCTCTCATCCCTCTTCTTTCCCCTTCTTTCCTCTGAAGCAAGCCAGTGTCTAGCTTCCCTCTCCCTGATGATCTCCCCCTCCGCTTTCCAGAGGAACGACAGAGGCCTCACACGGAGAGATAGAGGGAGAAGATGTGCTACGTTCTCTCCCCCTTCTCCCCTACAGTGTCATCTCCTTCTCTGACCATCTTTGTCTTTCTCTAAGAATCAAACCCAAAACAACCCCCCTTATACTCCATACCAACCCCCTACTGCCGTTCCTCGAATTCTTACCTTCCAAGTAGCAGCTGGAGGAGGACGAGAGGCCTTTCTTAGATTTACACCCCACCAATTTCAGGCAAATCTCCAACATTTTCATTTGCTTTCTTTCGCTTCCACTTGAAAAATGCTGTTTGTTTATCAGCTCAGTGTCCCTTATGTTTCCTTTTGCCGGCAGATCAACAGAAAAAAACTTCCCCAGGTCTGTCATGAAAAGACAAATAAAAAATAAAAAAAGGAATTCTGCTTTTCTCCTCCCAGAATCTTTGGCTGTTGTGACCCCCTTTTCTCTCCTCTATTCCACCAAACAAAAGTGAACTCGGTGCTGCCCGCAAAGTCTACAAACTTTGCCGTCCAAGCGGCTCCATCTTTTTTTCTCTCTGGCTTGGTTAGCTCCTTTCCGGACGAGGCAGACGCGACCCAAAAGTGCACCCGTTCTGGCCGAAAGCTGGCTGGACATGCGGATATGTCAGTTGAGCGGGCAGTAGGGCAGTTTGGATGGTGCCATTCTCTCTCCTGTCCCCGGTGTGTGCGTGTGTGTATGTCCGTTAGCATGAGAAGCACAGGGACTCGTGCTACAGCCTGACAACAAAGGGCCTCTTTCAGGCTCTGCTTGCTGCACTGAATGACATCAGATGGCTGGGCCCTCCCACAACACACAAGAGAGCAAGAACTACTATACACACACACCAAGAGGAACGCAAACAGAAACAGTATGCAAAAAAACACATCCAAAGAAGACAGATGAAACCTCTTTTGACAACCAAATTTGAAGTTACAACTGTGAAAGATCCAGTCAGATGTTTCTCTTTGTCCTTCTGTTGGAGAGCCACAAGACACTTAAAAAAAAAAAAAAAAACTTCTCCAACACTTCAAACCCCCACCCCTTCTCTCCCTCAGTTTCCCCCTTTCTCTAACTCAGATCTGAAATGCTTACAGGTTAAAGAACAGGGTCTGGAAGCCGCCTGGCTTTTTAAAAGCACAAAAGCTTGAGCTCGGAGTAGGGAGCTATTCTGCAATCAGATAACAGAGGAAAGTACGCTATTCCCCTGAGCCCCCCTTAACTTTTTACACTGCTCAAATAAGGTTAAATTGCCCAGGGCTGTTTCAACTGGAGGTGAACTGCAGTAATTGTGAAATCTAATATCTCAACTGATAAAAAAAACTTTAATCTAAAAAGAAACATGCAGGGCCATGTGCTTCTAGGGAGTGAATGGTTGGCCGTTTCTGTGAGGAACAAAGAATCATTGGCATTAGTCAGGCACTCTTGCGACATGCCTTTCTCTATCCCCGTCTTCCCTCAGCTGTCTTTACAGTGGCCATACTGAACTCAAGGATTGGTTGTGTCATTCTTCAGCATCTTATGCCATGAAATGTTATCAACAAGAGTCATTAGAATGAATAGACTATAAAACAGGTATGCCCACATGGTCTCTCCAAACCAGAACATTGACAATAAAAGGTGCAGAGTGGGTGCAAATTAAGAGTTACCGCTATAGAAAGGCAATGTTAAATATAGGTATTCTTTGGATAGATTTCTGACTTCAGTCAAGACCAGTATCCCTCAAAACCGCTGATTCACTTTCCTTGCCTTTAAGCAGACGCTACATTCAAGTGTGTGTAATACCACTTCAGCGGGTGACTCCAGACTGACTGGAACCTTAGATCTGTCAGTCCACAGCCCAGAAGCATGCTAGCTGGCTAACACGCTCACTGAAATTTCCAATCATAAGGAAAAGGAGGACAATTGACTGAATATAGGCCAGGAGTCTGTTGCTGTAGTCAATCCCGTCTATAAAAAGGTGAGTCAGTGGTATAGAAGGTGATAACATGCCACCAAGGAAGACAATTGTAACAATGTTACTATTGTTTTTGACTGTACTTTTGTTTATCCCAATGTGTAACTCTGTTTTTTTGTCGCACTGCTTTGCGTTATCTTGGCCAGGTTGCAGTTGTACATTAAAACTTGTTCTCAACTGGCCTACCTGGTTAAATAAAGGTGAAATAAAAAATAAAATTAAAAAATAGAATTCTCCAATCGAGCCATTGATAATCATTTCGGGACTGACAGTTGAAGTCAGAAGTTTACATACACTTAGGTTGGAGTCATTAAAACTTGTTTTTCAACCACTCCACAAATATCTTGTTAACAAACTATAGTTTTGGCAAGTCGGTTAGGACATCTACTTTGTGCACGACACAAGTCATTTTTCCAACAATTGTTTACAGACAGATTATTACACTTATAACTAACTCCCTGTATCACAATTCCAGCGGGTCAGAAGTTCACATACACTAAGTTGACTGTGCCTTTAAACAGCTTGGAAAATTGCAGAAAATGATGTCATGGCTTTAGAAGCTTCTGATAGGCTAATTGACATCATTTGAGTCAATTGGAGGTGTACTTGTGGATGTATTTCAAAGTCTACCTTCAAACTCAGTGCCTCTTTGCTTGGAATCATGGGAAAATCAAAAGAAATCAGCCAAGACCTCCAGGATCCAGTTGCAAAAATTGTAGACCTCCACAAGTCTGGTTCATCCTTGGGAGCAATTTCCAAAGGCCTGAAGGTACCACATTCATCTGTACAAACAATAGTACGCAAGTATAAACACCATGGGACCACGCAGCTGTCCTACCGCTCAGGAAGGAGAAGCATTCTGTCTCCTAGAGATGAAGGTACATTGGTGCGAAAAATGCAAATCAATCCCAGAACAACAGCAAAGGCTGTTGTGAAGATGCTGGAGGAAACAGGTACAAAAGTATCCATATCCATAGTAAAACGAGTCCTATATCGACAGAACCTGAGAGGTCGCTCAGCAAGGAAGAAGCCACTGCTCCAAAACCACCATTAAAAAAGCCAGACTACAGTTTGCAACTGCACATGGGAACAAAGATCGTACTTTTTGGAGAAATGTCCTCTGGTCTGATGAAACAAAATAAAACTTTTGCCATAATGACCATTGTTATGTAGAGGAAAAAGGGGGATGCTTGCAAGCCGAAGAACACCATCCCTGAAAAAGCGTGTGCGAGCAAGGAGGCCTACAAACCTGACTCAGTTACACCAGCTCTGTCAGGAGGAACGGGCCAAAATTCACCCAAACTTATTGTGGGAAGCTTGTGCAAGGCTACCCGAACCGTTTGACCCAAGTTAAACAATTTAAAGACAATGCTACCAAATACTAATTGAGTGTATGTAAACTTCTGACCCACTGCTAATGTGATGAAAGTAATAAAAGATGAAGTAAATCGTTCTTTCTACTATTATTCTGACATTTCACATTCTTAAAATAAAGTGGTGATCCTAACTGACCTAAGACAGGGAATTTTTACTTTTATTTTTAGGATTAAATGTCAGGAATTGTGAAAAACTTGGGAAAGACTTCAACTGTATGTTTACTGCCAAAAAAAGTCTAAGGCTGCAGTTACACAACGCAACTTGCACAGAAATTTTGTGGCTTGTAACCGAGTTGCTTCTTGATTGGTGAAAACTGTAATAAGCCTGCAATTAATCTGCAACTCGGATGCATCCAGCTGAAATATTTCGAGTTTGCAACAGCCAATCAACAGCCAATTAAAAACGAATGCTTTGTCACATGATCCATTTCAAAGGTTAGGAACTCTGGCCGAGTTGTCATGTCAACAACACAGCTGTCAGTACTGCAGGAACCATGATCAAGGTGGCCAGAAGAGACATTACCCAAACGGGAGCTGAAGTAAATACTGGCATCAAGACCAGTAAAGGTGTTATGTACATGGTTCTGAAGTCAATAAACTAACACTTTCAACATGAACTGGACTAGCTAAAAATTGTTGCTAGCTTGTAAACTCGTTGCTAGCTAAGGAGCAAGAGAGCTTGATCAAACAGTGATGGCTACACTGGACAAAAATATAAAAAGGCAACATGTAAAGTGTTAGTCCCATGACTTCCCAGAAATGTCACATATGCACAAAAAAGCTTACTTCTCTCAAATTTGGTGCACAAATTTGTTTATATCCCTGTTAGTGAGCATTTCTCCTTTGCCAAAATAATCCATCCACCTGACAGGAGTGGCAAATCAAGAAGCTGATTAAACAGCATGCTCATTACACAGGTGCACCTTGTGCTGGGGACAATAAAAGGCCACTGAAATGTGCAGTTGTCACACACAATGCCACAGATGTCTCAAGTTGAAGGAGTGTGCAATTCACATGCTGACTGCAGGAATGTCCACCAAAGCTGTTGCCAGAGAATCTAATGTTAATTTCTCTATCGTAAGCCACCTCCAATGTCATTTTAGAGAATTTGGCAGTACATTCAACCGGCCTCACAACCGCAGAGCATGTATAACCATGCCAGCCCAGGAACTCCATATTCTCTTCTTCACCGTTGGGATCATCCAAGACCAGCCACCCGGACAGCTGATGAAACTGCGGATTTGTACAACCAAAGAATTTCTGCACAAACTGTCAGACACCATCTCGGGGAAGCTCATCTGCATGCTTGTCGTCAATAATTGCAATTTATCGATGGGAATTTGAATGCATAGAAATATCGTGCCGAGATCCTGAGGCCCGTTGTCATGCAATTCATCCACTGCCATTACCTCATGTTTCAGCATGATAATGCACAGCCCCACGTCATAAGGATCTGTACACATTTCCTGGAAGCTGAAAATGTCCCAGTTCTTCCATGGCCGGCATACTCACCAGACATGCCACCCATTGAGCATGTCTGGGATGCTCTGGATCTACACGTATGACAGCGTCTTCCATTTCCCACCAATATCCAGCAACATCGCACAGCCATTGAAGGGGAGTGGGACAACATTCCCCAGGCCACAATCAAGAGCCTGATCAACTCTACGCAAAGGAGATGGTCCATAATGGCACCGGAGGGGATGGCTGCAGTTTTACGGGCTACTTAAAAACTGTTCTATTTTGTTTGTTTTTCCCGAATTGTTTGTAACTTATTTAGTACATAAAGTTGCTGCTACCGTCTCTTACGGCCAAAAATAACTTCTGGACATCAGAACAGCGTTTACTCACCTCGAACTGGACAAATACTTATTCTTTAATGAATCCACCGCGAAAGGTATACTGCTTTCCGGAGACCAGGCACAAATCCCCGTCATTCACAGGAAGAAAAGGCGGAAATACAGAGGGAGAAGGTCGGGGTGCCTTGTGAGGACTCTGAGGCGAGTGAGTAAATCTCCTCTATCATCAGTTCTATTGGCCAACGTGCAATCACTGGAAAACAAACTGTAGACCACACTATCTAGCAAGAGAGTTGTCATCTATATTATTCATAGCGGTCTATTTATCACCACAAACAGATGCTGGCACTAAGACTGCACTCAACGAGCTGTATAAGGCCATAAGCAAACAAGAAAATCCTCATCCAGAAGCGCCACTCCTAGTAGCCAGGGACTTTAATGCAGGCAAACTTATATCAGTTTAACCTAACTCCCACCAGCATGTCACATGTGCAACCCCCTTTACTCCACACACAGAGAAGCATACAAATCTCTCTGACACTCGTTGGATGTGGCAGAGCTTGCAAACTATTATGGACTACAAAAGGGAAGACCAGCCACGAGCTGCCCAGTGACACAAGCCTACCAGACAAGCTAAATGCCTTTTATGATCTCTTCGAGGCAAGCAACACTGAGGCATGCATGAGAGCACCAGCTGTTCTGGGTGTGTGATCACACTCTCCGTAGCCGATGTGAGCAAGACATTTAAACAGGTCAACATTCATAAGGCCACACGGATTACCAGGATGTGTACTCCGAGCATGCGCTGACCAACTGGTAAGTATCTTCAGACACTTTCAACCTCTCTCTGACAGAGTCTGTAATATCTACATGTTTCAAGCAGACCACCATAGTCCCTTTGCCCAAGAATGCGAAGGTAACCTGCCAAAATGACTACCGCCCGTAGCATTCGGTAGCCATGAAGTGCTTTGAAAGGCTGGTCATGGCTCACAACACCATCATTCCAGAAACCCTAGACCCACTCCAATTCGTATACTGCCCGAACAGATGACGTAATCGCACTCCACACTGCCCTTTCCCACCTGGACAAAAGGAACACCTATGTGAGAATGCTTTTCATTGACAACAGCTCAGCGTTCCAACATCATAGTGCCAACAAAGCTCATCACTAAGCTAAGAACCCTGAAACTAAACACCTCCCTCTGCAACTGGATCCTGGACTTCCCACCCCTAGGAGGTAAGGTTATATTTTATTTATTTAACACTTATTTTACCAGTTAAGTTGACTGAGAACACATTCTCATTTACAGCAACAACCAGGGGAATAGTTACAGGGGAGATGAGGGGGGGGGTGATTGAGGAAATTGTAAGCTGGGGATGATTAGGTGACCGGGAAGCGTAGGCAACAACAAATCTGACATATTGATCCTCAACATTAGGGCCTCTCAGGGGTATGTACTTCGTCCCCTCCTGTACTCCCTGTACACCCACAATTGTGTGGCCAAGCACAACTCCAACACCATTGGTAGACCTGATCACTGACAAAAATGAGACAGCCTATAGGGAGATCAGAGAGCTAGCAGTGTGGTCCCAGAACAACAACCTATCCCTCAATGTGAGCAAGAAAAACGAGATGATCGTGGACTACAGGAAAGGGAGGGCCCACTAACATCGATAAGACTGTAGTGGAGCGGGGTCGAGAGTTAAGTTCCTTGGTGTGAACATCACCAACACCCTTTCCCCCTCAGGAGACTGGAAATCTGTGGCATGGGTCCCCAGATCCTCAAAAAGTTATACAGCTGCACCATCAAGAGCATCCTGACCGGTTGCATCACCACCTGGTATGGCAACTGCTCGGCATCCAACCGCAAGGTGCTACACAGAGGGTAGTGCGAACGGCTCAGTACATCACTGGGGCCAAGCTTCCTGCCATCCAGGACATATATACACTAGGCAGTGTCAGAGGAAGGCCCAAAAATTGTCAAAGACCCAAGTCATAGACTGCACTGTCTGCTACCGCACGGCAAACGGGACCGGAGCGCCAAGTCTAGGTCCAAAAGGCTCCTTAAAAGCTTCTACCCCCAAATACAATAACGAAACAGTTGGATAAACAAATAATGTAAAGCATCAGATGACATGTGCTGAGTTTAGAATTCTCAAACAATATGACAGAAGCAGCTTCAATTTGATTGTCAATTTTAAAATTGCATTTAACTTCTTTGGGATTGTGGGTGGTATTTTGACGTCCGGATGAAAAGCGTGCCCAAAGTAATCTGCCTGCTACTCAGGCCCAGAAGCTAGGATATGCATATAATTGGACGATCTGGATAGAAAACACACTTATAAAACTGTTAAAATAATATCTGTGAGTGTAACAGAACTGAAATGGCAGGCGAAAACACGAGGACAAACCATCCCCTCCCCAAAATGTTTTATCCTACCACTGATTTCAATGGCTGGCACTCTCATAATATGCCCAAATCGTGCCCGATTGCAGTTCCTAGGGCTTCCACTAAATGTCAGTCTTTAGAAAGAGTTTCAGGCTGGTTTTTGGAGAAATGAGCCAGAAATTGTAGGTTTTCTAGGTGGCTCCCATTTTGGCTGTAGTGTTTCTAAGCGTGTTAATGAGAGTGCGTTCTTTGGTATTTTTCTCCGGTAAAGACAATAACGATTCTCCGTCATAAATGTTATAGTTATTTACATATTAGGGTACCTAAGGTTTCGTTATAAACGTTGATTGATTTAAGTTTATAGGATAAGTTTATTGGTAACGTTTGGGATACATTTTGTATGCATTTTGAAGGAGGGAAACCGAGTGGATTATTGACTGAAGCACGCCAGCTAAACTGAGTTTTTATGGATATAAAAAGGACATTATCGAACAAAAGGACCATTTGTAATGTAACTGTGACCTTTTGGAGTGCCAACAGAACAAGATCTTCAAAGGTAAGGCATATATTATATTGTTATTTCTGACTTTCGCAACTCCCTGGTTGAAAATGATTTGTTATGCATTTGTGCGCTGGGCGCTGTCCGCAGATAATCGCATGGTTTGCTTTCGCCGTAAAGCCTTTTTGAAATCTGATACAGTGGCTGGATTAACAACAAGTTCAGCTTTATTTTGATGTATTGCACTTGTGATTTCATGAAAGTTTAATATTTATAGTAATTTAATTTGAATTTGGTGCTCTGCAATTTCACCGGAAGTTTTCGAAATGGGACGCTAGTGTCCCTCTGAGTCGCAGGAAGTTTTAAGTAGCGTCATCTAACAGCAAAGTTGCTTGACATGTCAGTTGCAACTGCAACTAAAATTGTGTGGAAGTTGCATCATGTAACTACAGCCTAACATTCTATGAGGTCCTCAGATCGGATGGAAATCCATACTTAAAACTCTTGAACATTAAAAAAAAGCACCCACCAGAGGACAATGCCACCCCTATTTGGATGCAACTCCTGCCCTAGAGCGGAAACGCTTGTTTAGGTTCCAGGAAGGTACCAGTTTCGCGATACTCGTTAGTGTCGTACCAAGGAAGCAAAACACAAAGCGGATTTATCTTCTTTAGGAAAACAGCCCTAATGGTTGTTAAACATCCTTATGTTGTCATCTAGAGTCACATGTATTATTTTCTAAGCTATAGCACACTCTTACATACAGCTAGTTTTTAAATGACCAAAGAGTTCATTTTTGCCATGGAAAACAATTTGCGCAATAGTGGTATCGTCATAGCCCTACTACTTACACATATTCACAAATTGGGGATGGGAAAGAACATTGCGATGATTTCCACATGGAGTGGAGAAACACATGGGCAACTGGCAGCTGTCATTGTAGCTAGCAGCATACTAACCTTATCTAGCTAGCTGATGTTCTGTTTCTGTTTGTATTTTATTTTTTACTACAGTGTATTCAAAAGATTAGCCAGCTGGCTTGGCTGGTTCTGGATTGGTCATAAGCATTTAGGGAAAACTTTGCCACATATGGAAACCAGCATCTTTGACTTTGCCATCTACTGTTATCGCCAAAGAGTTGGCATCTTCCATAAGAGACATCTGTTTTTCTACGTTGTAATAGACACGGTGATACCTTTTTTCAGGTGGGCTGCTGGCAGGCTTCGGTACAGCAAAGCCAAATATGCTTCTCATAGGGAAAGTGAAATGATAGGCTGCAAATGACTTTGCTCGTCATGATTCACACCGCAAATGAGACTTAACAACACCCTGAGCACATCAAACATGAAAGACCAATACAAATATAAGAGCACAACAAAATAGATAAACAACTTCCTTGAATTTTCTTCGCAGGTGCCTGTTCATTATAGGATAGACACTTGTGGTTTCTAGCTGCACCAATCAAAGCAGTGAAGCAAGACTAGTGGTCAAAACCTTTCAGAGCAGGGTTGCAAAAAACAACATATCATGCAATTATTAATTATAAAATGGTCAGATGTATACTTTTTTTTTTTTTTTTTAAATATAGACTAGCTATAAAATAAGTGAATATTTACAAATTATCCAATGGATTATTGAAATGTTCTGGTAAAAAAGGGCAGTGTAAAATAAAGCTGTTTGGCTCAGCTCAGTCGCGACTCTGAAGAGGAAGAACTTTGCAAGTGTTTCTGATTAATAAACAATGCCATGCTGGTGGGTGGTAACATTTTTTTTAAACTGTCCTGAAAAAAAAAGACAAAAGTATTTTCCCACTTCAAGGCCAAATATATCATTGACTAAAACAAATTTATTGTAATCAATCATGGGTATGCAATGTCCACAGTCTTGTGAATCCAAAAGCATCAAGAGTTTGTGTTGGTCAACTTTGTCATTCCAATTACTGTATCTTAACTGTAGGACTAATGTAGGGCATGGAGGGGGGTGACATCAGGGCATCTATAGGGCATAGGTTCTCAAAACGAGTTCCGCTATTGAATATTACCAACAGATTAAACGACCTTTGGCCAAGGGATCCATGGAATACTTTTGAAGTGTGTAACACAATGTCATATTATTCATCTACAATTTGTTCTTAACCCTGGGCAACATTGGCCTGGGAGACTCACAGGGATATTGGTATCCACAGTACTTCCACTTTAACTCATAACTATTTGTATTTTTTTATTCATTTACATAAACACATTGTAAGTTAAGCTTTAAAACTGCAAAGTTCTCTCTCTGCCTCATGGCAAAATTGCAGGATATTAGCTTTAAGGCTGCAACAACCCAAAACTTCTGCTCCATGACAAAATGTGTAAAATTACAGGAAATGAACTTGAAACCTGCTAAATGTTCTCCAATACGAAGAGATGGGCCTTTAAAATGTTCCTTCCCAGGTCCCGACTGTTTGTCCGGCCATGCACTGCCAAAGTCATAGTAAAACCCCTGGCATGCTATTTTTACATCACTCAATATTGTATTCTGATTATGAGTGGGTTCCTGATGAATTTGCTATCACAAGAGAGGACCCAGCTCCAAAAGGTTTGAGAACCCCTGCTATAGGGCATCCTGACACATGCTGTGAGACTTAGAAATGACCAAAGTTTCCAGAGCATCCAGTCACATGCCACCAGGCCATACATCCTCTCAGCCTGGCATGGCAAACGTGTCATCTCGCCAGCACACAAATCAAATAGAAACGCACCTGCTTCCTCAATCTCCCCAAAACTCCATTAACTCACCGCAGTCACGGAGGGGATGAGGAGAGATGGAGAGGCTGTAAAAAACAAAAACAAGGGGGAAAAAGGTTGCAGATGGAGAAACATGAAGCGCATTGTTTGGCCATGAGCTCAAATGAGAATGAATCCATTGCGTTTTATATAATCCGTCTCTCTGTGTGTTAACAGTTAGCCGACATACACAGGATGATTTTCGGGACTTTTCCTATTTTGCCACGTTCATTGCTCCCCTTTTCCAACCCCTCCAGCACAGGAGAGATGGGGACGAAACAAAGCAACGTGAAGGAAACTCCTTTCAGACAACATTTTAGTATTGACAAAAACCCTTGCAGAGCTTTGTGATTACATGGGACAAGGAAATTATTCAGACCATAGTTGTCGCTTTGACTGTAATTTGACACTTGCCCCTCGTGAGTCACCTAGGAATGCATTTGCATTGGTAATTACAGCTGCTATGACATTGACTAACATGGACGAGTATGAATCATCTGGTATGAAGGACCATGAAAGACCATAAATAGGAGTAAAAGGCCGCCTCAGATGGGTAGTAGAGTGGTGATACTGTAGGTAGACATTACCAATAAATTGAAGAGGAAATAATGATGTTTCCAACACAACAGACACACCGGTATGGCCAGGCAATAAAGATCTACAGTGCCTTCAGAAAGTATTCATACCCCTTGACTTACTCCACATTAAGTTACAGCCTGAATTCAAAATTGATTAAATAGATTTTCTCTCACCCATCTACACACAATACTCCCTAATGACCGTGATTTTTTTTTGTGTGGATAATTTAGCAAATGTATCTAAAATTAAATACAGATATTCCTCATTCTACTTCCTCAAGTCCCTTCAGAAGTATTCACAACTCGACTTTTCCAAAATGTAGTTATGTTAAAGCCTGCATTTAAAATAGATTACATTTGGATTTTGTTTGTCACTGGCCTACACACAATATCCCATCATATCAAAGTGGAATTATGTTTTTGTAAATGATCACAAATTAATCAAAAATGAAAAGCTGAAATGTCTTGAGTCAATAAGTATTCAGCCCCTTTGTTATGGCAAGCAGAAATAACTTCAGGAGTAAAAATGTGCTAAACAAGTCACATAATACGTTGTATGGACAAACCGTGTGCAATAATAGTGTTCTACATGATTTTTGAATAACTACCTCATATCTGTACAGGTCTGTAAGGTCCCTCAGTCGAGCAGATCATTACAAACACAGATTCACCCACAAAGACCAGGGAGGTTTTCCAATGCCTCGCAAAGAAGGGCACCTATTGGTAAAAAGCAGACATTGAATATCCCTTTAAGCATGGTGAAGTTATTAATTACACATTGGATGGTGGATCAATAGACTCAGCCACTACAAAGATACAGGCATCCTTCCTAACTTAGTTGCCGGAAAGGAAAGAAATCGCTCAGGGATTTCCCCATGAGGCCAATGGTGACTTTTAAACAGTTAGAGTTATATTTATGTGGAAAAAAGTATGGATCAACAACATAGTTATTACTCCATAATACTAACCTAAAGGACAAGTTGAAGACTAATTTGTAAAAAAAAAAATATATATATATATATATATATATATATATAAAACATAATTCCACTTCGACATTATGGGGTATTGTGTATTAAATTGTTTTTTTAAGTAATACATTTTTAATTCAGGCTGTAACAACAAAATGTGGAAAGGGTTGTGAATACAATCTGAAGGCACTGTCTATAATCCTGGCAGCATTCTGTCTACTGTCCTATAGTCACTTCCAGACATGGGGCTAAGAGCGAGGGAATCAGTCAGTTTATCAACAAGTCATCTTAGAGTCTCCCTCAAACACAAGATGAAAGTAACCTAAGCTGAACATTAAACACAAACGTCTCGCATGTACCAGCAGACTGTCTAACAATGTCACAAATGTCAGCAATGCAAAGCTTGGCACTGGTCCTGCCCATCTTAGTGCGGGAACCTGAGGTATTACACCCAGAATACTAATTAGAGAAAGAGGCGCCCTGCTGTAGTTCATATCAGCATTTGTAGTGTTATTACACCATACTAGGCTCCTCATTCCATCGCTGTGCCTGACCTGGTTACTCCCTCAGCCTCCCTCGGTCAGTCAGACAGTGAGGAACCAGGCGTGTGTGTTTACTCAGGGTCACTGGAGAACGCAGCCTGGGTGTCTCGGCCTTGCAGGCCTGGGGATGAGGAGAGGGGTTTTGGGTTCCACATATCCCATCAGTATGGCACAGCTGTGGTGGGAGATGGGCCACTCAGGCTAGGGCCCGGGTGTAAGGTTTTTGGGTAGGGTTTAAGACAACAGGGATGAAAAATCAATGGCTTGTGCGTGTCATGCATATCTGCCTCCGCACCGATGACTTGATGACTACATATCACCACTGCTACTCCCCTCCTTGCCTCGCCCTTTAGCCATCATTGCCTCGGAGTTAAGATCTAGTAGGAGACCTGTTGCCAAAACAGGATCTGTCAGCATTGCTCCATTGGCCCTTTGATACAGGCAGCCCAGACCACCTACAGAGCAGAGCTGAAAGACTGATCCCATGTGATTGGTGGATGGGGCCTTTTATGATGTGATGGCTCTTTTCTTCTTTGTCATCAGGGAAATACTGAGGGGGCGCCATGGCAAGGAAGCATCACCTGTGCTAATCTCCACATCGCAAGCTGGAATGCCGAGACGGTGAAAGCAGTTGAAATGTTTCAACGCACACACGAGGCAGATGCGCACGCACACACACACACACACACACGAGGCAGATGCACGCACGAGGCAGATGCACGCACACGCACGCACACACACACACGAGGCAGATGCACGCACGCACACACACACACACGAGGCAGATGCACGCACGCACACACACACACGAGGCAGATGCACGCACGCACACACACACACACGAGGCAGATGCACGCACGCACACACACACACACACACACGAGGCAGATGCACGCACACACACACACACACGAGGCAGATGCACGCACGCACACGAGGCAGATGCACACACACACACACACACACACACACACACACAGGCAGATGCACGCACACGCACACACGCACACACGAGGCAGATGCACGCACGCACGCACACGAGGCAGATGCACGCACGCACGCACACGAGGCAGATGCACGCACGCACGCACACGAGGCAGATGCACGCACGCACGCACACGAGGCAGATGCACGCACGCACGCACACGAGGCAGATGCACGCACGCACACACACACACACGAGGCAGATGCACGCACACACACACACGAGGCAGATGCACGCACGCACACACACACACGAGGCAGATGCACGCACGCACACACACACACACGAGGCAGATGCACGCACGCACACACACACACAGGCAGATGCACGCACGCACACACACACACACACACACGGCAGATGCACGCACACACACACACACACACGGCAGATGCACGCACACACACACACACGAGGCAGATGCATGCACACACACACACACACACGAGGCAGATGCATGCACACACACACACACACACACGAGGCAGATGCATGCACACACACACACCACACACACGAGGCAGATGCATGCACACACACACACACACACGACACGCAGATGCATGCACACACACACACACACACACACACACAGATGCATGCACACACACACACACACACACGAGGCAGATGCATGCACACACACACACACACACGAGGCAGATGCATGCACACACACACACACACACAGGCAGATGCATGCACACACACACACACACACGAGGCAGATGCATGCACACACACACACACAGGCAGATGCATGCACACACACACACACGAGGCAGATGCATGCACACACACACACACACACACACACACGAGGCAGATGCATGCACACACACACACGAGGCAGATGCATGCACACACACACACGAGGCAGATGCATGCACACACACACGAGGCAGATGCACGCAATCCCCGAGCTGACATGGTAAAAATCTGTTGTTTTGCCCCTGAAGGCAGTTTACCCACTGTTCCCCAGTAGGCCGTCATTGAAAATAAGAATTTGTTCTTAACTGACTTGCCTAGTTAAATGAAGATTACATTTTTAAAAATAAACTTGAGGCACAAGAGGCAGATTCACACAAGGCACACACACACACACACACACACGAGGCAAATGCATGCACACGAGGCAGTACGAGCAGAGGGCGATGCAGTACAAACAGAGGGCGATGCAGTACACTTGTGTATACACAAACACAGGAATAGGATTTAGAAAACTCACAGACAGACATACTCACAAGCCCAAAAAGGCCTCTTTGATAGTCAGAAACAACGCCATAATTGAAATGTTTTGAGTAGTGGAGTCTAAGGACTGGCCAACATATTCCTTTCCCACTGTAGGGAGTGGTGGCTAGTGTAACCCGGCCAAGTCTTATGGATCCCAAAAGGGTCACTTGTATTTATGAACGATGAATCACCTGATGCAATAAGGGGGTGAAAAACAATCCGGAGTAGGAGAGAGAGGGCTATCAGACAAATACGGTTACACCACGGAATGCAACAAGACGCCGTCACGATATCAGCATTGAGATTTTACGATACCAAAAAAGAAAATACGAAGCAGACAACTCCATGGTCCTTTAAAACCTACTTTTGTCAAATATTGTGTGCTACATCAAAATAAACAAATGTGACTGGGTGACAACACAAGTCAGTTTTTACCAACATTACGAATGTATTCCTTAAAAATGATGCTCACTTCATATTTTGTTTCCTTTTTCCCCCCTTACTTCCTAGTATCCCAATATTAGTAATGTGACAACATGGGTGTGGGTGTCTTTCAAGTTTTATTAGGCGTGTGTACCTGATACACATGGTATATATCGTACAACAACATGCTTTCTTGCAGGTTCCTTCTCCACAATGCTACAACAATAAGAAATAAGAATATGAACAGAAAGTAAATGGCAGTAAGATTTCTGCCTAAGTATAATACATTAAGGCACAAGTAAATCAGTAGTTTTCACAATTTTACAAAAATCATAATTTGACCCAGACAACTGGCAATGGAGCAACATTTGATATTCCAATATGTTAGGAAGGTGAAGAACAGAAACGCCTAACTGATGCGTAAGGAGGTGGTGGGTGGGTGTGCACCTGTGTGGGTGGGGAGAGACGGGAAGAGGGAGAGACAGTTCTGTGACAGAACTGACCACGCCTGGGTCTATCTTCCATTTGGTGACCATAGATACCCTGTTAACGGCTATGAGGCCCATCTACATAAAATAATACATGGTAGTGGCTGCAGACTCAGTTCAGTCTAAACGAGGCCAGTTGTATACACTTAGCCCAAACGCAGTAAACAGGGCGCATGCAGTAAATGCCTCAGCTCTTTTTTTACAGGCTATCGACCTCAATGAGATGTCCTGCAGATGTTTCTAGGTCTGGGAGGGAGAGGGCCTGCCTGTCCAGAGGTAGAGAGAGAGAATGGTTATTAGCATATGCTAGGAGACGGGGAGCTAGAGCGGAGGAGCCACTGATTGGTTTTCTTTGTGTCTAAGTGGATCCAGATGCAGCCAGAATAGCAGAGAAACTGAAGAATAGAGATCTTCCGGTTCTAGGCAATTTCTCACATGGAATAACCTTCATTTCTCAGAGCAAGAATAGACTGACGAGTTTCAGAAGAAAGTTGTTGTTGTTTCTGGCCATTTTGAGCCTGTAATAAAAACCTATAAATGCTGATGCTCCAGATACTCAACTAGTCTAAAGAGGGCCAGTTTTCAGCTATGCTAACATAATTGCAAAAGGGTTTTCTAATGATCAATTAGCCTTTTAAAATTATTCACTTGGATTAGTTAACAAAACGTGCCATTGGAACACAGGAGTGATGGTTGCTGATTTACCTTTATTTAACTAGGCAAGTCAGTTAAGAACAAAATCTTATTTTCAATGACGGCCTAGGAACAGTGGGTTAACTGCCTGTTCAGGGGCAGAACGACAGATTTGTACCTTGTCAGCTCAGGGATTTGAACTTGCAACCTTTCGGTTACTAGTCCAACGGTCTAACCACTAGACTACCCTGCCGCTGATAATGGGACTCTGTACGCCTATCTAGATATTCAATTTTTTTTAAATAAATCAGCCGTTTCCAGCTATAATAGTCATTTACAACATTAACAATGTCTACACTGTATTTCAATTTGATGTTATTTTAAATGGACAAAAAAAATGCCATTTTCTTTCAAAAATAAGGACATTATATAAGTGACCCCAAACTTTTATTTATTTATTTAATATATATATATTTAAAAAATTGGAAGCCATGAGCAAAATGGACATTTGTGGCCCCAGCATTCCAATAGGGGACAGAGGCATTAGGATTAAACATGCTGTGACTGGATGGAATTTCTATCACAAGATGGAATTCACATCATAGGTAACAGGCTGTCCATAGAGAAAAGAACAGCTGTGCTGCAGGCCTAGGCCAGGGCAGAGGGGAGGCAAGGTGGCAGAGTGAGAGAGCTCACACAGTGCATTCCTGCCCCGACTCAGAGCGTGTCTGCTCCGAAAAATGGAGGAGCACCAGAAGGAGGCGGACTCAGAGATGGGCTGATGAGTGTTTTTTTGCACAGGATTCTGTTGTTGTTTTAAAAGCCGTCCAGAGGGCTCGCTGCTGCCCTGCCCGTTAGCACAGCGATGATGAAACACGCTCCCCTGAGCACATTTCACGCAAGGCTTAAACTTATTCCTCAACTCCGAAGCCAGGCTGCTGGTGAGGTACTCCACCCCCCTGCTCTCACACCTCACCCAGCCCGCCTACGCCAGAGAGTAGTCACACAGAGGAGGAGCAGAAAGTGAAAATGATGCCAAATAAGATTAATGAACTATGAAGACGTGACCACAACAACACACAGTTGATATGAAGTTCATAATGGAACATCAACATACATGCCTGTTGTTGTATAGCCTACCTGGAGTTAGAATAAGGTGAGGACAGTATGACCTAACAAAACAAGTACAAGCCATTGACCTAGGCTAAACTATGGGAATCTGAACAATCATCAACCAGCCTTTTACAATGTGTTTATAACAACGACAAACACCTCGGCCGACATACCTCTACGATGAAAGGTTCACTGATGATTCAGCCTTGCCCTCAGGCTAGATAAAGACCCATCTGCCCTACAGCCTGTATTAGGTAACTAACAATAGTACCCCAGACAATTATAAAAGCATGTGTATGCACTGCAAAATGTATACAATGTATTTATTCCATCACTGTTGGCCATTTCTCTAACCCATTAGCAAAGTAGCTCAGTCTTTCAAGTTCCCCCATCTAATTCATATGTCACTATCATGACCTTTAGCCAACTCATTCACACGCACTAATGATTGGCTATCGTAGTGATTAGGCCTGGTTTATCATAATTATCATAACCCATGTTACCTTACATGATCAAACCTCAACTCCATAGCCACCAAACCGGTTTCTGCCACTGGGACCAATTGCCTCAGTGGTTCGCTTGACGGTATTTGAGCAAGAAAACAATGTCTGTCTATAATTGCTATGAAACAAGAGCAAGCGAGGGAGACAAAAGGAAAGTAAGAGCAAGGAACAGAAAGGCGCCTGAGCAAAAGAGAGAGCGAGAAAGACCAAGCTAGCAAATGAGAGAGTGAGAAGGGGGGGGTTTGCACCAGCTATTTGAGAGAGGAATGCACAGGAGGTCACATTCCTGACTCCACTGCTGTGGCTTGCCCTATGTTCAACTCTCTCTCGCTGCAAAATAGGCAATACTATTCTAGCTGCCTCTGGAGCAACATTAATCACATTTTTATTGTCACAAGCTTCGTTAAAAAACAGGTGTAGAGCAACAGTAAAATACTTACTTACAGGCCCTTTCCAACAATGCAGAATACAGAATGCAGAATGAAATTTAACACGAGGAATAAATACACAATGAGCAATGATAGCTTGGCTATATACACAGGGTACCAGTACAGAGTTGATGTGCAGAGGTACAAGGAAATCTAGGTAGATATGTAAACATAGGTAGGGGTAAAGTAACTAGGCAATAGCCGCAGCAGCGTATGTGATGAGTGTGTGTGTGTAAGTTTGTGTGAGTGTGCGGGTAGTGTCCAGTGTGTGTTTGCATAGAGTCAAAAAGAGTAGATAGTCTGGGTAGCTAATTGGTTAACTATTTAACACACAAAATGCTTCACACTGGGCCAATGAATGAATAGAAAGGAGGGGTGGATGGGGTGTACAGATAACACTGGTGTACAGATAAGACTGGTGTAGAGAACACTGGTGTACAGATAAGACTGGTGTAGATAACACTGGTGTACAGATAAGACTGGTGTAGATAACACTGGTGTACAGATAAGACTGGTGTAGATAACACTGGTGTACAGATAAGACTGGTGTAGAGAACACTGGTGTAGAGAACACTGGTGTACAGAGAACACTGGTGTACAGAGAACACTGGTGTACAGATAACACTGGTGTACAGATAACACTGGTGTACAGAGAACACTGGTGTACAGATAACACTGGTGTACAGATAAGACTGGTGTAGAGATCACTGGTGTACAGAGAACACTGGTGTACAGATAACACTGGTGTACAGATAACACTGGTGTACAGATAACACTGGTGTACAGAGAACACTGGTGTACAGATAAGACTGGTGTAGAGAACACTGGTGTACAGATAAGACTGGTGTAGATAACACTGGTGTACAGATAAGACTGGTGTAGAGAACACTGGTGTACAGATAAGACTGGTGTAGAGAACACTGGTGTACAGATAACACTGGTGTACAGATAACACTGGTGTACAGATAAGACTGGTGTAGAGAACACTGGTGTACAGATAACACTGGTGTACAGAGAACACTGGTGTACAGAGAACACTGGTGTACAGAGAACACTGGTGTACAGAGAACACTGGTGTACAGAGAACACTGGTGTACAGAGAACACTGGTGTACAGATAACACTGGTGTACAGATAACACTGGTGTACAGATAACACTGGTGTACAGATAACACTGGTGTACAGATAACACTGGTGTACAGAGAACACTGGTGTACAGACAACACTGGTGTACAGACAACACTGGTGTACAGATAACACTGGTGTACAGATAACACTGGTGTACAGATAACACTGGTGTACAGAGAACACTGGTGTACAGATAACACTGGTGTAGAGAACACTGGTGTACAGATAAGACTGGTGTAGAGAACACTGGTGTAGAGAACACTGGTGTACAGATAACACTGGTGTAGAGAACACTGGTGTACAGATAAGACTGGTGTAGAGAACACTGGTGTACAGATAACACTGGTGTAGAGAACACTGGTGTACAGATAAGACTGGTGTAGAGAACACTGGTGTACAGATAACACTGGTGTACAGATAACACTGGTGTACAGAGAACACTGGTGTACAGATAACACTGGTGTACAGATAAGACTGGTGTAGATAACACTGGTGTACAGATAAGACTGGTGTAGATAACACTGGTGTACAGATAAGACTGGTGTAGAGAACACTGGTGTACAGATAAGACTGGTGTAGAGAACACTGGTGTACAGATAAGACTGGTGTAGATAACACTGGTGTACAGATAAGACTGGTGTAGATAACACTGGTGTACAGATAAGACTGGTGTAGAGAACACTGGTGTACAGATAACACTGGTGTACAGATAACACTGGTGTACAGATAAGACTGGTGTACAGATAAGACTGGTGTAGAGAACACTGGTGTACAGATAAGACTGGTGTAGAGAACACTGGTGAAGAGGATATGCACCAGATGTCAAAACACCCCATTATGAATGGAGGAGGAAGTGCAAAACAGAGAAAAGCCAAATGAGAGATTTGGCAAGGGTATCCGTGTTCATTCACTGCCTTCAAACTAGGCTACATGTAGGCTAAAGGTGTGTGAACCCTTGGTCCGTGGAGCCTTGAGCTCTACCTATATGGACTGGGACTCAATGTGAAACGTGCAAAAGAGCGCGTTACTTGTGACAACATTTGTTTCAAAACCTCTCATTTGAATTATTTTTTAACTCAAATGTTATGGAGGATAGGAAACAAGGAAAGGAGACCATAAGAGAGTGTTGGTACCACCTGCATGCTGTGAACAGCCCCCTAGAGAGAGGGGACGTGTCAAGCTGACCTAAAGGAGAGATTCACCATCTGTCTACACACAGACATACCTGCTTTAGCCAGTCATCAGCTAGGGACTAAATTGGCTTTGCTGACCACTCCTTTCCAGGTGGTCAAAATGACTAATCGAGGAGGTGTTGCTCAAGCGGGGGCACAAAGGCCGTTACAGAGAATTGACAGTGCAGACTGTAGGGGGGGGGGCAAGACGGCCCCTCAACCACCCCCGCAGTGGGACATTCCAACATGGAAACAGATGACATGAGAAATATCAATATCTACTTACCGGTAAGTTCCACCAGCTAGCCTAACTATTCCAGAACCATCAAAATAGGCGTCAAAACTTTATGCCAGCATTAGAATCACAAAATTACATTTCCTTGACCAGTATTCTCTTCACCGTTCAGAGTCAGAGTTCCCAACATCACATCAAGAGTCATAGTCTACGTATCATCCATCTAAACAGTCAGATAGTAAAACAGTAACAGAGAGTAATGTAGCCTAGTATAGGCCTATTTCCTCTGACACATCAGAATGCCGTCTGTCTCTAGAGCTTGGCGACGTGACCAGGACCAGGCCACCAGGGGCGAAACAGCTGGCCGCAGTGAGCGGCAAATCTTACCAGGAGGCGCCTGCTGCCCCCGTCTTCAGGACCCAAAGGGATCAGGGGGTAGATTTTATGTCTAGACTGCACAGATTCCATGAGTTCCAGACAAAAGACAGGGGGGGAAAAAAACAATGGGTGACTCTTCCATGGGCCATACATGATGAATGCAGCTGCTAGAACAGCCCAGGTCCCTGGCATAGGACACCAGGAAGTGGGGGTGATATTCACAACAAGCCTGCACTAGAGGGGGGTAGGCTAACCAATGCTCCTCATATGGAGAGACTGGAGAAGTATATCCCGGCTATCATCAGAAGCAATAGTCTTCCAAATTAGATCATGCTACCTATAATTTAGTGTATTTTACACTAAGTCTATAACATTTGAAAGTTTATTATCTCACTGGCTCATTGACCTAAACCAGGCAAGTAGGCCTGCCTCATTAGATTTTTCCATGGCAGGTGCATTAGTTGGTCTATAAAAGATATACAACAGCCAGTATATTTCTTATGTTAGTCGACATGAATCCTGGAAGAGGCCAAGATAAACGCAGGAGGACCATGTCAGACTAGCTTGCAGCACAAGAGGGCAATAACCTGGAAAGTCAGTCAGGAACCTGGGGGAATGGCCTCCTCACTCTGCTCACTTCCCTTTCTGCTCTACAATCTCCATACTAGACCACACGCCTCTTTCCTCCTTCCTGTTTCAGGCTTGTTTTTGAGGGGACAAAGGGAAAGAAAACAGAGCATCTCAACTGCCCTTTAGATACATTTACACAGCATTTCCACTTCCTGAACCCCCGCAAAAATCTCCCAGCAGGCAGACGTCATGCCTTGGTGCAAGCGCCCTTGAGAGGAAAAACAATAGCCGATACAGAACTACGGCAATGATCAGGTAACAAATGACAGGCTTTTAAACCACTCCTTGTTATCTGAATTGCAATATTACCAGGAGTTAGAGGAAATTAGGTAGGGAAGACCAACCTACTCCAATTACTCTCTAGAAGCTCAACTCTGATGTTCTTGGGTGGTGACACAGTGGTGCAGGGGGGAGACAGGTCTTTGCTTGCCCTGCTCTGCCTCTCTCCCTGGCTGTGTGCGGAGGTCTAAACCGGCCTGGTGAGAAGCTTTGCGTAGGCTAGCAGCTCACTAGCTAGCGAAGGCGTCCCGGGTAGAGCAACATGGATGTGAGTGACTGAGTGCTGACATCACCCTCCTCTCACAACATGACTCACATCACCTCGTAACCTGACTGACTCATTGCAGGAGGAAGGAGCCAAAATCTATAATAATTCTGCCACTATCTATCCCTGCCGAGACAATCGCTGTATTTAAAAGACATTCAGTATCACTGGCATGCAATCTGATTGAAAAGGGAATGTTGTCAACAAACAGGCTACCAAATCAAAGTTTTCCATACAGAATCCCTGAAAATGTTTACGCTTAATATGTTTACACAGTGCCCCTGTGAAAACAAGGAGATGCATATCCTGGGGCGTTTCCAGTCAACTCAGCCCGACTTTCAGTCAAAGCAGGCCATTTACTCTTTATATCACCTGTTGCTGTTGGTTGTCTCCACTAGCCTACTACAGTAAGCTTCATCTGAGAAGCTGAGGAAACGCAAAAACTGTCCAACCCACCAATAACTGGAGTACAGTGATGAAAAAATATATAAATAAATTGCCATGTCAATTGACATCACAGTGGGATATTATTCATCAATCTCCATGACCAAACACTCACACGACCCCTCTCACACAAATCAATAATGCTGCCCACAGAAGATTGAGCAATAGTGTGGGCATACTAGCACGGTCAAATGATTGCGAAGGGAACTTCCATGCAGGCCCCTTAAAAACAGTGCCTGCCTCATCACAGCCCTGAAACCTATATCCCCAACGATCATAAAAAGCTTGACCTTGGGGGTGAACAAGCATGATGAAACCAATCACGACCAAACTCTACTGAACTGTGAATGAGGAAGAGGTAAGTAGAAGCAGATTCGGAAGAGAAGACAGGGAGAAAAGAAAGACAATATATTGTTAATGACCAAAGTAGGGGTTGGGTACAGAAACAGTGTGTTTTTACCGTGCACAGCGAAGACGTTACAGTGATGGGCTCCATGCCGTGATGACTCCCTCTTCCCTCCCTTGATGAAATTCAGCGCTGGCAGACTCGGTCTCCTCTGGTCCCCAACAAATTTCCCCGGCTGCTGCCCCATAAGGGCAGGGTGCCAGGCCGCAGCCGGGTCACCAAACTGGGCTCTCTCACCACCTGGGTGTAGGGAACCTGGTGGGTAGGAGATGGAGAGCAGGGAACCCCCTCCGTGGTGCGATTTCCCTCAGTCAGTTTGGTCTCTCCTGGTGCGGTGATGACTGGAAAGTGGAGGCGGCGGGAGATGCTCACTTCTGCATCCCACCACTGACAACAATGCAGGAGTTTTGGATGGAGGTCAATGCAATGGCGAATGGGCAGGCTGGTCCTTATTACTCAAATTCCTCCCTCTTTATCATTCATTGACTGCTTTGGTTGTTTCTGTTACTGTTAGAGAAGGTCTCTAATGGCACTTGTGGGTTTTATTTGTACGACGAAGGCAGTCAGAAGAATACTGGAGGCCCAATCAAAAGACATTAATGTTGATCCAAGGACTAATCGTGATGACTTACATTCATCCAGCATGAAATAACATGATGCAGGCCTAAGCCACTACTGTGCTCCATCGACATGGTTGCTTTAAAAGTAAAGAGGACTCGAGAACAACTGAGAAAGCCACTATCAAGATGGGGAACCACACAGAATCATAGAAAAGGCACAATTCCTACATTTACCAGCTGAGCTGAGAAACCTCAGTTCCATATCTGGTAAAATGGTTCATAGAGTTAGCAACCGCACCAATCCTGGTCGTCCCAATACAATATCTCTGCAGACACTGGTCATATAACACTTGCCTAGTCAAATACCGGCTACATGTTGTACAACAGTTGTGATCATGTCAATACTGCACATGGCCCTGTGGCAACTTCCTCCTAGACAACAATAACTAGATATTATGTTTTCTCATTGTGCCCTTTAACAAACGTATTGGCATTTAGCTCGTTTTGCTGTCATATCTCTCTGTGGCCATCTCTCGTGCTTTTCAGGCCACACTTAGACATGACAAAAGGCACTAATACGGGCTAAACTGTGTTTGATGAGCAATCATGGGAAACTTAACTGGTTCGCATTACTTAGATGATAGCTTTCTGGTAAAGCCAGTGGCTAATATAAAAGGTTTAAACACTCATTCAATGAGCTAGTTTGCAGACAACTGAAGAATGTTATTCAGTAGCTTTGAAGATGCAAGAGTGCTCGTGCAACACTGTTTGTTGGAATGCTAGTTACAGCTAACCGTGGAGCTAGCCTTGCTTGCTAGATGGCGTTCGAGAACCTGGAAACACACATCGGAACAGTCAACATCTGTCTAACTAGCTAACTTGCTAATAACCAACGATGACTGAGTACGTTGTCGTCTCGTTTGAGTCAATAGTGACAACATTAATGAAGTTTTGGCTAAATGTCCACCCAACCTTTGGTATTCAATTATTTGTCAAACTTCCGCGTCCACCGTTCTGCAGAGTTTATCTCCAGCAGTGCATCCCGACCCAGGTACTTTAACCAAGGCGCAGACTCCAAACTTCTCAAGCCAGCCAGTGTGTTGTCAGGGAGTTTTCGCAGCTCCTTCTCAACAAGTGCAAATAACAAGCCCGTCGTTTGTATCTCCCTGATTCCTATACTTATTCATAGCTCTTTCGATAAATTGTGTGCAATTAACTTCGGTCGGATAGTCTCCGCTGAGGCAGCCATATTATTTCCGTAAGCAAGGTGGTTTGCTAAAATATGGGTGGGGATACGTTTTACGTCAGAGCGTGCGTGGGCAAGTAGATAGGGATGGGGCCCACACAGACCCATCTCTTCTGTGTTTTTGATGGGACATGCTGAACTACTCTGTAGTATGTCAATGTGGCTAATGTCATAGACTGACATAAAATCATTGCAAAGTATCAACTGTTGATAAATAGCAGTTTCACTGAAGGTAAAGTAAAGGGCAAGCAGTAGAGTTGGTTTCATGAATCAAAAAGTTGTCCTTACTGACTGGAGTCGTTTCAACTCATCTTCGGGAAATAGGAGTAAACAAAAAAGAAAGAATCAGCTGAGAACTTTTTGGGATGGACATAGAGGGGCTGTCTAAGATTCCTCCACAAGGATCTCTCATACTCTCAGAACGTGTGCCCTCGAGGTAAGATCGTCTTATTGGGGAAACCTCTAATTAGAAACACTACTTGCAAGCATGATTATATCAAGTTCTCACACACTGATAGCTTGAGGCATGAACAGCTTGGTATTTATTTCTTACGAGAGTAGTTATTCATACAAAAGTACAACATGATCAACATTCCTCTGACCTCCTCAGCTATTGCACCAGCAGCTCTATTGTAAAAAACATTTTGGTTCCCCGAGCAAAAACCCTGTGCTTACCCAGGAGCACGAGTACAGAACATTACAAGACTGCTTCCGACCGCTCTACGACAGATGCCGGGAGCTGATGCTGTCGTAGTCCATGTGGGGTCAAACGACAATCATTTCAGGTCGACTACCATTGTTGGTCCATGGGTGTGAAAGATTCAGCACACTACTGGCATTACACACCTGGCTAAAAGATTACTGTACCTCTGTTGAAATCACTTTTAAAGATAACTTTGACACCTTCTGGAAACAGAGGATATTCTACAGGAATGACAGAGTCCATCCAAATTATCTTGGCTCCTGGACTCTGTTCACACATTTCAAGGCTGCGTTGAGACAATGACTTATCAATGACCCAAAACCAGCAACCTGGTTCAGGTTATCAGTCAACCTACCAGGGTAGTTACAAACAGCAGAGGAATGAAATCATCAACATGTACTGATCACATCTATACTAAGGCTGCAGAAATTTGATTTAAAGCAGTATCCAAATCCATAGGATGTAGTGATCACAATATAGTGGCCATGTCTAGGGAAACCAACGTTCCAAAGGCTGGGCCTAATATAGTGTATAAGAGATCTTACAATACGTTTTGTAGTGATTTACATGTTGATGATGTAAATAATATTTGCTGGTCTGTGATGTGTAATGAGGAGCAACCAGACGCTGCTGGTCTGTGATGTGTAATGAGGAGCAACCAGACGCTGCTGGTCTGTGATGTGTAATGAGGAGCAACCAGACGCTGCTGGTCTGTGATGTGTAATGAGGAGCAACCAGACGCTGCTGGTCTGTGATGTGTAATGAGGAGCAACCAGACGCTGCACTTGACACATTTATGAAATGGATTATTCCAGTTACTAATAAGCATGCACCCATTAAGAAAATGACTGTAAAAACTTCCACCATATTAAAATTAGTTCAGTTCACAGGGTTGACCTTAAATTAAGGGACAGACGTAAATTAATCCCTAATCTTCAGAAATGACTGTCGAAGCAACACAATTACTAGGGATTTACAATGATGGAGAAACTTGGGAGACAATGTGGGATTAAGTGGGTTGAAATCTTCTGAGAAGTGACACAGGGTTAAATCAGGGACAAGTCAAAATGCGGCATGTTTACACTTCAGCAAGCCTTTATTCATATTAAAAAAAAATCTGATTTATTGAATGCTCCATGTGGTCTTTATTAAAGAGCACTTCATTTAATATAACAATTAAAATGCAATATTGGTGTACAATTTCTACTTAAAATATCAAAGGGACACAAAAGGCGCTTTTTGTGGAACGACCCAGGTATCTTCTGGTTGAGAGTGCAGACCTTGGGCGGAGGTTCAGTCCCTAACA
This sequence comes from Oncorhynchus tshawytscha, assembly GCF_018296145.1. Taxonomy (NCBI): domain Eukaryota; kingdom Metazoa; phylum Chordata; class Actinopteri; order Salmoniformes; family Salmonidae; genus Oncorhynchus; species Oncorhynchus tshawytscha. Next base: position 22,508,829 of record NC_056461.1, read on the forward strand.
CAGTTAAGGCCTTGGGCGGGGGTTCAGTCCCTAACACAGTTAAGGCCTTGGGCGGGGGTTCAGTCCCTAACACAGTTAAGGCCTTGGTGCCTAGACTTGGAATGCAGGGAACACCAACCTTCCATTGTGACAAGGTCACAGAAAGGTTGCATCTGATACTCTAACCCTCCTGTTCCACCAGTTTCTGACGCGTCACCATCACAATCTCCTCCATCACCTCCGGTTTTAAGATATCCTTGATCTAGAAAGACAGAGAGACAGGTAACTTTATATGCTTTGTAAACACTTTGAAATCTGATGAAAGGTGCTAAAAATGCAATGTCATCATTGACATCATTTGGATGGCTATAGATTGTGTGTCATGCAAAATAGCTTGCGATCGTGTCCCTTTTAAAAATAACGATCTAACTGAGGCACAATGAATGGAAAGGTTTGCTTCTCTCAGATCCTCTTTCCATTAGCCCGATCAGTACAGAAAGTGTTACCTGGTGTGGGAGTGATGACTCGTAACAGTAGAGCACACTGGTGTCATACAGCAGCACCTTGTGTGCCCCCAAGGCCAGCAAGCAGTTCCTTAACCGCGAGATCACCTCCCGATCAGAGAGAGAGACCGGCTGAGAGAGGGAGAGGTTACATTGAGGTGAGCCGAAAGACCATGTTGAGAAAGGGAAACAGAAGGATTGGGGTAGATAATATAGTAAAAGTCAAACAGTTATAAGTCTTGTTGAAAGATAAGTACAAATTCAAGTAACACTTCACATTATCTACGTAGAAGTCGGATCCCTTGCATTTCCCACTCGCATCTCTGTACCCCCAGCCATACCTCCAGACTGGTGTAGTATCCTCCAGCCTCCTCGTCCTGCTGTCCTGGGGCGGGGTACAGCCACACAAAGCCATTGTTGCCCAGGATGATGGAGGCCCCACACGGCAGGTTGTGGAAGTGGGTTTTCTGTCTCTTGATGAGAGAGGGAGATAGCTGCACAAGAACTCCTTGCCCCAGCTGATGTGATGTGGTTGCAAATTAATAAGAGAAGAATATGAGGTCAATGATTTTCAATCACTTTAAAAACCATAGAACATCAAAATTGTTGATCACACATTGGGTAGTTCATCTTAGCTACCTTTCCGTACTTTAAACTGCGGGTGTGAAGAGAGAGTGCTCCATCCGAGAAAACAGACTGTACCTCTGCCTGAGAGAAGAGCTAGTCAAGGACAATCTTGACCATAGTCACATACAAATGATGGAGCAGATAGAAGTTAATGCATTCATCAATGAGAGAATGACACTTTCTAGTAGACGGTAGAGTTAAAAAAAAAATGAAAAAAGGGAATCTCAAGATAACAAAGATTCCATGTATTTCAGTGTAGTTCGGAGGGTAGGCTGGATATGATGAAGGCAAAAGGGCCCAGGTTACTGGTTAGGGTCAGATCAGAGGATACACTGATGAGGTCCCCCTCCTGAAGGTAGTCTCTCATGGTGAGCTCATCTTCTGCTGACCGTCTCCTCTAAGGACAGATATAGACATAGAAAGGTGGATTTATGGTAAGACAAAGAAAGAAAGAGAGAATAATGTAAATAAATATCCAAAGACGTTTGACCAACAGTGTCATAACAATATGCTTGCACTGGGTGCTAAGAGGAAGAGAGGACCAAGCACACATTTACCCAAGACACTTCCATATTCCCAGATCTAAGTTGTCTATTCCACTCACCAGCTCTCCTCCGGGCAGATTGACAGAAGACAGCAACAACACAGAGTCCAGTCTGGAGTTGGTCTCCACCTTCCAGCGCTTCTGTTGCACCTACAAACAGCAGACAAACACTAAGCTCCAACCAGGAGAAGCACGATCACCCCAAGTCATTATTAGCCTTACTGACCGTATCACCACCTCAAATGGAAACATACCTCTGTGATCCTTCCGACCACCACATCTCCAACCTCCCCATTGAACCTGGGAATCAGAACAGATAAATATGGCAAAATTAATCAATAACAAGTCATATAGGTTTTTTAATTTAAACATTTTTTTTTTTTTTTTTACATACCAACTTAGACTGTGATACAATAACAGCAGATGCTGCACAATGGAACCGTTGTCTTCAACATAGAGTCAGTAGCTAATCACTGTGGTAAATCTAAGCCTACAGACATTACTGTGGCACCTGGTCCACTTACCTGGTCCTGAGCGGCCGTACACAGACGAGCTTATTCACCCTCTCCACCTCTCCTGCCACAGAGGCTGTTAGTTTTTCTTCATCCATGTAAGTCCCATGACCCCTAGAATGACAATCAGTTTGGTCTAATCATGACTCACTCAATATCCACTTTCAATGTCAATGTCATGTATACTCCGGACTCCGACATTTGCTCGTCCTAATATTTATATACTTCTTAATTCCATTCTTTTAGATCTGTGTGTATTCGAGTGAATGGTTAGATATTACTGCACTGCTGGAGCGAGGAACACAAGCATTTCACTACACCTGCAAGTACATCTGCTAAATATGTGTATGCGACCAATAAAATTTGATTTGAACACAATTCAAATTAACTTGGAAGAGGGGGTATGATTCAATGAAGAGAAACTTGAAATTGTGCAACAAATATTAACAATAGTATAGTAACCCATATGGAAAAGATTTATGTGTTGTACCTGGACCTTGTCAGTAATACATATAGCAGTAAATATACTTACAAGATTCATAGAATATTGTTGTAATATCTGACATATGGGTATTTAACATGTAGACATAACAGAAATATTGCATGTATTATATATATTTTTAAACATACAAGAGACATGAAAGCGAAGCATTCTAAAAAGGTGTCACATACATGGGACATACACATTTCAGCGCACTTGCATACCACTGTCTGATGTCATTGAAGCATGCAAGACCACCACGAGGAGGAGGAAAGCAGGAGGAGGAAGGGGAGACGGTGAGGAGGAGAGGGGAGAAAGGGACAAGAGGGGGAGAATGAGGAATGACTGGTAACTAAATAGATTCACTGCTGTTAAGTGGAGATCTCGCAACAATCATACAATCATTCTCACGATAGCATATTGGTACTAGTCTGATATAAATATAAAAGCTAAGTGGAGGTGTCATGCCCATAGGGGACAGGGGCATGTGCCCCCTCATAATTGTCCTGTTTAATATGGATATAGTTGAATTTGTTGTCGTTTTTCTCTGTAATGCTACCAGCCACCTGGCAATTTTATGAAGTTGGCTTTAGCTTTCCCAGATTGGTACCCAATATCCTAACTTGCTACCACGAAGACATTTCAGGCTATCAATAAAAAGTTAAGAGTAGCTAGACTGTCTAACTATCTTCGCTGGAATGCCTGCTGGCAAGTAATTACTAAATGTACTGAATAAGACTCACATTCCTTTCCATCTTTTACCCAGATTTCAGCAGATAAGCATATTTAGTTTAATTAAAAGGTGCTACACATAGCAACCACAATATACTCTAGATCAGGGATGGGCAGCTTTGATTGGGGTGGGGCCACACAAAAACAGAACTCATGAGGGGCTGCAGTGGCTTGTGGGTCTGCGTACCCACATCCATAATCCCTCCCCCCATTTTCTGAAATTCTACACATTTTGCCACGGGGTGGAGAGAAGATTTTGCAATTGTATAACTCAATTCATGCAATTCTACTCATTTTGCCATGTGGCATATAGAAATATTTGCAGTTTTAAAGCTAATTTCCTGAAATTCTACACATTTTGCTATCGAGTGGAGGCAAATGTTTGCAGTTTTAATACGATAACTGATGTGTTGGGTGTACTGGTTTTTAAATCTATCCACGATTATGCACCACAATACATGTCAGAGATGATTTCAAGTTGTGTACCCAGTAGGTCTCTCAGGTTCTCTGGCACTGGCTTTTTAACTATCCCAAAGCCTAGGACCAAAAGGCATGGAGAGACAGCCTTTAGTTACTATTCCCCCATCCTCTGGAATAGCCTGACAGAGAACCGGAGGGGGCTGAAAATGTGGACATTTTTAAAAGCAATCTTAAAAACACCTTTATATCTTTGCTTTTCAGTCTTTTGTATTCTATTCTCTCAACAGTAAAAATCAAGCACATCCCTGCTCCAAATTTCAGGAAAAAGCTCTCTCATTTCAAAATGCTAAATTCTCCAACTTGACCCCCTCGAGACCAGCCCTTTGCCATCCTCACGTACTTTGTGCCCCCTCATATTTTTGGGTTGCATGACACCCCTGAAGCTAAGCAGGGCTGGGCTTGGTTAAAACACTGGATGGGAGACCAAAGGCATAGCTGTAGATAAATCAACTGTCCAGTAGGAGGTGCTGCCCAGCCTCAATCATGGAAACTCATACCTAAAAGTGAAAATGTATATGCAAATATTGTATTTATTTTAGTAATTGTCATGTTTTTTTATATGTTGACTTATACAAAACAATGTAAAACCTACAATTAAAGCATTTGTTTTGTAGAGGTTACATTCTCAGAACACACTTATAATATTCAGACGACTCATAATTAATATATTTTGGCTCAAATATGTCATACCATATATTTGTAGGAAATGCAGCACAATCAAGTATTCAATTGTGTATATCATATAAGTCATATAATTTAACACAAATACACCACTGACATACACTACCGTTCAAAAGTTTGGGGTCACTTAGAAATGTCCTTGTTTTTCATGAAAACATACATGAAATGAGTTGCAAAATGAATAGGGAATATAGTCAAGACATTGACAAGGTTATAAATAATGATTTTTAATTGAAATAACTGTCTCCTTCAAACTAGGCTTTCATCAAAGAATCCTCCATTTGCAGCAATTACAGCCTTGCAGACCTTTGGCATTCTAGTTGTCAATTTGTTGAGGTAATCTGAAGAGATTTAACTTCATGCTTCCTGAAGCACCTCCCACAAATTCGATTGGCTTGATGGGCACTTCTTACGTACCATGTGTTCAAGCTGCTCCCACAACAGCTCAATAGGGTTGAGATCCAGTGACTGTGCTGGCCACTCCATTATAGACAGAATACCAGCTGACTGCTTCTTCCCTAAATAGTTTGTGCATAGTTTGGAGCTGTGCTTTGGGTCATTGTCCTGTTGTAGGATGAAATTGGCTCCAATTAAGTGCCATCCACCGGGCATGGCATTGCAAAATGGAGTGATAACCTTCCTTCTTCAAGATCCTTTTACCCTGTACAGATATCCCACTTTACCACCACCAAAGCACCCTCAGACCATCACATTGCATCCACCATGCTTGACAGATGGCGTCAAGCACTCCTCCAGCATCTTTTCATTTTTTCTGCATCTCACGGATGTTGTTCTTTGTGATCCGAACACCTCAAACTTAGATTTGTCTGTCCATAACACGTATTACAATCTTTCTCTGTCCAGTGTCTGTTCTTTTGCCCATCTTAATCTTTTATTTTTACTGGCCAGTCTGAGATATGGCTTTTTCTTTGCAACTCTGCCAAGAAGGCCAGCATCCCGGAGTCACCTCTTCACTGTTGAAGTTGAGACTGTGTTTTGCGAGTACTATTTAATGAAGCTGCCAGTTGAGGACTTGTGAGGCGTCTGTTTCTCGAACTAGACACTCTAATGTACTTGTCCTCTTGCTCAGTTGTGCAACAGGGCCTCCCACTCCTCTTTCTATTCTGGTTAGAGCTAGTTTGCCCTGTTCTGTGAAGGGAGAAGTACACAGCGTTGTACGAGATCTTCAATTTCTTGGTAATTTCTCACATTAAATACCTTAATTTCTCAGAACAAGAATAGACTGACGAGTTTCAGAAGACAGTACTTTGTTTGACCATTTTGAGCCTGTAATCAAACCCACAAATGCTAATACTCCAGATACTCAACTAATCTAAAGAAGGGCAGTTTTATTGCTTCCTTAAATCAGCACAACAGTTTTCAGCTGTGCTAACATAATTGCAAAAGGGTTTTCTAATGATCAATTAGCCTTTTACAATGATAAAACTGGATTAGCTGACACAACGTGCCATTGGAACACAGGAGTTGCTGATAATGGGCCTCTGTACGCCTATGTAGTTTTGCTTTTCTTTCAGAAACAAGGACATTTCTAAGTGACCCAAAACTTTTGAACTGTAGTGTATAAGGGAAAACACCTTACAGGATACTTATTACGGATTACTTAATCGATTTTTGTATAAATAATCTTCTGCTATACAAGATTCTTATTTGATGTTCATTATTATTATCCATACGGGACGTCAAGCTGGCTAAATAACCTATGAATGGAGTGAATAGCTACAGTACTGTACAAGTGAAACTTCCAGAGCATTATGCACTAACAAGCGAGACCTGACATATCATGTCAACATCATATCTAACGTTAGCTAGCTACCTATCTAAAGCAAACAAGGCGTGGATTAATATTGATTTACAGTAAAGAGAAGGGGGGGGCGCTCAGACTCAAAATGTTATAAAATGGGAGCAGCACTCGTGTACTTGCGAGGTTCATACTAGCTTGTAGACAGACATACCTCATAAACCCTGTATCTGATGTAATCACATCACCGGGCACAACTAGATCTTTCCCATCCAAAGCAGACAGAGAGGGTGATAACGATACTTGTTTCCGAAAAGTTGGTAATCTCATGTCCGCAGCCATGTTTTCTGTCTTCTGTAAATTTAAACGGCGCACGTAATTGACGTCATCGGATACTTGGCCATTCAGAATGTACCGAAGCCGATTTCCACAAAATCCAAATAATGTCTCTCGACATTCGTTCATTTTATAACTTATTTTCACAATATTTCAAACTGTATGAGTAATAATGTGAAACAGACAATGCGTTGCTTTGCAAAAAAAAAAAACATTGTTTACGTAAGGATGCTAGTTTTCTTTAGTGTCTTGCGCCATCATGTGGACCTGAAGCGGTACTTCAACCCACCGAGAGCATTTCTCATTATCATTATGTGTAGAGGGCAATAAATAAATAACAGAAAATCATAACATTTTAACATGGAAATAGCTGTTCTTTTATTCAGCCTACAGTAGTAGCCAATGTGTGGTGTTCAAAGTAGGCTTAAATTCCATGCGACTTTCGAAAAGGAAGTGACTGAAAATGTTGTGTTGTTTGATGCAAGAAACCACTTTACAAAATAAAATGCGTTATTATTCCCATACCATTATTACAGAGAATCAGACAAATGATGCTACCCTCTGCCTATTGGCTACTTTGCTGATTCAAGCCTGTCCCAAAATACAACACTGCCCCTTTAAGACAAAAAAGCTCTTTACCTGACTAGCTTTTCAAAGATTGATAGAAATGTACACGTTTTGTGCTCTTGTAGGAATAAATCGCTCCCCCATTTCTGACTACAAATTATCTCTAACAGGGCTAATAATTCACTAACTAGCAAAGGATATGTGCACACGTTTTACATGCAGCTCTCGCTTTGATCTCAAAACAAGCCATCACTCATCACAGCTCATGCTGTAAACACAACCCAGTTCACAGGGAACAGCACAGATACATATATGGCAATGGCCTATTTTCATATTGGCCTATGTCAATGCAATAGAATCCTACCCCGATACTTTCTGCCTACAATAGCATCTCTGGCATTGTTAGTTTTGCATACTTTTGCATAGTTTGTTTTGTTTTGCATTGAAAGAGGCTAATATTGCATTAATTTGATTACAATTCCCACAGTAAAGGGGGTAACTCGGGGACATCTCTAGAAAGTTGAGTGAAGTTCAATCTCATGCTTCTCTGCTCTGGCTGATTTTTCTTCTGCACAACATGGACTTGACAAAGTGTCAAATGCATTCCACAAGGATGCTTGCCCACGTTGACTCCAATGCTTCCCACAGTTGTGTCAAATTGATTGGATGTCCTTTGGGTGGTGGACCATTCTTGATACACACAGGAAACTGTTGAACATGAAAAACCCAGCAGCGCCGCAGTTCTTGACACAAACCGGTGCGCCTGGCACCTACTGCCGTATCCTGTTTAAAGGCACTTAAATATTTTGTCTTGCCCATTCACCCTCTGAATGGCACACATACACAATCCATGTCTCAATTGTCTCAAGGCTTAAACATATTTATTTAACCTGTCTCTTCCCCTTCATCTACACTGATTGAAGTGGATTTAACAAGTGACATCAATAAGGGATCATAGCTTTCACCTGGATTCACCTGGTTAGTCTGTCATAGAAATAGCAGGTGTTCTTAAAGTTTAAGTATAAGATGTTTGACATCTGTGTGGACAGTGCTTTGTCAACTGATATCTGTCACCTACAGGGTCTGAACCATTCTTGTGTGAGTTGGATGGCAGTGGTAGGATGTTTCACATCCGGGAGCCAACCTCCAGACATCTCCAGGCCAGCTACCTGAAGACATTTGCCCCCTTCCAGGTCCTCCAGGAGGATGGAGGCAGTGTTTGCGACTGCCGGATGTGGTTCCCCAACATTGCCTCCCTCCAGATGCACCTCATCCACAACCCATGCAGCCTCTACTACAGGTTCCTCCCTCGCCAGGGAGTCAACACACAACCGTCCACAGAGTCTGTATTTTGCAGGAGGCACAGGGAGGATGATGAGAATCCTCACCAAGTGGTGCAAGGAGGAGCTATGGTCCTCCCAAATAAATATTAATGCCCGATTATAGCCACTTGTGTGCTTTTGTCGGTCATGGTCTTCTTTACACCTAATAAACATACACAACACGTTAGTTCACAGGAGGTTGGTGGTAACTTAATTGGGGAGAACGGACTCGTGGTAATGGCTAGAGCGGAATAGTATCAATTGCCTTTCCATTCGCGCCGTTCAAGCCGTTCTTGTGAGCCGTCCTCCCCTCAGCAGCCTCCACTGCGTTAGTTCATAATAGGCTACCAAAAGGTCCAAAGTAAAGAACACTATGCAGACGTATTAATATCATTCTTTATTTAGAATATGAGGAAAGCACACGTCTTTACATTCACATACAGTTCATCATTACACAACACTTTACATTAATATACAGAGATAAAGGGACAATTTATTACAGTGTAAAATTTTGAAAAATGTACACCTATTTCTACATACTGTACATTTCATTGGAATTCAACTTTTTTACTTGACTTTTTCAAACAACCTTCCTCCTGAGTTGGAAGGCCTACGATGACAGGACGTAAAGTGAGGATAATCGTATTTAATGACAGCATGAAGGAACCGCCCAAAAGCTCAAATCTGTTATGGTAAAACATCCTTATCTGAAATACAGAGTACTCGTCTTGACCAATAGAATTATTAACTAGAATAGCAAAGTATTTCCTTTGACATGCTGCATCCTGGCAATACTGTATTGACTATACAAACAGATGAATAATGGACAGTTAGCCTACTCTTGGAACCAACATTCAGTCCTTTGTTCAGATTCTCAGTTTCCTTTGGAACAACAAAGTGTTTTTGACACACTGATTTTTTTGTGACCATTACAAACATAATACCCAATAAGTCTAAGCAGACTCGATTGTAAATAAGGCAACCAGTAAAAACGTATCTGAGAACGGCTGTACTATCAGCTCAACCCACCAGACATAGTACACCCGGACATACTCTGGTCCATTGTAAAGTCGTAGCGATGCCTGCCACACCAGCAAACAGTAGCCTCTCTGAGAAGGAGGGAGAGCGCAACCTGTGGCTCAAGTGTGCAGAGGTAAAGTGCAGAGTTGTTTGCATGAGCAAGTTTCTCTTTCTTCTCTGCCTATCATAGCACCATGGTGGGGATATGGTGAACCAGGGGGACCTGGTGTTGGGTCAGGCTGGTGATCGGTGGGGGTGGAGGTGAGATTTGGGAGGCAGTGTCTGTGCCCCCCGCCCCTGGTCTGTGCCTGGCACTCTTCTGGTGTGCCCGCAGCCCTGCCAGTTGGGAGTAGGCACTCTGGCACACGTGGCACTTGTAGGGGCGCTCTCCGGTGTGCAGGCGCACGTGGTTGCGCAGGGTGGACGACTGGCTGAAGCGACGGTTGCAGAAGCGACAGACGAAGGGCTTGTCCAGGGTGTGGATGCGCATGTGGGAGCGCAGGTTACTACGCGAGTTGAAGCCCCGGTGGCAGATGACGCAACGCATGCGGCTGGTCGCAGACGAGGAAGAGGAGGAGGACGAGGGGGAGCAAGATGAAGAACCGTCACATGAGTGGGAGTCCTCTGAAGGGAAAGGAGAAAGAGGGAAGGTGAGATATTTATGTCAGTCACATCAGTTTATGAATGATCAAATGTTGATTTTGACATGGAAAAGAATCAGTCTATTTGCAGTAGTTTGAAATGAACAAGGGTGATGTAAATCTGTTGGCTGCAGCAGAGCCCATAACACACTGGCCCCACAGGTAAAGGGGGTCAGATAGTAATCTGGTTCTCTAACGCCCATAGCGTGAGGAAAAAGGAGCTCACCATTGCGGCTCTTTTTCTGATGCTCTTCTTCTGTACCAGGAACGCCAGGAATACCAAGGAAGGTGTTGTGGGAGTTTCCGTACCACACTAGCAGCTCCTGGTCTGGAGGGATAGTCTGTAGAGAGCAGGAGGAGGAATGTTAAAGAACTAATAGGATGAGGTAACTATATCTGTGGAGATCCTTTGTTCCGATGATACTCTCCACCAACTTTGCATTATGCATCAAGAGTCAGATCTCTGTACAAACAGCAGGTTGTGCTATTCAGCAGCTGAAAATAGGTTGCCCTATACAGGCTAGGGGAGATTTGACCCTTTTATACAGTCTATGGGGTCTACACCAACAAAGAGGGCCTACAAATGAATGGGCTTAGCAGAACTTGTCATGGCAGCAACCACACGCTTTCAACGGTCCTTGTGAAGGCTGCATGTCAGAGTTGCGAGTGACCGTATCTGACTTGGTTCTCACCTCCACGGCGCTGTAGAAGATGCTGCTCCCGATCTGCACCACCTCCAGGTTCTGCTCCTGCTCGTTGCGCGCACACTTGATGTAGGTCATCCAGCTGCGATGGTCCTCCTGACTGGCATCAATGAAGTAGCGTACCGTTCCATCATCGTTGAACACCTGAGATCAACAGCAAGAGGTTAGGAGTCTGGTACAATTTTAATGCAAATTACCCACTGGGCACACACACTGGTTAAAATAAAGTGGTTTCCACATGATGTCAATTAAATTACTTAAAACAAACGTGGAATTGACATTGTGGTTATTATTGTCCATGTGTGACATAGACTCTTATACATACAGCTTACTGGTGAACAAGACCAACTATTCCCCCTTGCACATGTGCTTCCTTCACAAACATGACATACAGAGATTCAATGCTGTTATTCTCCTGCCTAATTGTGATAGCAGCTCAGTCCCTAGTTATGGTAGCTGCACAGATGATTCTCACCTCCCACATGAGGTTGTTGTTCTTTAGCAGGTCCACGTGTTCAGGGGAGATGACCGTGCCAGTAAATGGACCCATCTCTGTGCCTGCCTTGATCCAGGTCTTGGAGAAGATACCCAGGCCCTCGCCAGGTATAGAGCTCTGGGCAATGATCACCTCACTGGGCAGCACCAGGCTGGACAGCTTCTGGACCTCTGCAAACAGAAAAAAAGAGTAGGTTATTTGACTGCTGCGTACATTTCATTAAACCTGTGAATTTGGCCATTCCATGGTTATAAATGCATGAAATTGTCGGCCTACTCAAGCTAATCAATTTGCCTAAAATACGTTGATGATAGGAGTGGTTTAAGTCAGGCATTGTGCATTAATGCCAACATTATGTTTTTTTCATAAAATAAAATGTCAAAAAGCAATGGTTGATGTATAGGCCCATCTTTCGAATAAAAAAAGTTAAAAATGATGCTTTGATAGCGTTTTGATAAATCATGAATTTTAAAAATATATTTACTGACTTATCTAAAATAATATTTAATAAGTGTCTTACGAATTAGGTGTTTAACATTTTCTAATTGCCAACACAGCAAATAGGTTGCATCTTATTTTGGTCACGAAATATTAGGTAGCCTAACATCTCATCCACCGTTTAATTCGATTAAATGGATGAATTGAAAGTTGTTTCCAAAAAAAAATTAAACTCGCAACCATTTTCATCCTCATTCAATTTTTTTTTTTTAAACACTTGGGTTTCTTTAATGTCAGAATCAAAGAAAATGTATTTGGGACTGCGAAAAGACGGCTCGAAGAGAGGTTAAATGGTCTTCTATTGCTCAGGGTCCAGCCATTTGTCATGCTTCAGATGTGATATTCATTATACCCTACTGGAAAGAAACGGCTAATTCCAAATTCATTATCCTTTTAAGAACTTTGTAGCAATAAAATTGCGTTGAATGAAATGAGGACTTGTTTAAAAGGCCCAGGAATTTCACGAACAAAAAAATGGAAAGGCGATTAGATGGTTGACATGGTATGAATGGCAATAGAATTAGCCTTCACGGCGCATTATCTGAGGAACAGAAATCTTTTAAGGCGAGAGAAAGAGAAAAGCGCCGGAGCCCATAGCTGCCAAAATGGGAAAAGAGACTGTCCGGAGATTGATGAATGCGGGATAAAACCCGGGACACCTCAAAGAAAGGGAACCTTTCTCTCCCTTCGGTTTAAGTGGAAACTTTCTCAGGTCAAGCACAAAGTTAACCAAATGAGTTTAATACCCTTCGTCTTTCAGTCAGCAACAGTTACACGCCTAACAAGCTTCTAAATGCAAGGTCTCAAAGCACTAAATGGGTTAATGCGCTAAATGGGTGGAAATAAAAGGGCCAAAGAATGAAAATACGGGAGAACAGTAATGAGAAAGTCACAGAGACCTTGGGAAGAAATCTAGAACAGAGGAGTGACAGTTTCCACTTCTTTTGGTTCACTCTCAATGACACATGAGACCTCACTGAGGTTCTTGTGTTGAATACATTCTTACAAAATGCCCATTTTACACGCCTTTTAGTAAATTATTGTCAACAAGAGGGACACTTGTTAAAATAACAGAAATTGTTAATAGAAAATACATCTAGGTTGAGTCAACATGTTGAGGGTATTGTTTTTTTGGACCAGTCGTTTTATAGCCTAATAAAATGAACCATATTTAAAAATATATATATGATTTCACTCTGATTATAGCCCATGTCACAATTTGGTATAATAATAATAATAAGGCTACATTTAACGAGACAAGCATTAGGATGTTAAATTGTAACAGATAGGCCTAGGCAATACGTTCTTTAGGCCTAGTGGCTGGTTGCCCGTACAGAAATCATAGGAAGAACTCTAAAAGGGACAATTACCTCCAACGAACGACTGTGCGAGGACCTCGGCAGTGAAGGCTGTCTTGGGACCGATGCTGCTCTGCCTCTCCTCCATCAGGTGCTCCCCGATCACATTTCTCCACCGTCCATACAGGAAACTGTGCAGAATGTCTGAGGTGATAATATCAGACAAGGACCGACTCTGGCATTTAAATCCAGACTTCAGGGCTAAAGCCTCTGCAGGTAATACCGAGCCCATCTCACAAACTATTGCAAGCCGTGTTCAGATATGAGTGTCTTTAAATGCAAAGTGGATATTCCTTCCCGTTAGACGGCTGGGTGGAAATGTGCCGTCCTCCTGCAGCGAGGGTCCTCTTTATAAGTTGCTGGTCTGACCCCTCTCTAATTAGTTATTAATGACACTCCCCTTATGGTATGGACCTGCTGCAGCAGAAGAAAAGCCGCCTCTATTAGGCGGTCCTTCCCTTTCATATGAGAGAGAGAGAGAGGGGAGAGAGAGAGAGAGAGAGAGAGGGGGGGGGAGAGAGAGAGAGGGGAGAGAGAGAGAGAGAGGGGGGAGAGAAAGAGAGAGAATGAAAGAGAGAGAGCGAGAGAGAGAGAAGGAAAGAGAGAGAGTGTGTGTGTGTGTGAAATGGAGAGAGACAACAAGGAGCCTATAAGCCGATAGACTACTCAGCAATATAAATGCAGACATGATTGTAAATAAACAAAAATATGTTAGGGGAGTATCCATTTTTTTCAGTCGCTTACAAATGATTCAACATCCCTTTACACACCAATCAGATGAGATGTTTCTTCATGAGAGATGTCTAAGACAGCCTTCTATAAAACTAATTCCAAAAATCACCTGGTCGCCAGTTCACCAATAGTTTTAGTAAAATATAAAATGTACATTTTAAAGTTACTGAATAGGGCCGTTTAACATATAGCGTAGATCAAATGTAAATATGGCTAAACAATTGATGCAAAATTCACGTTTCTATATTCCACTCAAATGCTATACAGCACAATGAGTCCCACGATTATTTAACAGAGTGAAAATGCTGTCAACTTTAAATTGGTTCAACAATTAGTTTATAAGTTTGTCTGTCATCAAATTAAGGTCATTGGGTCTGGGAGTTGCTTAAACGTTCTTTCTCAGGCATTCCGCATTCATGTGGTTGGCAATATTAATTTTCTTCCAGGGAGTTATAGCGCGGGAATAATAGAATAGAAACAAGCTCAACGTGCTTTACTGCATTGTTCCCATGCAAAAAATGCAAAGCTGCTTTGACGTGGTTCACTTCTCTAGCCCTTGTTGAAATAAGCGGTTTAATATTCATGGTTGTTCATAGCCCTTCAGTATATTGTGACAGCGTTTAGATGAGTATATACAGCCCCTTTCTTCTCAATAGCCACAGTTCTCTCTGTTTTTTCCTCTCTATTTTTCGGGCTTGATGGACTGGGGGTAAATGAGCAGTTTTCCTTCTCTTCCAGCAGAGAGAACATCTTTATTCCGTCCCCGGCTCGCGGGTTTCCTATTCAGTTCCTCTCCAAGTAATGTCAGGGGGCTGAAAAGTGCTGCAAATCAATCTTTCATGGTGTTTTGAGGGCACATTGACACCCATGCACTCCGCCTTTCATTCCAACAACTACAAGGGGATGGTCCGAAAAGTTGGTCTCTGACGAATGTGGACTAGAATTCGAATGGAAAAGAAGATATGGATTCTAAATGCAAAGTCTAGAACCGGTTGTTTTGAATACAGAGATAGTGAAAAGGTGAGTGACAAAGCACGAAAAAAGATGACTGTGCACACAGCTGCTTTTTTTGTTTTGTTAGGAGGGGCACCTCCTACATGTGTGCCTTTTCCCAGATGAAATGTCCCTCTCGCTGAATCTGATTCGTTCTCAGATTTATTTACATGTATTGCATTTCAGCATTTATTTTACTAAGAGGCTTCAACTTTGAGTTAAATCGTAGGGCCAGGGGGAGGGACCGGTCTTTATTAAAGATGAATTAAATGAATTGGAATGGGGTAACGCATGGATTTGATTTATTTAATGCATTAACCTTTTCTTTTTCTGTCTGGTAAAGGGATGTACACGTCAAGATCTTTTGAAAAAAAAAATGTAGGCCAATATTTCCTAAATTAAAGTGTAGCCTGTGGATTAAACAATAGCCTTTAAATTTGCTATAGATTTCTTTCCAATATTTTGCTAAAAGCTCACATTTTAGGCCGAGGGAAAGCAGCCACTAAACCTCAAATTCTTAAAGAAATATGAAGTTGTATAGAATAAAGAAAAATTAAGATGAATCTTGTAGGCCTACAACAATTAAACTAAAGGTTCTTATATCACTACAAATTACGTTAGTCTATATATTCTTAAACTTTATATGCACTATATGATATTCATTGTTTAACGGGGTTGAGCTTAAGAGTAGGCCTTTTTTATCATTCCATTTAAAACACCTTATTTTATTTCATTCATCAAATTATAACTGCAAAGACTCATTTTCTTTGTACATGGCATGTTACTTCACTATTTGTAGTCACCCGTGAAATAGACCAAGCACATACTACCCACTATAATTCTTTTGAATTACTGTAAATCCATACTTCCTAACTTAAAGACTTACATAAAAACATGCTTTCCTTAAAACAGTCCTCTTAAAAGAGACAAAAACACCCCCTCAGCCATTATATTATATAACAAGCATTCAACATTAAAGTGGGCTGAATAAATCGTATTAAAAACACCAAGCTCCTTTTAGTTTTTAACCAAACAAACATTCCCAACCGGAAAACAAATTGTCATTAATTTCGAAGCTGAATCATTCCTGTTACTAAAAAAGCTACTTGCCAACTACAACCTCAACAGAATATCAGCTGAGAGGGATGGGCAGACAGGTCTCCCCTGGGCTTCTCCTTGGGGCCATTAAAAAGAGATTAAGGTAGATATCCCAGCATGGTGGATACAGTAGATCGGCTTATCTGCAGGAAAGGTGAGAGAGGGCCAGTCCCTCCCATAAAGGGGTTTCCCTGGAATGGGACAGGGGGCAGGACACCTGCTTAACGAAACTGGAGCTTTAGAGGGGGGATGCAGATGTGTGTATGTGTGTGTGTGTGTGTTTGAGAGATAGAGAGCACCACCAATTCCCCACCTGCTCAGATAGTACCAAGCCTGAGTAAGCAAACACATTGTTAACATGGCCAAATTAATTAGACTATAATCAAATGGTTGCATTTCATCAAATAATTTGTCTCACTGTTGACTTACTCAGACCCGTGAAAACAGATTGCACAACCATCCATTTTTCATTGGACAGCCCTGCATAAACAAATCAATAAAACCCATTTAATAAACTATTCATTGCTGTACAGGGCAGCTATTCAGGACCAACGCTGTGAACAGTGAATGAGCCATAATACATACTGTCCCCTTTACATTCCACATTCTCTACATGAATACCCCCTGGCGTACACCTAAAAACGAAACATATAGTTAGCGATACTATAGGGATTAGGTTTCACATATAGTAGCATAGAGAACCTATTCAAAAATAAATGGTCTCCCCTTCATAATAATGGCTCTCAACCCGTCTGGAGGTGATGTGGAGAACAACTAAATGATCACGCCTATACAATGGCCAAGCAGACCAGGGACTGTCCGCAGGGGCTTCATATTAAAAAGCAAGAGGATCAAAATCAAGGGCTGGATTTGGAAACAGCTGCACAGTATCAATGGGGGGGGACAGGGCCGGGGCAGAGTAGGGTCCACTATGGCCGAGGCCCCCCCACGGGGAGTAAAGATGTGGGATGACAAAGCTGCTCAATAACGGTGCTCTGGGGACACCCCTGTGGACCGTTCACAAAGGGAGAGGGACAATGAGAAGAGTCAGAGACAAGAGCAAAGAATAACGGGGAAAAAATGTATCCAAGAATATGCTCAACCTACGCGTTTCATTTTTGGTATAGACGGGAATTATAAAGCTTTGCGGTAGTGTATAAAACATTGCCAAACTGAACTATGGGAGAACTTCAGGAGAATTCCACCAAGTGTTTTGCCATACCTGCAAAAGTTGTCCAGCCTGGCTCTGGCTCTCGTCTGAAGTCGATGGTAGATAAAGCGCTGTCCAAATTACATCTCATTAACTACAAGAGCGTATAGTAGAACAAACTAAGGTTGAAAAATATGGCAAATGCAAAAATGGCATACACTAACTTGTCCATAAACCTTTTCGTGCATGGTCACAAGATTAAGTTCACGCAGTGATGATGCATTAAAATGGGTTTAACAGCAGAGTGGATCAATTAATCCCCTTTCCCTGATTTTGGGATGGTTTTGAAAATCAGCCAATAGGTGGTCTATGGAAAGAATTTGAGTCGTTCCGTGAAATTAGTGTCTTTTGTGTCCCTTTGATATTCAGTAGAAATTGTGCACCAATATTGAAATTTAAGTCTGTAATATTCAATAAAGTGCTCTTTAATATAGACCATGTAGATAATACAATCAATCTGAAATATGAAGTCTCCCTAAAGTTAAAAAACTCAGCATTTTTGCATGTCCCTAACTCCAAAATGTTTCACCATTGTAAAGCCCTAGTTATTTTGTTGCTTTGACAAAGTCATTTCTGAAGATTGTTTCATGTTAGTGATTCATTTACACTTCTCCCTCATGAAGTCAACCTTGTTACCTGAACTCCCATTTTCATTTGGTGAAACTAAAACTTAAAATAAAAATGTAACATCAAATAGTCAAATCAGTGTATAAGCAGGTGAGCTGGTTCTTTTTCTGGTGGAAAATTGAGAGGGTTGAGGATAACACGTCAAAGCCTTCTACCCTGCAGCCTAGAATGTTTTAATTTTTAAAAAATTAAATGTGAAACTTGCATTCGATTGCCACTCCCTGTTGCACACAAGCTTCCATGCCCCGTCACAATGTGATTTATGGATGATTTAAGATTAACTAGACAACCCTGTTACAGTCAATCCTGTTTATTTTGAATTTAAGTCATTTTATTTAACCTCGAGATGGGAAAATATGTTTATGAAATTGAACATGTGCTCTGACAGAATGATAAAATTAGGTGAAAACAAAATACATATATATTCTTTTACCAAGTTACACATCTCCAAAGGCACCGAATTGGGGGAACTTGCATATACATACAAATACAATAAGAAACCACAATTGCCATATTCATACAGCTGAGATCACACAGGACCTTGTCAAGAAAAGAAAAAAAACACCTTTTAACTGATTGTATGGGAACCCAAATAATTCCAGTTCTGATCTGATTCACCGACAAATAGGTGAGTAAAAGCAGGGGTGGGAAAAATGGCACTTCTGCATGTAAATTGCTTATTTACGTTTATGGGCAAGTGATCAGTCTTTAGGCAACCAAAAAAAATATTTTAAAAATTCTTCCCGACTTTCCCAATAGGCAAGTGCATTTTAGACTTTGGTAATCACTGCCATGCATCTTCTGGACATGTATATGAACTTTAAACATTTGTATTGTTTCTTCATGTCTTAAGTTTGCCAACTGCCAAGCAAAGAAAAAAACAGAAGAGAAATGGTAGGAAAAAAAATGTACCCTGTGTTGAGCTTAACATGACATAAGAGCATTCAGAAAATATTCTCACCCTAGACTTCCACATTTTGTTGTGTTAATAGATGGATAAATTTCCCTCCGAGCATGGTGAAGTTACTAATTGCACTTCGGATAGTTTATCATTTACACCTAGTCACTACAAAGATACACGCGTCCTTCCTAACTCTGTTGCCGGAGACAAAGAAAACCGCTCAGGGAATTCACCATGAGACCAATGGTGACTTTTAAACAGTAAGATTTTAATGTGGCTGTGATAGGACAAAACTGAGGATGGATCAACATTGTAGTTATTCCACAATAATAACCTAAATGACAGTGAAACGGTCTGCACGGAATAAAAAAGTATTTCAAAACATGCTTCCTAAAGGCACGAAAGTTAAAAATATAATTTAAAAAAGAGGAAAAACAGAATTTCTCCTGAATACAAGGTGTTATGTTTGGTGCAAATC
The DNA here is from genome assembly GCF_018296145.1 of Oncorhynchus tshawytscha. NCBI lineage: Eukaryota > Metazoa > Chordata > Actinopteri > Salmoniformes > Salmonidae > Oncorhynchus > Oncorhynchus tshawytscha. The sequence continues at coordinate 22,528,108 of NC_056461.1, forward strand.
CTACACGTCACTAAGTACCACACTTCATATTGTCAAGCATGGTGGTGGCTGCATCATGTTATGGGTATGCTTGTCATCGTCAAGGATAAGGAATATTGTTGTTTTTTTTGGGGGGGGGGGTAAAAATAAACTGAATAGAGCTAAGCACATGCAAAAATCCTAGCGGTAAACCGGATTCAGTGTGCTTTCCAGCACAGACAAATTCACCTTTCAGCAGGACAACCTAAAACAAGGCCAAATATACACTGGAGTTGCTTACCAGGACAACATTGAATGTTCCTTAGTGGCCTAGTTACATTTAACTTAAATCAGCTAGAAAATCTAAAAGGCAAGAGTTGGAAATGGCTATCTAGCTTGATGTATTTTACAACGTGCAAATATTGTACAATCGAGGTGTGAGAAGCTCGTAGAGACTTACCCAGAGAGACTCACAGCTATAAATGCTGCCAAAGGTGATTCTTATATGCATTGACTCAGGCGTGTGAATACTTAGGTAAAATGAGATTTCTGCCGTTCATTTTCAATACATTCGCAAAAAATGATAAAAATGTGGTTCTCACTCATTATGGGGTTGTGTGTGTAGTAGATGGGTGAGATAAAAAAATAAAAAAACTTTAAAAAAATACTTTCATCCTTTTTGAATTCAGGCTGTAACAGAATGTGGAAGTCAAGAGGTATGAATACTTTCTGTAGGCACTGTAGCAACTAATAAAGATAGTATACTTCAACCACAAGAGAGGCTTGTGGAACATTTATTTGAATTTGTGAACTGGCAAAGTAATGTTCTATAGAAAAAAATATATATCTTCTGTTTATACAACATACCATACAGTTTGACCTTTATATTTACTTCATGTATAGCGAATACTCAGTCTTAAAACAGAGCGCGGAGGAAAGGTTTCACAGTTTAAACCCAATAAAATCGTTAAAACTCAATACTGGAATGTGACAAGAAAACTAAGCTTTCAAATGGCAAAAAAAAACAATTTTAACAGAACAAAGGTAGTCTTGACGTTTTTAATACACGGTTACCTGTACATATGAGGAAAAAACACTAAAATTAAACATTTCGAAATTATAATATCCCTTTTCATTAAGCAATGAAGTTAACACTAGATTCATTTCGTAACTAATCAATCATACATATATTAGATCACACAAAGTAGAAAGAAAAATGAATTAAAAAGTTTAGCATTGGACTGTACACGAGTCCACAGTGTGTACTGGATGGGGCATTAGGGAAACTGGGTGGTACCAAATAAGACAATTTTGATCGTAATACTTAGCATATAAAAAACTACAATTAATTATTACACAGGTAGAATCCAGAGGCTTAGCAGTCTTGAATTATTTAGGTACAAAACATACATAAAAACCTGGCATTTCTCATTTTTGCCCATAGCAAGATGCAACATCAAATTTCAAATGACACATTCACGATCTTTGAACATTTTCAGTATGAAAACAGAACAGAAAAACAGGGACAGTTTTCCTGTGATAATGACTCCATGAAAAAAACTTCTTTGATTGAATTATATATATATTTTTTAAATAAAGTATTTAGTCAAGTATCTGAGCATACATACATAGTTTTACAAGATAGCAAAGGCAAAGAACTCACAAAATGCAACATCCCCTTTCCCATATCAGATCATTGTAATAAATTATTCATTACATTTTCATATGCCTAAAAAAAATTCATCTAAGAACTACAAGTTAAACGCCTGTCAAAATATTAGAGAATCCATCTTTGTTTCAAAAATGAAATAAGATATTGCACCTTTTTTAAACCAGAGTACAATAAAAGACAATGGAAAACAATACAAAGCACAACAGGAATTAAATTAGGAATTGACTGCCATTTGCCAACATCTCTCGTATTTTGCAACAAAATTATACATTTTCCTGTAACAAAATATCACAGTTTCATCTTACTGAATTAAAATGCTTTTTGTAAAAGGAAAAGAAAACATTTTTACACATTCTTAAAACATCTTATGACAAAACAAAAATTAATTCAAGACTGCTAAGCCCATAATTGCGATTTTATTGCAACAGAACTAGAAAAAATAGATTATATTGCGTTTACTGAAAAGTTACAACTCCGGGGTTCGTTTTGGCAATGTAATTTGAATCAAAAAGGAAAAAATAGAAAACAAAACAGCTCTCTCATAAGTCCAAAAGGGATCCCGGAAATTGTCAATTCAAAATAATGGTGTACACAAGTATTTAGTAACAATTAAATGTTCCTGATTTAGAAATATTCTTTTTTTAAATTGTATAAGTCATTCTACAGCTAGTGTTTCTCACTAAGAAAAAAGTAAAAGTCTTCAAGGCGTTGCAAATCTAGAAACCTCTGTTACAAAAGGTTTGTTTTCATCCTCTCAGTGATTCAAAAATCTTCAACTAAAGGGTGTCCTCTCTAATGATCCTGCAAAACAGGTTGACATCAGTGACAATAGACAGACATACATTTACATGTGCAAGTTACAGTTCATCTCCTTACAGAAACAACTTAGTTAAACAGGTGGAGAGGGTGCTAAGAGTTGGGATGGGTTCTCACCTGAAGGCCTGGGGCCGGTGTCTGCTGTGCACCCTGGCCATAGTAGGCCCCCTGCTGTCTGTAATACTCCACCCAGGCAGCACTGTAGTCCGGAGGGGAGCTCTGCTGGGAGCCGGGGCCTGCTGCCTGGCCTGGGGAGAGGGTGAGCACAGGGTAGAGGAATGGGGGTGACAGAGGAAGGTCAGGGGAGAGGGAGTTGGAGGCACCAGAGCATAGAGCACTACTGACAGCATCAAACAGCGAGCAGAAATCTACTTCCTCCGATGTTGTGCACTCAAAAGGCAAGTCTATTGGAGGAGTTTGGTGGCCACGTGGGTGTAATCTTACTCTGTTTCTTGTAGTAATCCTCCCATGCTTTGCTGTAGTCAGAGCCACTGCTCTGGGCTTGGCTCTGCCCACCTGGGCACAATAAAACAAGGATGAGTCAATACAACACACACCAAACCAGCTACCAAGATCTCCCCAATTAATGTGATTGGCTCCATAAATTCAATTTCTTCTGACTCAAATATATTCAATTATTCAAACAAATGCTAATGTACATTGGTGATAAAATCAAGAGTCTGCTCATTACACATTTAAAATGGCATTGATACACTCAGCAATCCAGCTGCACAAACATGTAACCAAAATGGTAAACTTCTGACTACAATCATCGGCGTCAAATGGTGTCACGGTGACATGACATTTCTGCCCATAGACTCAAGTTCCTTTGCACAAAACCTCTTTAGACAAGGGCAGGGGGAAGGTTTGAGGTCTGGTTCTGAGGTGTATACTGCGCACAACCCTAACCCTTAGTGGTGTTACACAAGTGAGAAGGGGTAGGAGCTCCCTTCTCTGATCTCCCCCAGAAGACTGACTCTTGCCTATCTTTTTAGAATACGGCTCCCATGCTTTGGAATAGTCCATCTGGCCGGTCTGGGATCCATTGAGACCTGCAACCAGACAGATAACACTGTTGGAGGACAGAGTTACTGCATGAGGGTCTTTCAATGGAGGCTGAGGCTTACCATCCAGACATGTCCCACTGTATCCTATTGCTTGAGGCCTCTACCCAAACTTAGCCCAAACCCTAACTTGAACTTCCATCGAGTGAAAATTGGCTTTGAAATTTGAAGAAACAACGAAGGAAAAAAATGTAAGTAAACCCATATCTGGACGGTTAGTCACATTCTGAATGCAAGAACTTCTCTGCCCCTCTCTTGAGTTGAATTTAAATGCACTGCAGCATTGCCAAAACCAGCCTTCAGTCTTTAATCTCTCCAATTCCTTGTATTCCTAGGAAATTTCTGTTCAACTAGCAACGTGTTGTCAGTAAGCAGAGCAGAGAGCATCAGACATTGCTAGTTTTAGTCCTCCTTCCACCTCTTTCATTTCTCTGGGAGGGACTTATGCCCAGCATTATTTTGATGATTACCATATATCAAGGAATTGTAGTGAAATGGTGGACCGATATTGGTATTAAGTGTTATGGGTATCCCACCCTGAACCTAACTGACTTACTGGGGTCCTGCTGGCCTGGAGCCTGCCATGTCTGATATGTTGTGCCCCATCCTCCTGTCAGGAATGTCTGGGGTCCACTAACACCACAAAAACAGAGATAAGCATGTTAGACGGTTTAAGAGACCTACGGTCACAGTTTATATTTATACTAATTGTGTTGGCATGGGAATTATTAAATCATTGTTTTCATATTTTGGTCAGTGTAAGTAGCAGCCGAGAACATAGATGAAGGCATGTTAGACAAATGTAACAGTAGTAAAAAGTGTGGAGACCAAGAAGCTACTCACTTCTGATGCGGGGTAGTTGGTCCTTGTCCGAATGGGTTCAGACCAAAACTGCTGTTGCCCCCCATTCCTGAGGCCTAGACGAGAGAGCAAGAAAGGACAGGAGAGACCACACTTGTGGTTAAACGGGGGTGAACAGGCAAGGCCAAAGGGCAGCGCTGGCCGCTGACGCACTCCATTAAGTCCATTTGATGGATTCTTCATGTTTAACCCCGGGTGACATACTGGTGGATGGTAGGGGCACAAGAACCAGTTGCACCCCCCCTTTGACATGTGCCCTCATGAATATCAGGTCAGACAATAGCTTTTTTGGGGGGGGTGGTATAAAAAAGGACCACCTACCCCAATCTTCTCATCGATCAGCTGGCGGGCCATTTCCATCTGCTGGTGGGTGCCGCGGATGGAGAAGATGCGCACGTTGGGGTCAGTGTTAGGTGGCGGGTTTCTCTGCAGCTCCACGTGCGCTCCGGACTGCTGGTTGATGTTCTTGATGGTTTCGCCACCTTTTAGGGAAGAGGAAATACACAAGTTTACATTTTTACCTCCAATCAATCAGTTAGTAAAAAACCACCAACAGGTCTTCCTCTGCTGTCTGGTTCTAAAAAACCACCAACAGGTCTTCCTCTGCTGTCTGGTTCTTAAAAACCACCAACAGGTCTTCCTCTGCTGTCTGGTTCTTAAAAACCACCAACAGGTCTTCCTCTGCTGTCTGGTTCTTAAAAACCACCAACAGGTCTTCCTCTGCTGTCTGGTTCTTAAAAACCACCAACAGGTCTTCCTCTGCTGTCTGGTTCTTAAAAACCACCAACAGGTCTTCCTCTGCTGTCTGGTTCTTAAAAACCACCAACAGGTCTTCCTCTGCTGTCTGGTTCTATCCTTTAGGCTTCACCATACGTACCTAAACTCAACCGACTGAGGGTTAGTTGTAGTGATACCTACACCTTCATCCCCATTCTATTTTAACATCCATGCTAATCAGAGACAAAGGACGACAACACTTCTTCCCCCACGCTGACGAATCAGACGGCAGCTTCCTGACGTGAAGGAGCGCAATTAAACCAGCAGGAAGAAATGAAACTTAGATGGGGGAGAAAAGACAAATTAAAGCGTATCCTCTTTCTGGGATGTCGTTAGTCTCCTTTTGCTTTCCCGACTCCATGTTGCGTTGTGGGGAGGGGGGGGATACAATTACAACCCCTCTCCCCCCTCCTGCCATCCCAGTGAAAGGAGCGAGGGGGCTGTCCCAACATCAATTACACATTTGTTCACTGGTGGCTGACACTGGGCTGACCCCAGCTGACCTCGCAGTAAAAACGCTCATCCAAACCGCTCCTCCTCCCGTAGCCTCTTCCCTACTGCCAATAGACTACACATGGGCCATTAACCCATTGTCAACCAAATGAAACTTCTGCCTTAATGAAGCCATTATGAGGTCCCCCCAGTCAGACAGCAGAGGGGAATGAAGAGCCACACTATTCATTTCATGAACTGGGCCTCGGTGGGACCACATCATACGGCCTTATTATTGAGACTGGTTTAGTAAGCTGGACAAAAAAAAGGAGGGGATATAAAGTGCAACTGGCGAGGGACTTAGGATAAAGGGGGAGGGAGCCCAGACAAATTGGCCAGCAGTATGGGAAAATCAACCAGGCGCTTAAACTTAAGTGAGAATCAAATAAAATGTTTTGTCAAATGCTTCGTAAACATGTGTAGACTAACAGTGAAATGCTTACTTACGAGTCTTTCCAAACAATGCAGAAAAAAAAGGAATAAATACAATGAGTAACAATAACATGGCTATATAAATGGGGTATCAGTACTGAGTCGAGGTGCAGGGGAACGAGGTAATTGTGGTAGATATGTACATATAGGTAGGCATGACGTGACTAGGCAACAGGATAGATAAACCGTAGCAGCAGCGAATGTGATGAGTCAAGAGTTCATGCAAAAAAAAAAACAGTTAATGCAGATAGTCAACCAAGAGATACACGGACTAACTATTTAGCAGTCCTATGGCTTGGGGGTACAAGCTGTTCAGGGTTCTGTTGGTTCCAGACTTCGGTACAGCTTGCCGTGCGGTAGCAGAGAACAGTCCGACTTGGATGGCTGGACTCTTGGACAATTTTTAGGGCCTTCCGCCGTAGAGGTCAACCGATTAATTAGGGAAGATTTCAAGTTCATTAAATCGGTAATCTGCCTTTTTGGACACCGATTACATTGCAGGCAGACCACCTGTTACGCGAGTACAGCGTCAATGGGGCCTTGTGGCTGCAATGAGTCAAGGTAAGTTACAAGCTAGCGTTAAACTTAACTTATTAAAAAAAATATATATATATATATATAATCTTCACATAGTCACTAGTTAACCTAGTAATATCATCAACCATGTGTTGTTATAACTAGCTTGTCCTGTGGTGCATATAATCAATGCAGTGGCTGTACATTTAATCATAGAATCACAGCCTACTTTAACCCAAACGGGTGATGATTTAACAAAAGCGCAATCTTGGCACAAATGTACCTAAAAATAATCATCAATGCCTTTCTTAAAACCAATACACAGACGTATATATTTTTTAAACCTGCATATTTAGTTAATATTGCCTGCTAACATGCATTTCTTTTAACTATGGAAATGGTGTCCCTTCTCTTGCATTCAGTGCAAGCAGAGTCAGGATATATGCAACAGTTTGGCCTACCTGGCTCATTGCGAACTGTGTGACCGTAACTCATTTGCCAGAATTTTACATAATTATGACATAACATTGAAGGTTGTGCAATGTAACAGCAATATTTAGACTTAGGGTTGCCACCCTTTCTATAAAATACGGAACGGTTCCGTATTTCACTGAAATAAACTTTTTGTTTTCGAAATGATAGTTTCCAGATTTGACCATATTAATGACCAAAGGATCGTATTTCTGTGTGTTATTATATTATAATTACGTCTATGATTTGATAGAGCAGTCTGACTGAGCGGTGGTAGGCAGCAGCAGGCTTGTAAGCATTCATTCAAACAGCACTTTACTGCGTTTGCCAGCAGCTCTTAGCAATGCTTGAGGCACAGCACTGTTAATGACTCAAGCCTATCAACTCCTGAGATTAGGCTGGCAATACTAAAGTGCCAATAAGAACATCCAATAGTCAAAAGGTATATGAAACACAAAATGGTAGAGAGAGAAATAGTCTGTGTCATAATTCCTGTAATAACTACAACCTAAAACTTCTTAACTGGGAATATTGAACCACCAGCTGAGCAAGGAACGTACGTTAGCTTCTTTTTTTTTTTTTTTTTTTTTAATGGCACATATTGCACTTTTACTTCTCCAACAGTTTCTGCATTATTTAAACCAAATTGAACACATTTCATTATTTGAGACTAAATAGATTTGATGTATTATATTAAGTTAGTGTTCTGTTGTAATTGTCATTATTACAAATATATATGAAAATCCGCATCAGCTTTTTTTGGTCCTCCAATAAAATCGGTAACGGCGTTGAAAAATCATAATTGGTCGACCTCTATTCCCGACACCGCCTGGTATAGAGGTCATGGATAGCAGGAAGCTCAGCCCCAGTGATGTACTGGGTCATACGCACTATCCTCTGTAGCGCCGTGTGGCCGGACGCCAAGCGGTGATGCAGCCAGTCAAGATGCTCTCAATGGTGCAGCTGTAGAACTAAGGGGCCATGCCAAATGTTTTCAGTCTCCTGAGGGGGAAAAGGCATTGTGTGTGGACCATTCCTTAGTGATGTGGATACCGAGGACCTTGAAGCTCTCGACACGCTCCAATACAGCCCTGTCGAAGTGGATGGGGGTGTGCTCCGGCCACCGTTTCCTGTAGTCCACGATCAGGTCATTTGTCTTGCTGACAGTTAGGCAGCTCTACCATTTAGCTCAATGCAGATGTTGCCTGTAATTCATGGCTTCTGGTTGAGATACGTACATATCATCACTGTGGGGACGACCTTGTCGACGCACTATTAATGTAGCCGGTGACTGAGGTGGTAAACTCCTCAATGACATCGGATGAGATCCATAACATATTCTAGTCTATGCTAGTGAAACAGCCATGTAGCTTAGCATCCTATTCATTGCACTACTTCTATATTGAGCGTGTCACTGGTACATCTTTTTTTAGTTTTTGCTTGTAAGCAGGAATATATACACTGCTCAAAAAAATAAAGGGAACACTAAAATAACACATCCTAGATCTGAATTAATGAAATATTCTTATTAAATACTTTTCTTTATAGTTGAATGTGCTGACAACAAAAATCACGCAAAAATGATCAATGGAAATCAAATTTATCAACCCATGGAGGTCTGGATTTGGAGTCACACTCAAAATTAAAGTGGAAAACCACACTACAGGCAGCAGATCCAACTTTGATGTAATGTCCTTAAAACAAGTCAAAAAAAGGCTCAGTAGTGTGTGTGACCTCCCTACAACGCCTGCGCATGCTCCTGATGACGTGGCGGATGGTCTCCTGAGGGATCTCCTCCCAGACCTGGACTAAAGCATCCACCAACTCCTGGACAGTCTGTGGTGCAACGTAGCGTTGGTGGATGGAGCAAGACATGATGTCCCAGATGTGCTCAATTGGATTCAGGTCTGGGGAACGGGCGGGCCAGTCCATTGCATCAATGCCTTCCTCTTGCAGGAACTATTGACACACTCCAGCCACATGAGGTCTAGCATTGTCTTGCATTAGGAGGAACCCAGGGCCAACCGCACCAGCATATGGTCTCACAAGGGGTCTGAGGATCTCATCTTGGTACCTAATGGCAGTCAGGCTACCTCTGGCGAGCACATGGAGGGCTGTGCGGCCACCCAAAGAAATGCCACCCCACCCCGTGACTGACCCACCGCCAAACCGGTCATGCTGGAGGATGTTGCAGGCAGCAGAACGTTCTCCACGGCGTCTCCAGACTCTGGCACGTCTGTCACTTGCTCAGTGTGAACCTGCTTTCATCTGTGAAGAGCACAGGGCGCCAGTGGCGAATTTGCCAATCTTGGTGTTCTCTGGCAAATGCCAAACGTCCTGCACGGTGTTGGGCTGTAAGCACAACCCCCACCTGTGGACGTCGGGCCCTCATACCACCCTCATGGAGTCAGTTTCTGACCGTTTGAGCAGAGACATGCACATTTGTGGCCTGCTGGAGGTAATTTTGCAGGGCTCTGGCAGTGCTCCTCCTGCTTCTCCTTGCACAAAGGCGGAGGTAGCGGTCCTGCTGCTGGGTTGTTGCCCTCCTACGGCCTCCTCCACGTCTCCTGATGTACTGGCCTGTCTCCTGTTAGCGCCTCCATGCTCTGGACACTATGCTGACAGACACAGCAAACCTTCTTGCCACAGCTCGCATTGATGTGCCATCCTGGATGAGCTGCACTACCTGAGCCACTTGTCTACAACCCACACTCCTTCTCATTCTACCACTAGAGTGAAAGCACCGCCAGCATTCAAGTGACCAAAACATCAGCCAAGAAGCATAGGAACTGAGAAGTGGTCTGTGGTTGCCGCCTGCAGAACCACTCCTTTATTGGGGGTGTCTTGCTAATTGCCTATAATTTCCACCTGTTGTCTATTCCATTTGCACAACAGCATGTGAAATGTATTGTCAATCAGTGTTGCTTCCTAAGTGGACAATTTGATTTCACAGAAGTGTGATTGACTTGTGGTCTGATTTGCCAAATGGAGGGTGAGGGAGAGCTTTTGTATGCGTTTCTGTGTGTGGAGTAAAAGTGATCTAGAGTTTTAGCCTCTAGTTGCACAGGGGACATGCTGGTAAAAATGAGGAAAGATGTCAGTTTCCCTGTATTAAAATCAATGGCCACTAGGAGCACTACCTCCAGCTATGTATTTTGTTGTTTGCTTATGGCCAGATACAGCTCATTGAGTGCAGTCTTAGTGCCAGCATTGGTTTGTGGCGGTAAATAGACAGCTATGAAAAATACAGTACCAGTCAAGAGTTTGGACACATCTACTCATTTAAGGATGTTTCTTTTTTTATTATTTTCTACACTGTAGAATAGTGAAGAAATCACAACCATCAAATAACACATATGGAACCATGTAGTATCCAAACGTGTTCAACAAATCAAAATATTGTTTATATCCGAGATTCTTCATAGTAGCAACCCTTTGCCTTGACAGCTTTGCACACTCTTGGTATTCTCTGAACCCGCTTCACCTGGAATGATTTTCCAACAGTCTTGAAGGAGTTCCCACATATGCTGAGCACTTGTTGGCTGCTTTTCCTTCTCTGTGGTTAAAACTCATCCCAAACCATCTCAATTGGGTTGAGGCCGGGTGATTGTGTAGGCCAGATTATCTGATGCTGCACTCCATCATTCTCCTTCTTGGTCTAATAGTCCCTACACAGCCTGAAGGTGTGTTTTGGGTCATTGTCCTGTTGAAAAACAAATTAAAGTCCCACTAAGCGCAAACCAGATGGGGTGGCGTATCGCTGCAGAATGCTGTGGTACCCATGCTGGTTAAGTGTGCCTTGAAATTCTAAATAAGTAACAGTGTCACCAGCAAAGCCCAATCACACCACCTCCTCCATGCTTCGCGGTGGGAACCACACATGCAGAGCTCATCCATTCACCTTGTCTGCATCACAAAGACGACAGTTGAAACCAAAAACCTCAATTTGGACTCAGACCAAAAGAACAGATTTCCACAGTTCTAATGTCCATTGCTTGTGTTCCTTGGCCCAAGCAATACTTCTTATTGGTGTCCTTTAGTAGTGGTTTCTTTGCAGCAATTCAACCATGAATGCCTGATTCACGCAGTCTCCTCTGAACAGTTGATTTTGAGATGTCGGTTACTTGAAAGCTGAAGCATTTATTTGGGCTGCAATTTCTGAGGACGGTAACTAATGAACTTATCCTCTGCAGCAGAGGTAACTGGCTTTTCCTTAACTGTTGCGGTAATCATGAGCCAGTTCCATCACAGTGCTTGATGGTTTTTGCAACTGCACTTGAAGAAATGTTCAGAGCTTTTGAAATTTTCCAGATTTACTGACCATGTCTTAAAGTAATTTTGTTTCTCTTTGCTTATTTGAGCTGTTCTTGACATATGGACTTGGTCTTTTTTACCAAATAGGGGTGGTATACAGAAGATGATCCTATCTTGTCACAACACAACTGATTGGCTCAAATGCATTGAAAGAAATTCCACAAATTACCTTAAGGCACACCTGTTAATTGAAATGCATTCCAGGTGACTAACTCATGAAGCTGGTTGAGAGAATGCCAAGAGTGTGCAAAGCTGTCAAGGCAAAGGGTGGCTACTTTGCCAAATCGAAAATCTATTTTGATTGGTTTAACACTTGGATACTACATGATTCCCTGTGTGTTATTTCATAGTTTTGATGTATTCCTTATTACTTTACAATGTAGAAAAAAGTTAAGAAAAATCCTGGAATGAGTGGGTATCTAAACTTTTGACTGTTACTGTAGATAAAAAAATCTTTGTAAATAGTATGTCTGCAGCTTATCGTGGGGTATTGTTACTCTGCCATGAAAACCTAGAGACTTCCTTAACATTAGAGATACAGCAGACCAGCTGTCGTTAACAAAAAGAAACAACCCCCCTAACTTTACCCGAAGCAGCCTTTCAGTCTTGACAATGCATAGAAAAAACAGCTCGATAATTATCCATGTTCTTGTTCAGCCACAACTCAGAGTAACATACGATATTACAGTTCTTCAGGTCCCGCTGATACTCGAACAGAGCTTGTCCAGTTTCTCTAGTAATTGTACGCTCGCCAATAGAACCGAGGGTAGAGGCAGTTTATTTACTCGCCAAAAAAGTCGTCAGGAGCCCAATCATTTGTCTCTCATTTGTCTGGTTCAAGAATGTTTCTGAATATAAACTTTCTTGAATTTAATTTGCAAAGAAAGTAAATCCTTGAATATGAGTTGTGGACACGAGAGTAGAAGTACTCTTTCAGTTGAATGTTTATATCTCCACAGTTAACATAAACCACAACAAAGAGATGGGTCTAATACCTTACACATGTTCAGAAGATCTTTACTTTTTTTTTTATACCTTAACCGGACGATGCTGGGCTAATTGTGTGCCGCCCTATGGGACTACCAGTCATTGCCGGTAGTGACACAGCCTGGGATTGAACCCGGGTCTGTAGTGACGCCTGAAACAGACCGCTGCGCCACTCGGGAGGCCGGAAGATGATAGTTGATGACTTGTCTAGAGTTGAATCCCGCAAACAATTACCCCCCCAGCCAGTCACTACAAAGACAACGCTCCTACATGTCAGACTCAATCTCACAAGCACAAACATGACTCGAGCCACACTACCTACCATGGTAAATTCCCACCCTTAAAAAGGGGCAGGTGAATTTGTCACATCTGTGATATTTTGGTTAAATGACTTTAATTAAAAATACATTTTGACAGTCTACCACATTACTTCTTACTAGTAATGCATTTATTGCTTCAGAAACATTACAAAGCATGCTCAGCCGTTGTTTTGTTGGTATAATTTTAGCAGGGGGAAAATGTTGGCTGGTAAAAAAAAGAAAAGAGTCTGGTAGATTTTTTTATCCATCTACCTGCCACAGTGGCTGGTGGAGCAAAAAGTACATTTTATGCCCTGTATGTGTGGGTGGGTGGCATGAGCCCCAAGTTACCAGGCTGTGTGTATTTGGGGGTGTAATCAGTGGGTCAAGCAGCTGCATAAAGGCATCGTAAAGATATTAATCACCTCAGTCTCTAAGGCCAGGCTGACAGGACCCAGACCCACAGTCATATTGGACCAGTTCATATGCTAATGCAGGGAGGGGGGTTCGCAGGGGGACGCAACGCCCAGGTTTATTCGCCCCCCCACCTCACAAAAGCCACTTGACATTTCTATTGCCTTGTTTCTATCATAGGTAAAGAGCCCCCCCCCCCTCTAACCACGCCCACCACAGCACACACACCCATAGGACAGGGACACACTCAGGGCTCCTCCATAAGCGCAATGGTCAATGACTTTTAAATAGCTGGCAATGGAGTGAGCATGAATGGCCAATAAGCTAATTCCTCTCATTCATTCCCTCACTCCACTCCATTGAGCTGAAAGGGCCTCATTAGATGCCAGGAAACCTTCCACGTGATTGAAGGCTGTTATTATGAACCTTTAACAATTAATGTCACATTACATGCATTATCCCTGTCATTAAGCCCTTAGGGATGGGACACAATGCCACTTGTGCTGCATGCATGAGCCAGTGGAGGGGGTGAGGTGAGGGGGTGGCTGGACCCACACCATACGGGCTCATTGTGCAACTTTAAATGGCATTTCATCACGAGAGAACAAGCACAAGCTAATGGCCTGGCAATGATTCACTTTGGGCATAATCAAGGTTCTTGATAAATTGCTTATGCCTCTTTAAGTGATGAAGACCGCTGGTAAAAGAATCGACTGAAAGACAACATTATGCATTAAGGCTTGGTTTTCCCCGAGAAGGTACAGTAGGGGATGGCCTCGAACAATTTCAAAAAACTTTTCCTATTGGAAGTACACACACACTGAAGGGTAAAAAAAAAAGTCAATTTAAAAATAAAGTTCAGTTGAGCAAAATGGTGTTTAAGGGCTTTCAAGGAGTTGGTCTGATGTCACCGGACTCACAATTTGTTCCCACCCCCCCACTTGTTCCATGTCATACCTGAACCACCATATGACATGTGCCTTTTGTTAATTTACTCAGGTTTTAAATGAGGCAAAAATGAGACCAGAATAGGACTTTAAATGGGTTAATGGCTTTACTCAAAAATACATCCAAATGACAAAGATTGTTTTTGCTGGTGATGGATCTTGACAGTACCAAATGTAAAACTTGCAGAATAATTTACTCACTGCGTTTGCTTTCTCACCTTTTCCAATCACCAGGCCACACTTGTCGGCAGGTATCGAGTACGTCACTTCCTGCAGTCCACCAGGCGCACCCATGTTCCAGTCTCCGCGGCCTCTGCCCCGGCCTCTGGGCCCCACGGGACTCCCAAAGCCATCCCTCTCCTGTAGAGAGGAACCAGTGGGTGAGAACAGGCTCCTAGACAGACACCACAGCACAAACATTTTACCCCCCCCCCAAGTATCACCAGTGCAGCAAAATCTTGTCAAATTAAACATTTCAGATTGTTAGGCATTCTCTTCAAATTCATGTGACTTGCATTATTTTACCTTCGACCCGATAGAAAGAGTAAACCATGGGATATGACCAAGAGCGCCACCATGTGGGAGATTCTCTATGTTCTAGGGTTGGAGACATGCCTCAGAGACTAAGCTCACCCACCCAGTGTACATTCTCTGCTCAGGGGCAGTGGGTCAGGTGACAGAAACTAGAAAGGAGGTGGAGACCCACTGCCCTGTTACCTGTCTGTACACCTGTCTGAGGAGGTCCCCCCCACCACCCAGCCACAGGGCTAGGGGGTCCAGAGAAGCTTGAGAGGGGGCCAGGCTGGCCCTGTCCGGGAGCCAGCCAGCTAGAGAATGGTCTGGGGAGGCCTGCTACACAGGCAACAAGGAGTTTAAGGGGGGCATAGCTTACTTCAGAAATACTGTAAGGCAGGAGTGAACCAATCTGATACGATTCATAAGGGGTTGTTCATTTCATGGCAAAATATTTAAAGTAAAAAAAGTGGAATCCGTGCTGTACCTGTACCTGTGCCGTTTGGACCAGCTCGTTGATGAGATGCACTGCATGCTGGCAACGGTCAGACTGGCCCATCACCTGGGCAATCCGGTCTGGACTGATGCCATCGTCTGAAGGAGAGGGGGACACTAGTCAGAACTGTTACATTAAACATGGTCCTTTGTAGCCCAGTTGGAAGAGCATGACACTTGTAACGCCAGGGTAGTGGGTTTGATTCCCAGGACCAGCCATAGGGAAAAAGTATGCATGCATGACTATGTCGCTTTGAAGTGTAATCATGGCACAGCCTCACTGAACATTACAGATTCTCCAATATATTTGTTACAGCCACCATGTGAGTCAATTGAAGAACACGACAGGCAAACAAGAGATTGCAGATAGATTCAAGATTGAGGCCATCACTAACATTGACAATTGTATTAGCCAAGCACAAGGGAAAACACCTTTAGTAGAGAGGAGCGGTCTCACCTGGTTTGAACTGGATCCTGACCCCAGAGTCATTCTGGATCTTCTTGATCATCTCTCCGTTCCTGCCAATGACGATGCCCACAGCAAACCTGGGGACTGCCACATCCAGACTGCTTCCCCCCAGTCTGGATCCAAAGTCTCCCCTGCTGGCCCGGAAGTCTCCCTGGTCCTTGTCCCGGATGATCTCCACCACCAGCTCTCGCGCTTGCTGCAAAACACCAATGCCACCAGCACAGAAATGTTTACATATTTTAACTGTAATATACAGTTGTATATTGTGGGAGGGGCTAGGTCCACATAATGGTGCAACTTTTTAAAAATCCCAAAAGCTCTGACGAAGGCCGTGTGGCCGATACGTAAGCTTATTAAAGATCGGTGATACTATCAAGAGCAGTGTGCAGTTTCCTTTTTCCTTCACCTTGTTCAATTGTTGCCATGCACCTGCAAATTAGATTGCTCAGATGTGCGAGTGCCTTTTGGATTGTTAACTGTAATATACAAAAAGGCTGATTGATACCTTGAATCCTCTATCCTTGCCTTTTTCAAACTCACTGGTCTTCTGACACGTTTTTATACTTTACAAAAATAGAAAACGCAACAATTTCAACAGTTTTACTGAGTTACAGTTCATAAGGAAATCATTCAATTGAAATAAATTCATTAGGCCCTAATCTAGGGATTTCACATGACTGGGGAGCCCAGCCCAGCCACTCAGAATGGGTTTTATCCCCACAAAAGGGCATTATTACAGACAGAAATACTCCTCAGTTTCATCAGCTGTCCAGGTGGCTGGTCTTAGACCATCCCGCAGGTGAAGAAGCCAGATGTGGCAGTCCTGAGCAGGTGTGGTTACACGTGGTCTGCGGTTGTGAGGCCAGTTGGACATCTTGCCAAATTCTCTAAGATGACGGAGGCAGCTTATGGTAGGGAAATTAACATTCAATTCTCTGGCAACAGCTCTGGTGGACATTCCTGCAGTCAGCATGACAATTGCACGCTCCCTCAAAAACATAAGACATCTGTGACATTGTGTTTTTTGACAAAACGACACATTTTAGAGTAGCCTTATTGTCCACAGCACAAGGTGCACCTGTAACAATCATGCTGTTTAATCATCTTCTTGATATGCCACACCTGTCAGGTGGATGGATTATCTTGGCAAAGGAGAAATGCTCACTTAGAGGGATGTAAATAAATGGGTGCACAAAATGAGAGAAATAAGCTTTTTGTGCGTATGGAACATTTCTGGGATCTTTTATTTCAGCTCATGAAACATGTGACCAACACTTTACATGTTGCCGTTATATTTTTGTTGAGCACACGAGCAGGCGTGGAGTGTCGATATGAAGGAGGGGATCCAGGTTTCAGGGACTGACTGACCTGCACTTTGTAGGGGTCCCCAGTGATTCTCAGGGGTTTGTCTGCTCCAGTGGGCATGGGGCCATCCTGGATCATCATCATCTTCACACCGGTTCTCTCCTGTGGGGAGCAAACATGTCAAAAATAATCTGAACTACCTATTCCAGATGTAGAGGAAGTGAGATGGTTGAATAATGTTGACAATGAAACACAAACGAGTAGATATCTTCCCATTGCTTATTGACAACTTCCTCTATTTCAATACCCACGGTTTCTGAAGAACTGCCTAAACGAATGTAGTTAACTTCAATAACCCAAAACAGTGGCATAAGGAGACATTTATTTCGCAGCTTAAAAACAAAATCACTAAGACCGGAGCATTTTGTTAATACACGTGTGCCTCAACCACAGAATCCACTGAGCGTCTCGTGGACGTACCTGCAGTTGTTTGATGGTGTCCCCTCCCTTGCCAATGACCAGGCCCACTTTGCTGGCAGGGATGAGGATCTCCTGGATGGCGCTGTTGCTGTCCATCTCGCTGTGGAACCCCGGGCCGTTCCGACACCGGTCCACAATCTGACTCAGCAGCCTCTTGGCCTGCCTGGTGGGAGAGGGACACAGTCCACTCATGGCCATGCTCATACATAGCCAGACCATATGCTTACAAACTATACCTGATGGGTTTCTCCATGTGCAAAAACTACATATTGAATAGTGTCAATGGATTGTAAGGTGGTGCCACCTAATAACAGCACTAGACCATTCATCCGGTGCTGGTCATTATGGTGGAGTTCAAGAGGGCACCGCGTAGAGCAGTACGATAAACCGACACAGCCTTCCTCTTGCCGAAGCATTTTGCTTAGGTCTGTAATTGTGGACGATTTTTGCTAGACAACGTTCCCGTAGATTGTAAAAGCATTATTTGGTCAACAGTAATAGTCTAAGCATTATGTTGATTCCTGCTATTAAAGTATATGCCGGTCTCCGCTTCGCTGCCGGCTCCCACTCCCCACAGCGCGCACAGAGGGAGAAATGCAGTCGGAGAAGCATCAGCATATGACCTTTCTTCAAAATGCTATTCCGGGAAAAACACCGTTTTCAAAGCAACCAATGTTCTAGTTACAGAGCAGAGAGTGACAGCTTTCTGAGAGTATATCATGCATTTCTCACCTCTTAATATTGAGTTCATGGCAACACTTTTACAACCAGTGTAGGCTGTGTTGTATGGGTTTTACGCTCGTGCTATTTACAGTGAATAGGCCTACATCACATAGCTTGGGCATTGCGCTGGAAAGCATGTGGGACTTTAGCCTACATTTACTGATACATGAATCAATTAGCCAACATTGCTATATAGCAATTATATCATATTTAGAGTTAGCAATCTAGCTAAGTGTTTATCAGCTGGCGAATAATATAACTTATAGGGCAATACGGACAAAGATTTCAGCAAATTCTCTGGAGCCAAAAATAAATCTGATAATTATGGATACTATTTTTAAAGGTTGCACGTCAAAATATAAAATCATGCATTTCCAAGATATATTAGATGTAATTGCTTACTTTATCAATCACAGGCTACCATCTCAGTTGTCTTACTTGGTACTGGAAAAATGTTTTGTCTAGGGAATCCTTTTGTTATCTGGCATAATAGTTCCATTTATTGTGCCTGTTTTGCAATAAACTCAAGTTCTGATTTTCACGACTTGTGACTCGACCATTGGGCGCCTTCTTGTGACTTGTATTTGCACTTGGACTGGATAGGCTACTATGATAAGCAGAATATTAGCAGAACTGGATGTGCTCAGCAGCGAGGGTTCTGTTCTCTTGCATGGGAAGGACTCGCCACACCGGCACACGCAGCCTACATCAGCTGGTGAGCTGTGGAGGAGAAAGACGTGGGCAGACAGGCAGGCACCGCTCGTAGGCGACAAGACGCCAAAGCGACTCGCTTGCTTCTCCGTAACCACCAGTCACCAGCCTACCATTTAGCTTCGCCTGGTTATGAAAAAACAAACTATTTATGAAATTGAAAACTATACTATTGTGTTACCCTCCCAATTTCCCCAGTCTCCACTCTGGAATAAAAAAACTACACAAATAAAAACGGGCATTACAAAAAATGTAGCCGAGAGCCCGTCACAATTATTGTAAATCATAATATGGTCAATCTGACAGGAGCAATAGCCA
Organism: Oncorhynchus tshawytscha; assembly: GCF_018296145.1. Lineage (NCBI taxonomy): Eukaryota > Metazoa > Chordata > Actinopteri > Salmoniformes > Salmonidae > Oncorhynchus > Oncorhynchus tshawytscha. The sequence goes on from NC_056461.1 coordinate 22,547,142, forward strand.
ACTCCGTAGAGAGACCATTCATCCCTTCAAAACAGCATTACCGATTACACATAACTATTAAACATTATATAAAAAGCGTGTTAGCCTGTGTGAGAAGGACTTTCATAGGCTATTACAGGCTATCACAACCACATTATTATTGGTTTCACACAGACTAGAGCACTTGGACCAGGACTCGAGCACTGGGGCTCAGTCTCATGACTCGACCTTGAGCACACAGGACTAGGCCTTGAGTGACTCGACTACGACCCCCCCCATAAAAATATTTATAATTAAACCGCTGATTTACCATTATCACAAAAATTGTCCATTTATGGCCAAAAATCCATATTGTCATATCACCCAGCTCTAGTGCCACTTTGCTGAGCAGACATGTTCCTTTACAATATATTTCCATCTGATCACTATGTAGCCAAAACCAAGGTACCAAATCCCTGAGGGGAATGTGCTGTAACTTACTCAATGTTCTCTGGACTTCCGGTTAGGGTGCAGGCCCTGTCCATCATGCCGCCGCTGTCTGTTACACAACACAACGCTCCATTATACACACCTCCATGTTAAACAGCCTACATGCTACCTTATTATTGATTCATGTTTATGAAGTCACATTGGTTATTTCACTACAAAATGACTCAATATATTCATTGTGGGCGTATATATGGTTGTAGATAAGATTTGACAAGGCTTCAGTTTCTCTCAGCTGAACCTGTTGAGCAGGTTGTGTCATGAGCTTGCCTCGTACTCAGGGTGTGCTTCTGGGCTTCCTGGAAACGCTATCACCGATAACAGGAAGGACCTTAGTAGCAACTCAGTCAAGTACTGACATGACAAACTAAGGTATAGAGGGCCACTGTCTCTTCTTTAGGCAGAACTTACCTGCAGCTATCTGAATCTTGCAGCCTGACTCCAACTGAATTCTTGTGATCTGCTCTCCTCCTCTTCCAATGACTGAGTGTGGGTGAGAGGAAAGGGAATTACAACAGTTAAAATGTCAATATCCCAGCCAGTGTTTGTTGCAAATGTCCCCAAACAGTTCATGTGAGTACTGTAAGTTGGAGACAATCACTAGAATGTGTGTGGGAGTATTATCAACAGCTAAATAGTGTTACTTACTGAATCCAACCATCTTATCAGGCACTTTGAAGTCTTCTGTCATAATAGCCCTGCAAGACACCACGACAACAATCAATGACCGAGGCCCCAGTACAAAACCATTAAGGGTGTATACCGTATCTACTGGGACGTAGTATGGCCTACTTATAAATGATAGGATTTTATTATCATACTTATGAAAGCTTGACGGGAAAGTTCACCCTCAACCCAAAGATGCATCTCAGTGTTCCCCCAGGATTTCATTCAGCAGCAATGACAAAGTGAGGTTTGGGGGGGGTTGGGTTAGTAGTGGGCGTGGCCAATGGCACTGTCTCTGACCAAAACTTTAGATTACCTGACATATTTGCTGTTTTAAAGCAATTTTCCTGCAACCCTACACATTTTGCAACAGGGCTGAGAAAAACACATAAGCCAAAATAATATTTCATTTTTTTATTAATCTGACTCTATCTAATATTACAGTAAAGCCACGTGCAGTGAAGTACGAATTTTGCTGACCAGGATCAAAAAATGGTAATGACAAGCGAACAAAACGCAAGTATTATTTAATAACTTTGTAAAATGAACAATACATTATACAAGGCCTAAAGTTGAAGTTACAAGGCAATACTGACATTAACAAGACAATAATGTAGGCACCAGAGACTGAGTGTTCATGGCCTGAGTCCCTAGGGAGGAGAGAGTCAGTACTGCATCTCACCAGAGCAGGTCAAGAACAAAATGCAATTAATCTAAAACCCCTTCATAAACATTGAGCTGTTTCAATAAAAAAATCTGCAATGTTAACCAATACTATTACAGATATCAGACCTACAGGAACTAGACAACAGAACCTCTGCTTCAGAGGTCAAAGGAATTGGGGGATAGGGAGAGCAACACAGAAGGCTAAATGGTATTTGCCATGGTCTTATGCTATGACTGACTCAAACAAAATCAAATGGGGGGGCTCCATGCCAGGACTTTTTATTTTAGGTTCTGCCCGTCTAGTTTTTATTATGGGGATCGTTAGTTCTCAAAGATTATCCATTATCTTTACTACATACATTATATCTGGTTTGAGTCTTAAGTTTACACTGAAATCGTTTTAGTCACGAAAAATATGTAAATAAATGCATCATCTTTTTCTGGAGTGGCGGCCCGCCTCGGCATCTTATGTTGCCCCCATATTTCCCATTCATTTGGATTGATGGCTGCCGATTTCTACACAACATGGACTCTGCTCAACTTGAGACATGAAAACTTCCAACTAGGTATCCCTTTAATTCATGAAAGTGTCATTCTGTGCCAAACTTGATGACAAGAAGAACATGTGTTTGACTAAAACCACAAAGGCCTATTTGTTCTGCATGCAACTATCTGAGATGCTACTGGATACAGGGGCAATAGTGAGGTTCATAGCCTGATTGATCTACTGTTAAATCAATATCTACTCACACATCCATCAATACAAAGTCATTTGAGAAGATGAGTCTCACCTTTGATGTACCATTCCACCCAGCTGGTTACCTACTGAGAAACGATATGATGGGAAAACAGGAAGGGGGAGAGGAACAGGGGGAAACAATTAGCTTGAGACCAAATTAACTCCAATCAATGCAAAACTCAAAAATACAGAATAACCATTGTGGCTGCAGGACCAAGAGAAGTGACTCCGGGTGGATTGGATAAAAAAACAGATGGAGATGGCTCTGTCTGACACACAGCAGGGGTGTGCACAGCTATGGAAATGAGGCGTGTGCATGGTTCAGAGATAGTACCCGGGTCACTGGTTATCAGCACAGACATGCATTTTGACAGGTTGCAATAAGCAGTGGACTTAAAGGTTCACTGAATGATATGGTGCTACTGACAGAACACCATAAACGGATATCTACAAGGTTCACTACATTTTTACGGTCGTTTGCACATATTTAGTTGTTGGAAATGCATTGAGGTAAAGAAATTAAATGCCTATGAATATAAAGCATGTATGATGTGGTGTCAATTCACACAGACATTACACTGCGGAGGACTTGTGCTTAACTTAAACGGTGTTAAATGGTACTTGTATTATTTAAAAGTGACCATTAAGGACCTAACAGGGGTGACCGATGTATTTATACAGTGCAACAGCCGACTGTTGTTACATTTCATATTTTGTGTAGCTTAACCTTGAGAAACTGAAGAGCAAATTGTTGAAAACAAGTGAGTTGGCCAGCCAAACAGCCACCAGAACTGCACACAACTTATTCAGCCATGCATTCAGAGCGAAAATATACCACACCATGACAGGTTAAGAGGACAATAACTGACTGGGGTTTCTGCTTCACCGACACAAAATTGCCCAAATCTACATTTTGGGTGCATATGGGTAACCACACGAAACATTCCACCATTCTGCAAAGCCACACCCTTGCGGGTTAGCTACAATTCCAGAAGAATCAACCGCCGACATACACAACAACAATAATAATAACAATAACGTGTAAAACTAAGGACAGCTTGTCAAACATGCTTGGTGAATTGAAAACATTTTGTTGGTAAACAAGATAGGCTAGTTCAAATTTACCGAGTGTTCCATTGTCATATGCTTCTAAAACAGACTGAGTAAAGTACGCAGGAAAATACTGACCTACAGAGGGAAAACTATGAGCAATGACAGATGCACACTTTAGACACAAGTATTAGGATAAGTCATGAATTCTTTCACAGACAAAATACGGTGTACATTTGAAATCAGAAACACACCCAGCGCTAGAGGCCCAAAGGAAAAGGCAGATGTTGGAAAATGAAAATGCATACAGTTCAGTTACATTTCTAGTTTGCCAGGTTTCAAACTGCGAGAGCAAAACAGAATTGAGCCGGAATGTGAATCGAGGGCTTCAATACAAAAACGTAAAACCATGTTCACACTGACCTTTGCGACCATCGGACAATACCTCTTAACCCCTTATTAGATTAGGCCAAGCCATTTCCTGTTTTATAACATAAAAGCTCTGACAGAACTGCTTCCTCAGGGAGAGGCTGGAGTTAAGTCATGAGTAAAGCCTTACATAAGGTTTAGCTGACTTCTGTTGCTCCTGCTTTTACTGGGCCTGTAAGCTTAGAAGGTAATTTTCCACATCAAGGACCCCCCGAACTGGTCTCATCTCATCCCCTGCAATTCCTTCAAGGCAGCTGCAGCCCATTTGCTGAACTGATTCTGCAGCAAGATGTAGCAAACACACTAACACCACAGAATTACAATTCCTATAACCACTGGAAGTGTGAACGCGAAGCCAATGCAGCAAGATCCTTAATGTTAGGGCTCACTCAATTACAATGAAATCCAGATCAGTTGTGCTGTCTATTGAATTGTTTTCATCTGTAAATACACGTCATTGGTCATTAGCATAACAAAAAGTAACCATAACGACAATAGTTATAAATATGAATCTTTATGAATAGCAACAACTGATATGAGCTCAATCAGCATTATCCACATTTCTAGAAGCACGGTTCCTTTCTCTACTTGGTGGACTTGCCTCTAACCACAAACCTGTTTCACTTGCTGCTGCTCGCTGCATTTGGCCTTTTTTTTAATCCCTTACAGCTTTGGAGGCATGTAACCTGCAGTTTGTGGTTTATCAAGCAACCAATGTCGATCAATCATATCTGTCGCAGCTAGAGCATTGTGCTGCAGGAGGAGGGAGGGTTAGAATGAGAAATCCCCTCAATGGCCTCTGGGTAACTAGGGATCTGCTTCTGTTCTGACCTAACAGTTAATTTACTTTGTGGTGTTGGACAGTAATCCTGCCCTGAAATAACACAGGACGAGGAGGAGAAAGCTCTGTCTGAATCGAGCTACAGAGAGGCAGAGCACTTCCCAACTCCTCCTGGCTAGTGGTTACTCTACCCACTTCCACATTTCCCCTCCCATTGGCACAAGGCAGCACCGATCCAAGCCAGCCCACTACTAGTACAATTACATGTCATTCAAAACGCAACAGACCTGCTATCCAGAGGGCCCCATTGCTTGACAAACATACTGGCTAGCTCCTACACCTTCCACAAATAGGCTACGAGACAGAATATACATAAACAAGTGACAAGAGCTCACATTACGTAGTGCCGTCATGACTGATCTCTTGACCTGGGGGTCGCTGGTTATCCTGGTCAGTTGGCTACACCACAGTCTCAAGACAGCTGAAATATGGAGTGGATTTAAAAAGCTAAGGTGGACCAATCAATTACTTCATAGTGTTTGCAATGGCACTTCAGACAACAGGGTTTGATTAAGCCAACATGGTATTTGGCTTAAGTGTTCTACCACAGTCCTCAACAAGTACGGTAAGATTGCATAAAAACCAGAAGGACCCTCACACTCGGTTGCAGCGCTCTTTCCCAAAGCCGTTTGAAGGGTACCCAGTTGAGCATACTGTAACGGGGATAAGTGTTAAGGTTCATATTAAAACAGGAGGATTGTTTTGTATAGTGCATGAGGGAGAGTGGAGAGACCAACTGCCACCGCCTGCTTACCTCCATCATCCATTGAGCGCTTCTGGCCGCCGTAGCCGTAGAGAGAGGGGTCTAGGACTGGAGAAGAGTTGTTCATGTGGGGCATCTGGTCACCTCCCATCTTCGCCGCAATCTGAGAAGAGGGATAGAGGAGAGGAAGGGCTAGGGTGAGAACACTGATAGCAGCACATAACCGGTCCTCCATCTGAAGGAAAATGAAAGGGACTAACTACCTAGTTATGAAACTAGCTATAGCTGCACCACATGCACATTTGACAAAACACTGCTTGCAACTCCTCACCTGAAATTTTCCCCTTGCCAACACCAATTAACTACATGTATTCTCAGTAGATTGACATTCAAATCAAAACGTCGTACAAAAGCATGAGGCCAGTTTCCCCTAAACCCCCCCTCCACCACTACCTCTAGCCATTAAAGAAAGTATAGAGTTTCGGCAACATAGTCGCAAATTAGAAGCTGAAAATTAGAGCCTTCCATCAACTTCAGCGATCATTATCTACTTCAGTGCCACCACACAGAGCTTCCTGCCTGCCTCAAAGTGAGAGGGGAGGAGAGAAAAAAACAGCTTTCCAACATGGCTCCTGATCCCAGTTAGGGCTGAGCTGAACTGGGCAGGGGGTCACGGACTGGGTGAGTGAAAGCTCCCCCTCTTCCCTAGAGCTAAACCTTCTTTCTGGGAAATGCCGGGGTGGTATGTCAACACTGTGAGCCGCACACTGATAAATCAACTACCTAGCGAAAGGCTCGTGCCTAGAAGACTAGTATAGTCCTCACAAAACAACTGTTGCTGACTGTCAAGGGGGTTTGGGGCAGGCTAGTTCCATGAGGGAAGAAATGCCAGAGGATATTCTGATGCTCAGGGAACATGCCCGAGGTTGGTGAGGCCAGTTTGCTCTGAAATTACAGGTCAAACACTCATGCGTCAGGGGGTAATTCCGCTCTGCATACCACACTATGGCATTGATGTTAAGGTTCTTAAAGTAAAAAATATTTTTATTCTATTTTTCATTAAGGACTGGATGACATTTGCATAAATATTCAGCTATATCAAAAACATTGCGAAGTGAAAGATTCTCCGGAACTTTTATATAGTTTTTGTCCAGTATTTCGGAAAGTAGCGCAAGGAAAAATTGGTCCCCGAAAAACTACAACACATATGTGTACGTGTACCACATCATTGCTCCCTCGCTCTGCGTGCATCTTGTGCCTCTTGCTAGATGTCACTCAAATGACAAGGGGCTGAAGCTCATTGGATTGAACTCAAATTGCTTGGGGGCTGGCCCACGTGGGGGGAAATGGCACAGCTTCCAGAAAAAGTCCATTTTAAACAAGGGATTTCGTGGCTAAATGAGGTAATACAGTAATTCCGCGCAGATTATGCATGTATGAACTACACGTTGACCCATCCAGCGCAAAGCTATTTCTATTATTCCCATTCTTAAGTTTTGTTTTTGCCTCTTAATCTTGGTTTTGTCCATCAGCGTCAAACAGCTAAAAATACAATATTTTTGGTTAATGAAATTACATTTCACCGCAGTTTAGATGATACAATGAAATTAGGCGAACGATGAGGATTTTTGCAACCAGGAAATGGTGGAGCGATTTTTGCATATTGCACCTTTGAGAAACGACATGCATATACTTGATCAGAGACAGAATAGCAACTCAACCTCAACACTGAATGACAGTAGGCCTAATGTTCAGTCACAATATCAGACACATAGGGCCTACAGAAAACATAACACACAAGGGCTATTTTGGGGTGGAGTGCTATTTTCAGTTAGAAACTGTAGTGCTGAGCGATTAATCAGCACTGGTTATAGGCGTGTTATCCATTTATTAAACTAATTGACCTACAATTCATTTATTTGAATTCCCATATTGGTTCTGTGCATTCTACATAGTTTAGCAAAGAAAACATGGTAATGAACTACAATGACCATAAACCATTGTCTGGTCTGTGAGTCAGTCACAGAAAGGGAGAGAAGAGACAAATAGAGCTGTTGCTTCAAAGGCCTCAACCTGAAAATATATGATTAAATGACTGATAGTTAGTATTCAGCAGTCATAAAATGATGCCTTATTTATTTTGATGAACTACTAAAAAGTGATTTTGTCAGACAGCAGCTCTATAGAGATGAGTTGGAATGAAATAAAGTAATCAAATAAAACAAATGTAATATTTCATTAAAGTAATGTGAATTAATCCTGGTTATGATAAGCAGTAATGGGCAGTCACTACCATGATTTATTAATTGTTGTTTTCTGTGTTACAGCATTCAAACCACATAATGCATTTAAATGTTTAAAAACATAATTGAAATGGAAAAACAGTGATATTTTATAAATCTAACCGAAAACAAACTCAAAAAGCACTAACCGCTCAGCACTAAGAAGCAGTGTATTGAAATCTTTGGTCTTTGTACAGGCTAGCAGTAAAATGGGCAGGGTCTCTGGACCTGTTCTACTTTTCCCCCTATGGAGTTGATAAAAGCTAAATGGGCAAATGGCATGGCTGTCCTATTCCTCTTCCCAGAAGCACAGACCTGGGGCCTATAGGGAAGCCGCAAGGGACAGCACGGTGCCACGGTTATCAGAGGAAAACTAAAACCTGACCCACAAGCGTGATGCATGACTACAAGGCCACACGCTTGTAGCTCATGGGATACGCACACAGCTGAGAGAGTTGGGGGAAGAGACCTCGGGCATTATGAAATGGACACCAGTACACCCAAACATGTGCTTATGCCATATGTTCATCTGGGTTTATTTGCAGGAATGTGTCTTTCTCAGGGCGAATATGTTGTGAATATCTGGGTTAGTGTCGATTATGGTAATGAAGACTAATAGTTGCTTTTAAAATATGCAGTTAGGAGGATTTCAGCTCATTATTTTCTTTGTCATATTTCCCTGGCCGAGACTATGTGAAAACAGGTGTGGGTTTTAGCCCTGGGAGTAAAGGCTTCACAAGAACTCGGCCCGAGTGCAGATACCAACTAGGAAGGAATGGGGAGCGGTTGGCAGTTTTCCTTCACTGTTTTCAATAGCCTACGTCCTGAAGTTATAGTCATCTCGGGAAACTTTTACCATGTTGCATGCATGATACTGGTATTTTAAATTTAATAATTTGCACCGTAGTAGCTATGTAGCTAGCTGTGGTTTGATGATCAATTGTAATATTGTAGTCGAATACAGAGTGTTTGGGAGGTTAAAGATGAATCAATTCTGAATAACTACAGTGCCTAGCATTTTTTCATCATATGCCCAAATGACATAGCTAACTTCGAGACGTCAAGAAGTAGCTAGTTAGCAAGCTAAAAAAATGCATAGGAAATATTGGACGTTACAACTCGTTAGCTAACTAGCTAGATAAGGTTATCTAGTTAGTTACCGGTAGCTAATTCCAAGACTGGAGTAACGTTGTTGTACCGTTAGCTAGCCAGTAGCTACTGAGTTATAACGTCCAATACCATTTAGCTAGCTGACACCCTGGCTGCAAAAAAAAGTTCAGTGATCACATTTTCGCTAAACTTTACGGTCAACATAAGCTGTTGCCGTTGCTATTTAACCGTGCATGTTATCTGGCTTAATTTGTATAATCGAGGTTAGCTGGTTTTGCTACCAGACTGAAGCACTCGATAGCTTAACAGCTAGCCAACGTCAACTCGGTCCTGGATTCTGAAATAGTTGGACATGGCTACATCGCTGTAGTTAGCTAGCCAACTTATTTTATCCAGTGTAAATGTGCGAGTGGTTGCAATTTAACACATCGAGTTGTCTTGTTTTCTGCTATTAAGACAACTTTTGACAGCGCTTGGCTGAAATCAGCTGATATTTCTGGCTTCACCACGAAACTAGGCCACGGCCATACCGGTAGTTTCGACGCTGGTGGTAGAAATAGTTAGCTAGTGTTAACTAGCTTCAACTTATGTGGCTTTACAACAGGTTGCAATTTGTTGCTTATGCCTTGCTTTAAAAAAAGTTACCCTCACCTCAGTTTCATGCAGTTGATTTCTATGTTGCGTCAATCATGCTTTGCCTAATTAACTTGCTTGTTAGACTTTTTAATTGTGCGTCTTTTGGTCCGCATTCTCATAATCTGCAGGCACAGCCATGCAGTCACTTGGACCTAGTGTGGCTAGTTAGCTAGCTATATATACGGGAGAAGTGTGTTTTGTAGAGTAAAAGGGGTTCTGTGGGTGCGCTGGTAGAAAAAAAAGTGCACTCCTCCACCACGCAGAATGGTCTTGTTCGTTTCTCGTCTGAAATCATTCGGTTTCTCTTCGTTGTAATGAATTACCTGTCGGGCCCGGTGTAAAGCGTCGGCGAAGCCATCTGCTTTCGTTCCAGGCTGAGCCACCGAGGCCTGTCCCTGTACCAACTCCGCCATCATCATCATCCCTACTACAGCAGCTCAGCGACACACCAAAAAAAACCTTTAGACTAGCGAGCAAATCAAGCAGCACACGCGCCGACCTCAGGAAGAAGAAGCTGAGCCCCTTTCTACACGATACCGCGAGATTCAGAACCATCCATTTTGGATACATGTATTTGATGAAATCACGCGTTACTTGACAGATAGCATGACCATTTTAACCGGAAGAAGTACTGATGGAGGTCAGATGGGTCGTCTTTAGTTACCACAGCCACAAAGTCATAAACTCCGCCTATTTCTAAATGTAACTTCTTAAATATGCATTTCCTGGATGCTAAAATTATAATAGGTCGCCTAATTTCAGTTTATGTGACAAAACAAGAACGTATAGTGTAGATAATCATTGTAAACCGCTGTGAAATATACACTGCTCAAAAAAATAAAGGGAACACTAAAATAACACATCCTAGATCTGAATGAATGAAATATTCTTATTGAATACTTTTTTCATTACATAGTTGAATGTTCTGACAACAAAATCACACAAAATTATCAATGGAAATCAAATTTATCAACCCATGGAGGTCTGGATTTGGAGTCACACTCAAAATTAAAGTGGAAAACCACACTACAGGCAGATCCAACTTTGATGTAATGTCCTTAAAACAAGTCAAAATGAGGCTCAGTAGTGTGTGTGGCCTCCACGTGCCTGTATGACCTCCTTACAACGCCTGGGCATGCTCCTGATGAGGTGGCGGATGGTCTCCTGAGGGATCTCCTCCCAGACCTGGACTAAAGCATCCGCCAACTCCTGGACAGTCTGTGGTGCAACGTGGCGTTGGTGGATGGAGCAAGACATGATGTCCCAGATGTGCTCAATTGGATTCATGTCTGGGGAACGGGCGGGCCAGTCCACAGCATCAATGCCTTCCTCTTGCAGGAACTGCTGACACACTCCAGCCACGAGGTCTAGCATTGTCTTGCATATTAGCAAGGGGTCTGAGGATCTCATCTCGGTACCTAATGGCAGTCAGGCTACCTCTGGCGAGCACATGGAGGGCTGTGCGGCTCCCCAAAGAAATGCCACCCCACACCATGACTGACCCACCGCCAAACCGGTCATGCTGGAGGATGTTGCAGGCAGCAGAACATTCTCCACAGTGTCTCCAGACTCTGTCACGTCTGTCACGTGCTCAGTGTGAACCTGCTTTCATCTGTGAAAAGCACAGGGCGCCAGTGGCGAATTTTCCAATCTTGGTGTTCTCTGGCAAATGCCAAACGTCCTGCACGGTGTTGGGCTGTAAGCACAACCCCCACCTGTGGACGTCGGGCCCTCATACCACCCTCATGGAGTCGGTTTCTGACCGTTTGAGCAGACACATGCACATTTGTGGCCTGCTGGAGGTCATTTTCCTGCTGCTGAGTTGTTGCCCACCTACGGCCTCCTCCACGTCTCCTGATGTACTGGCCTGTCTCCTGGTAGCGCCTCCATGCTCTGGACACTACGCTGACAGACACAGCAAACCTTCTTGCCACAGCTCGCATTGATGTGTCATCCTGGATGAGCTGCACTACCTGAGCCACTTGTGTGGGTTGTAGACTCCGTCTCATGCTACCACTAGAGTGAAAGCACCGCCAGCATTCAAAAGTGACCAAAACATCAGCCAGGAAGCATAGGAACTGAGAAGTGGTCTGTGGTCCCCACCTGCAGAACCACTCCTTTATTTGGGGTGTCTTGCTAATTGCCTATAATTGTCTATTTTGTTGTCTATTCCATTTGCACAACAGCATGTGAAATTTATTGTCAATCAGTGTTGCTTCCTAAGTGGACAGTTTGATTTCACAGAAGTGTGATTGACTTGGAGTTACATTGTGTTGTTTAAGTGTTCCCTTTATTTTTTTGAGCAGTGTATTTTCCATAACCAAAGTACTGTATTTTCAGCTGTTTTTAGCTGGTGTACAAAACCGAAAGTAAAATACGCAAATGTGAAACTTAAGACCAGGAAGCATAGAAATGGCGCACATTGAACACATCTACATAGGAATAGCGCGCATAGAACAGATATACCGCTTCTTAGACCCTAACCCTATGTGAATTTGGTCACGTCACCCAAAAAGTAACATATTGCAACTGTAAAATGTCATTTTAAACCTAACCTTAACAACACTTTTAACTTTTACTTAACTAGGCAATTCAGTTAAGAACAAATTCTTATTTTCAATGACGGCCTAGGAACAGTGAGATAACTGCCTGTTCAGGGACAGAACGACAGATTTGTACCTTGTCAGCTCGGGGATTTGAACTTGCAACTTTCACGGTTACTAGTCCAACGCTCTAACCACTAAGCTACCCTACCGCCACTTTATGACCAACCTTAAGACAACAACGTGGAAACCGGTCAGATGGTGGTTGGTGGGTTATGTTTCACGATATTGGATCGCTCCAATATATTGGTATCACTCCGTGGCGGAGGTAATGATTTACAGATTCACTCCGGTGTACACCTGTGTCACAGCTGGGGTCCGCCCCTATATATAGACCCCATGGACATATGGTTTGAGGTAAAACTTTCTGAAGTTCTCTTGGTAAGTCACTGGTAAGTGTAATATAACAGATTACTGCACCTGTACATAGCCCACCTATAATTTAGTCCAAACAACTACCTCTTTCCCTACTGTATTTATTTTATTTATTTATTTATTTTGCTCCTTTGCACCCCATTATTTTTATTTCTACTTTGCACATTCTTCCACTGCAAATCTACCATTCCAGTGTTTTACTTGCTATATTGTATTTACTTTGCCACCGTGGCCTTTTTTTTGCCTTTACCTCCCTTATCTCACCTCATTTGCTCACATCGTACATAGACTGTTGTCTGGGGCCTTCTCCTGTCCCTGTTGTCTGGGGCACCTTGGCAACTGCCCCTGAGATCTGACCTGCTGTCTCAGGCCTCCCTCCGGCATGCTGTGTCCTGTATGGGCACTGGCTGCCTATGTGGAGCAGACTCGGTGAGTGAGAACAACACACCAGCTCTTTGTCTGCTATGGTGAGAGAGTCCTGGGGCCTGGGTTATCAAAGCAGAGGCTCTCTCACTGGATCATGGACACGATTATGACAGCATTCCACCTGGTTGGCAGGCCAGTGCTGGGATCTGTGGTGGCACATTCAACACGAGGTGTGGCTGCGTCTTGGGCTCTACTGAGAGGAGTGTCCCTCGCTAATATTGGTGCTGCGGCCAGCTGGGCTTTGCTAGATACTATTGGGTAAATGTGGTACCTCCCCTCTATGGTTGGCATCGCCTCCCCTTCCCAGGGACTGGGCCAGGACCCCCCCTTACACATTGATGGCCCCTGCATCTCAGTCCCACACTGGGACTTCACCGTTTGCTGGCCAGGTCCCTCTAGCACCAACTAAATCTGGTATGGGTATACCAATATATTGGAGGGATCCAACATAGTGAAACATAACGAAGGTTACGTATGTAACCACAGTTATGTGAGCTATATGGATCACTCCAATCCTCTATGGCACTACAGGCGCCTCAAAAATGATGTAGAGAACGTGTCGCGGCCATGGGGTCCATATATAGGGGCGGACCCCAGCCATGACACAGGTGTACACAGGAGTGAATCTGTAAATCCTCACCTCAGATGTATCCCTCCACTGCGGAGTGATACCAATATATTGGAGTGACCCATATAGCTCACAAAACCGTGGTTACATACAGCTGAAGTTGGAGTTTACATACACTTAGGTTGGAGTCATTAAAACTCGTTTTTCAACTACTACACGCATTTCTTGTTAACAAACTATAGTTTTGTCAAGTCGGTTAAGACATCTACTTTGTGCATGACACAAGTCATTTTCCCAACAGCTATTTATAGACAGATAATTTCACTTATAATTCACTGTATCACAATTCCAGTGGGTCAGACGTTTACATGCGCTAAGTTGACTGTGCCTTTAAACAGCTTGGAAAATTCCAGAAAATTATGTCATGGCTTTATTAGCTTCTGTTAGGCTAATTGACATCATTTGAGTCAATTGGAAGTGTACCTGTGGATGTATTTCAAAGCCTACCTTCAAACTCAGTGCCTCTTTGCTTGACATCATGGGAAAATCAAAAGAAATCAACCAAGACCTCAGAAAAAAATTGTAGACCTCCACATCTGGTTCATCCTTGGGAGCAATTTCCAAACGCCTGAAGGTACTACGTTCATCTGTACAAACAATAGTATGCAAGTGTAAACACTATGGGACCATGCAGCCATCATACCTCTCAGGAAGGAGACGCATTCTGTCTCCTAGAGATTAATGTACTTTGGTGCGAAAAGTGCAAATCAATCCCAGAACAACAGCAAAGGACGTTGTGAAGATGCTGGAGGAAACAGGTACAAAAGTATCTATATCCACAGTAAAACGAGTCCTATATCGACATAACCTGAAAGGCCGCTCAGCAAGGAAGAAACCACTGCTCCAAAACTGCCATAAAAAAGCCAGAATACGGTTTGCAACTGCACATGGGGACAAAGATTGTACTTTTTGGAGAAATGTCATGTGGTCTGATGAAACAAAAATATAACCGTTTGGCCATAATGACCATTGTTATGTTCGGAGGAGAAATCGGGACGCTTGCAAGCCGAAGAACACCATCCCAACTGTGAAGCACGGGAGTGGCAGCATCATGTTGTGGGAGTGCTTTGCTACAGGAGGGACTGGTGCACTTCACAAAATAGATGGCATCATGAGAGTGGAAAATTATGTGGATATATTGAAGCAACATCTCAAGGCATCAGTCAGGAAGTTAAAGCTTGGTTACAAATGGGTCTTCCAAATGGACAATAACCCCAAGCATACTTCCAAAGTTGTGGTAAAATGGCTTAAGGACAACAAAGTCAAGGTATTGGAGTGGCCATCACAAAGCCCTGACCTCAATCCTATAAAAAAGATGTGGGCAGAACTGAAAAAGTGTGTGCGAACCTGACTCAGTTACATCAGCTCTGTCAGGAGGAATGGGCCAAAATTCACCCAACTTATTGTGGGAAGCTTGTGGAAGACTACCTGAAACATTTGACCCAAGTTAAAGAATTTAAAGGCAATGCTACCAAATACTAATATAATGCATGTAAATTTCTGACCCACTGGGAATGTGATGAAAGAAATAAAAGCTGAAGTAAATCAATCTCTCTACTATTATTCTGACATTTCACATTCCTATAATAAAGTGGGGATCCTAACTGACCTAAGTCAAGGAATTTTTACAAGGATTAAATGTCAGGAATTGTGAAACTGAGTTTAAATGTATTTGGCTAAAGTGTATGTATACTTTCGACTTCAACTGTACATAACCTTTGATTTTTAAAGAGCGCGAGCAGCATGTTGACCAATATGAAAATGTTTGATTACATGAGGCATTAGGTGTGAATGTTTGTTTGTTTTGGAATGCTCTTTAGAAATGTTTTTGTATAAAAATAAGTACAAGCTGATGTGTGTTTTTAAACTTGCCCACTTAGTATGCAATAGCACAACACTGTTCTTTTACCGATGTTTGGTTAAATAAATATGAATTGTTTCCAGGTAAAACATTTTTACCACTTCCTCACATCGCCCTTGTCACATCGCTAACAGTGCGTATGGTCTTGAATTTGACCAGGTCACAGTTAACTGGCAAAACATTTTCAAACAAATTTGCAGTTTTATGTTAGTTTTCTTCTGTTACTATTTGTGTGCCCTCCTTTGTTTAACACTGAATGCAGCCCACTCAGATAATGGGCTACAAGGCAATTGGTTTTAAAATGTTTTTGTTGTTGTGTGTTACAATTGCCTCCACAATTGGATAAATGTGTCTGTTTTTTGCATGCAGGCCTATTCCTTATGAGTAAAGACGTGTTTTATTGTGTAATATGGGGAGCATCGTGTAACCAATCTGGTTGGACCCAAAACAGCCTACAGAGAGATGAAAATGGAGGAATATTGATTTTCCTTCTCATTTTCTCCTTGCACATGTGGAAATATCTATCGTTACACATCTGGCAGATTCCAGCACTTTGGAGAGAGGCAAGTAAAATTGCCTCAAATTTATAGACGTTTATGCAAAACAGTTCATGTTCCTTAAATTCCACCCAATCCCAATGCTACAAGAACAAGATGCAAGTCTCAAATTCATTTATAATGTATAATGAAAGCACATTTGTTTGAGTAGCCTATTTTTATGTTTATTTTTTTATTGTCCATGAAATGCAGGGCTTTACATTGTCCCCTAACAATGCAAACAATGTGTTCTCTGTATGTACACCAAACATTGGGAACACCTTCCTCATATTGAGTTGCACCCCCTTCTGCCCACAGAACAGCCTCAATTCATCAGGGTATGGACTCAACAAGGTGTTGAACGTGTTCCTCAGGGATGTTGGCCCCTGTTGACGCCAGTGCTTCCTAACAGTTGTGTCAAGTTGGCTGGATGTCCTTTGGGTGGTGGACCATTCTTGATACACACAGGAAACTGTTGCGCATGAAAAACCCTTCAGTGTTGCAGTTCTTGACACAAACTGGCGAGCCTGGCACCTACTACCATACCCTGTTCAAAGGCACTTGAATCTTTGGTCTTGTCCATTCACATTCTAAATGGCACACACACAATCCATGTCTCAATATTTAAAAATCCTCCTTTAACCTGTCTCCTCCCCTTCATCCACACTGATTGATGTGGATTTAACAATTGACATCAATAAGGGATCATAGCTTTCACCTGGATTCAGATGGTCAGGCTATGTCATGGGAAGAGCAGGTGTTCTTAATATTTTGTATACTCCGTGTACAGTATGTGTGGGATATAGACATAAGTCAATGCTGTGGGGTGCTTGGACATGACTGATTTGGGTGGCCTGTGAGACAAGGTGATTGACGTTCCCTTGGTCTGCTGCCTCTTATGGACACAGAGATATCAATTTTCCTGCCTACTCAGCCTCATGCATTTTATCACTTCCAAAAAAGAAGAGAAGAAATTAAGTGGCTGAGAAGTAGGGGTTCCCATTACCATAACCAGACTGACACCACTAAATTAAGATATCACATTTTTGTGAAGTATGATCTTGCGCCGATATTGCTACCATGTGCTCAGCAATGTATTCAGACTCAGGGATGGGTAGGAAGGGAAGTAAAATTCACACAGAACCATTAGAGAGTCGGCCGCCTGCAGCCCCCAGTCTCTCTCTCTCTCTCCCAGCGGTACAGGAGAACAGGGATAGCCAAAGCAGGTGTGGTGGGCCTCTGGAGTCCTGCCAGTCAACAGTGGGAACTTTCATGAGAATGGAGGGGATGGTGGGGTGTGCAGAGTGTGGTTACCATACAAGGCTGATCAAGTGTCATGTTGCTCCCTCTCCTCTCCATTATTGTTGAGAAGGGTCTCTTGTCTCCTGGGTCGTCTGTGGTGAAATGTACAGACTTTCTCACTGTGTGTGTGTGTGTCTGTGGTAAGAGCTAAGCTTTACAACAACATGCTGAAAAATAACCAACCTGTGGGATTCCTTCCAAATGACAAAAACATGACTTTCCTCTGAATGTTCCACTTGCTTCAGGCTTGTGACGTAGATCTATCACAGTATAAATGGGTGAGGGGGAATAAATGCACACATGCAATTGTCAGTCTCCATGATTGATTGCATTTAGACAGGTAGCCCAATTCTGATATTTCTTTTTCATTCATTGATCTTTTAACCAATCAGATGAGCTCTGAAAAAGATCTGATGTGATTGGTCAATAGACCAATTAGTGGAAAAATATCAGAATTGGGCTGCCTGTCTAAATGCAAGCCAGGAGTTTGAAATGGTTTTGAGTGAAGTACAGTAGTGCTGAGCTTACGCATTCGTGCAGTTGTGAAAAAAGCATACAAGCATACATATGACTGCTAATTTTCAAAATCAAAAGTAACAGTCAGTATCAGTCAGTATCTAGTGTGGCCACCAGCTACATTTAAGTACTGCAGTGCATTACCTCCTTGTGGACTGCACCAGATTTGCCAGTTCTTGCTGTGAGATGTTACCCCACTCTTCCACCAAGGCACCTGCAAGTTCCCGGACATTTCTGGGGGGAATGGCCCTAGCCCTTACCCTCCGATCTAACATGTCCCAGACGTGCTGGCCATGGCAGAACACTGACATTCCTGTCTTGCAGGAAATCATGCACAGAACAAGCAGTATGGCTGGTGGCATTGTCATGCTGGAGGGTCATGTCAGGATGAGCCTGCAGGAAGGGTACCACATGAGGGAGGAGGACGTCTTCCCTGTAATGCAAAGCGTTGAGATTGCCTGCAATGACCACAAGCTCAGTCTGATGATGCTGTGACAGACCATGACGGACCCTCCACCTCAAAATCGATCCCGCTCCTGAGTACAGGCCTTGGTGTAACGCTCATTCCTTCAACGATAAACACGAATCTGACGATCACCCCTGGTGAGACAAAACTGCGACTCGTCAGTGAAGAGCACTTTTTGCCAGTCCTGTCTGGTCCAGCGATGGTGGGTTTGTACCCATAGGCGACGTTGTTGCCGGTGATGTCTGGTGAGGACCTGCCTTACCACAGGCCTACAAGCTCTCAGTCCAGCCTCTGTCCGCAATAGGCTGAGAGTCTGAGCACTGATGGAGGGATTGTGCGTTGCCATCCTGTACCTGTCCTGCTGGTGTGATGTTCGGATGTACCGATCTTGTGCAGGTGTTGTTATATGTGGTCTGCCACTGCGAGGACGATCAGCTCTCCACCCTGTCTCCCTGTAGCGCTGTCTTTGGCGTCTCACTGTACAGACATTGCAATTTATTGCCCTGGCCACATCTGCAGTCCTCATGCCTCCTTGCAGCATGTCTAAGGCACGTGCACGCAGATGAGCAGGGACCCTGGGCATATTTCTTTTGGTGTTTTTCAGAGTCAGTAGAAAGGCCTCTAGTGTCCTAAGTTTTCATAACTGTGACCTTAATTGCCTACCGTCTGTAATCTGTCAGTGTCTTAACTACTGTTCCACAGGTGCATGTTCATTAATTGTTTATGGTTCATTGTACAAGCATGGGAAACAGTGTTTAAACCCTTTACAATGACGATCTGTGAAGTTATTTGGATTTTTACGAATTATCTTTGAAAGACAGTGTCCTGAAAAAGAGACGTTTTCTCTTTTTTACTGAGTTTAAATGCTTTAATTGAGCTACCCCAGAACCATGAAATATCCAGATGTTGGGCTTGTTCAGTAATTACTTTGGAAAAAGAAACATGGATAGAAGCTGAAAAATAAGAAGCTAATTTAACACCATTTTGAAACATCTCAGAAAAGGCAGGATTATGAAAACAGTACCTCCTCGGGGATTATTGGGAAATAGAAAGGTTAAACACAAACACTTGCATACTTATCCCAGTTGCCGCTGAATATTTCACCCTCTCCCGCAGAAGAAGGGGCCATATAAAACTGTAATTGCCTTACATGCTGAGAGATACTGCAATTATATGTGGAATTCTGAAGGCAGGATACATACAGGGATATTGTTTCATTGAGAACCCTCTTAGGTATCTCTCTCTGTCCAGCTTTCAGTTTTCCTTCAAATACAAATCATTGTCTATGGAGAGAGGAAACACCCCCCCCCCCCAAAAAAAAAAAAGTTTCATAAAATGCAACTTCAAAAGGCAGTAAAGATCATTTTCACTTCCAGTGTAGTGTAATTATAAGAAGACTACAGACAATAGGAAATTAAAAAGGAGATCAGGCAGGAGGAAAAGGCATCTGATCAGTAAGTATCACTGATGCAAAAGTAAGAAAAAAAAACAGAAATGAAATTAAACTGTATGACGGCTGGAGAAGGAGTACCTTAAAATAAAAATCCCTGACAGGACAAATCCTGCAATTCCCAATTTTTTTTTGTTGACAGATGAACATTTGAAAACAGACTGTCTTTCTCCAATGACAGGAAATGTACACATTTACCTCCTTATTTCCCCCCTTGTCTTTTCAGCTTCCTCAGCCCCCAACCCCCAGCCACTTTGCTTTGATTCAGCTCTGTATCTGTATTTGAAATGACTCAATTACATTGGATCCTGCGGTGAAAATTACGGATGTTTTCCACTATTTCTCTCTCTCCTCTGGGACAGCATGACCCCGCCCTGCCACCAATCAACCCCACCTCTTCCCTCCACCAATTTTTCCTGCCCTCCTGCCCCACCTGTCCTACTCTCCTCTTCTTTCCCCAGCTCTTTCCTCTGAAAATGTTCACTTTATTGTGTGTCTATCTGCGACTGAGAGGAAATAATAGCTAAATGGGCTTGTGTGTGAGCTCTTTTCGCCGTGAACTGACAAAGAGAGTGTTTGGCTGCTGTTTTTCCAGCAGCTAAAGCTTCACCTGTCATCACTGCATAAGTCAGAGTCTAGAGTGTAGCCTTTCAATGACAGGAGCCCACAGTGCTTCCAGCCATTCAAAGCCACCCAGACAGAAATCAACACACACATCAGCAGGAATAGTAAACAGAATAGTCTTTATTCTTTAAAAGCAACAGACGTTTCCCTTCAGAATCACAGTTTACAACCCTGGTTAATCAGGCTCACAGTTTTACAACCCTGGTTAATCAGGCTCACAGTTTTTACAACCCTGGTTAATCAGGCTCACAGTTTTTACAACCCTGGTTAATCAGGCTCACAGTTCACAACCTTGGTTAATATGTATGTCTGTTTCCACAACAACGAAAATGAAAATAACGTCAAGGAAGTATTCATAAAATGCAAATTGTACCGGTTGATTATTGTCTCTCTGTGTGAGAAAGACATGGATCCACAATTGAAATCTGTCTCATTACAATCTCTGTTGAAGCGCAAATGGTATCAATCAGAATATGAGGTGCTTTATCTAGCCCTCTAGTGGTGAAAGTAATTATATATATATATATACTATTGCACGGTGTATTTCCCTGATTAGAGCAGTAGTGTAAAGTGGTCATTAAGAAAAAAGTGGCTCTGATGAAGATTTCAGAATGTGCAAAGATGCTAACAAGACACTCCAACCGACCACTGACAATCAGCATCAGTCATTACACCACATGCACATATTCAGCACACTGATCAAACTTTCTGAACATCTTCCAAATATTGAGTTCCACCCCCCATTGCCCTCAGAACAGCCTCAAGTCGTCGGGGGATGGACTCTACAAGGTGTCGAATGGATGCTGGCTCATGTTGACTCCAATGCATCCCACAGTTGTGTCAAGTTGGCCGGATGTCTGTTGGGTGATGGACCATTATTGATACATGCGAATAACTGTTGAGCATGAAAAACACAGCAGCGTAGCATTTCTTCACACAAACCGGGGCGTCTGGCACCTACTACCAATTTATTGGTCCTCACCAGACATCACTACTACCCCGTTCAAAGGCACTTATATTTTCTCTTGCCCATTCACCCTCTGAAGGACACATACCCAATCCATTTCTCATTTGTCTCAAGGCTTTAGTATCCTTCTTTAACCTGCCTCCTCCACTTCATCTACGCTGATTGAAGTGGATTTAACAAGTGACATCAATAAGGGATCATAGCTTTCCCCTGGTCAGTCTCATGGAAAGAGCAATGTTTTGTATACTCAGTGTAAACAGGGCCGTTAAACATTAAAATCACCTTCCTAGGGATACACTCAAGCAGGATCACCACCTTGAACCTGATACGCCACTCATCCATTCACCACTTCTCCCAGAAACAAATCGAAGGACATAATGAGTGGGCCTGCTAACAAACCAGCAGACTCCAGGGAGGGAGCCAGAGAGCGTAGTCACTGCCAGGGAGATAAATCTATTGATTTGAGATAAACATACTACATTACTGCTGCCCTGGGGAGTTGGATTTTGGAGCTGGTCTGAGACCACAGGGCAGCTGGTTATGGGATAGAGACCAGATCCCTCTGATCCTGGCTGCTTCTCCCTGGTGAGATCTGTGAAGACTTCCTGGCTGCCATACTCCCTCTATGGAACTGGCTGGGGGAGGAAAGCCCCTCTTAGAGAAGCTTTAAACCCCATGGATTTGGCATCTATGGATTTGTATTGGTCTGAATGGGGCACAGGGCAAACCATCATTCACATCTATCCCCATCTAACACTGTTGTGACAAAGAGGAAGAGAGGTATGAATGGGGTGGAGTAGACAGCAGGTAACATTCATTTATTTAACCTTAATTTAACTAGGCAAGTCAGTTATGAACACATTCTTATTTACAATGATGGCCTATGAACAGTGGGTTAACTGCCTTGTTCAGGGGCAGATTGACAGATTTTTACCTTGTCAGCTCGGGGATTCAATTTAGCAACCTTTCAGTTACTGGCCCAACGCTCTAACCACAAGGCTACCTGCCGCCCCTAACATAACTGTTAAAATAATATTGAGAATATGAAAAGTAAAAAAGTGTGTTGGACAATATTTTGCAGATGATGAAATACAACAGAATTTCTGTGCAGTGACCACATTGTAAATCGACCAAACCTTCCAACATATTTAAATCTTGTATTTTGGTGAACAAGATTCAGCCTGGCCACAAAGACGTCGTAGACCAAGAAAAAGTTAATCTGGCATTGTAAAAGGCTATCGATTAGCCATGGCCCCAGGGGGACAGACCCTAGAAGTCTAGTTGCTGTAACAGGAGACAGGGTATCCCAAACACTCATTAACCCTCTCAGATGGGCAACATTAAGCAGGAGGCAAAATATTTATAATTTTCCATCAATATTTCATTACTGGCTGTGTCCAAACAAAGACGAGGCTTTGACCATAATGGTCCTCCATCCGTTTATAGATTATGGGGAGAGGAAGTAACATACCAGTGTCCTTTGACACCAGAACGAAGTCTGTCCCAACTGCCGTGAACACAGGATCCATGCATATTAGATAGCTAGGTTGTCCTACACTCAAGTACTGTAGATTAAGTACTGCAAAAGGAGAGGCTGTTATGTTTCTCTGATACACTTTCACAGCTTGGGTTTGCTTCACATTAAACACACTGCAACTCATATGTCGGACACGGTGGTGGACTTGCCAAGGCATCTTCGGTGTCACATGTCACCGTCTGTGAAACCTCTTTATACCATCCTCACATCTCATCACAGTGGGATTAAGTCATTAATCCCAACGGTTCCACTTAACACACTAGAACAGTATATAGTAAGTCCGAACCAATCTGTGGTGTGTCTCGGCCTGTCGTAAATCTCCCCGACTCACTCTGCAGTGAGAGGATGACCTCATTGTCTTTTCCTGGCCCATTAGCTTTCTGGGAAAACCTCTGGGGACCGTTGTTAACCCCTCTGGTGCTGGACCAAGCAGCATTACACTCCATCCCAACCAGGTGGAATTGGTTTCATATTATAAAATATTGATGGACTAATTTGCTCTACATGCTATGCAGATAATGTCACACATTGGTTTCATAACATTGAGGATTACATGCATATTATTTGGGTGCATTTCGACAGTCAAAAGTGTCTGCCTCCCCACACATCTTCATTTGCACTGATCTGTACACCCAGGGGCGTTGAAGGCAATAAGGTACATACTGTGAACTTTATTTCACCCATCCAGTTCCTTCCTCAGTGCCAATCTACTCTGACCCCCAGAACCAAAGCTCATGTGAGACCCGGCCTCTTAATGTTTCCATCTGTCAGGAGAGACTACCTCAGTGCAGACGGAGTGAACACAGGGAAGGACTGCGTTCATGCGTTACTGCCACTCTTCCAGGTGTCTAGCTGGGAACCGTGGACGCAGGGTCTACACTCCCAGTCCCAGGGTGAAGTGCACTACAGACATAATAGAGAAAGCTTATGGGGCTGTCGTCTTAGGTTACAGGTTCACCATAATGATGGGACCTGCCTTGCATTCTAATTGCAGGTAATTGACCTCCTGTGGACTGTTATTGTTCCAGCTTCTTTTGTGCTGGCTGCCGTTTAGAGCAGAGGTCAGTGAACCTGGGACCCCTGACTCCTCCAGACAGGTAGGCAGGTATTAAATGACCCAAGACGTTCTGTTAGAGAATAGACTCATCTTCTGTGCTTAATAGACCCCCAGCTCTCCCTCCTTTGCTGTTACATTGTTTGCCATTAACTTCAGTTTACAGAAAACTTTTGAGGTTGACTTGATTGAAGAGATCGTTTCTCGTTCAGTTATACACTTTAGAGCAGGTACAGATTAATTCCCGAGAGAAAGAAAAAATGTATTATTTGAACTGAATTCACAATTTGAGATATCGCAGTTACAAATTGGACTTACAGTCCATGTCGTTCATATTTTTCACTGCAGCAGAGACAAATCACCTGCACCCGTGCACCCTCTCTGTCACAAAATACTAGAGGATCCGTCTCAAGAGGCCACAGTAACCTGGGAACAATGGTGTCCTTTGTGTGCAGTGAGAGAGTGACAGAGAGTGAAGGTCTGCTCCTACGGAGACAGACAGAAGAGCATCCATTAGGGCTCCATTCAGGGACGCCGTTGACTTTCATGTCATCCCATTGTGGCGCGTCTCCTTGGAGAGGCTGACACAGAGTGGGTAATGAGGGGTAATTGACTCAGGGTCAAGGATGATTAATTCCCTTGGTCAGGTGTCCTCGCTTTCATACCTGACAGAGACGCAGGTTGCCGTGAAGCCACAGGCGGGCGGGCAGAGCAGGAGGCTGGCTGGCGCTGAAACACGAGACACAGGCAACACACACGGTACACACTGCCCAGGCCGTTCTCATGATGTCATCCAATCCTTGGACAGGCTAGTGGTTAATGCTCTGAACTGCGGCACCTTGACTGCTGCCACAGACCACAGCTCTCCATCACACACCTAGCAGTGTTCACATGTCAGTCTGCTTCATTTATATGGCTAATGACCTGGGGTAAGACACAAAGGTGAAAGGTCATAACTATCTTCCCCCTACACAGAGCTATACTGAGCTCCCACCACAGACCACAGATTGAGAGTGACAGTCGTACTACCCTACCCTCCTTTCTCCTTCAGCTTCACTGGCTAATCTGAATCCCTCATTTTCTGCACAAGCAATTCCCCCCCCCAAAAAGGCCAGTGATTACAGGCGACCTGCTGAATGTATGCACGCGTTACTAAATGCCAGGGCTAGCTGGTAATTGACCAGGCAGACTGAGACGCCTGCGGTGTAATTGAGCAGGGTTGAGGGGTTCTGGTGGGACTGAAAGGACCTGGGGATCCCCCACCGGCCATTAAGCCCAGCAGGAGGGCTCCTGCCTGGGTCCACCTCAGGCTCAGGGCGGCCCCTCATCGCCCCTTCAACAGTGTGGGACACCCAAAGATCTGGAGAGGGTTTGGATCATATAGTGTGAGAGGAGAATGAAAAATAAGACTATAGGGCACTAACTTTAAAAACGGTTCGTTTAAATTATTATTATTATTTTTTAAACACAGATTCTGCATTGAGACACACACATCCATGTCAATGGAGACTCAAAGCGAAGGTATCATTTAACTGCAATACATATACGTGTCATAAGTTCATCTCTTGCTGGCTGTCTGTCCATATGCAGTTGGAATGAACAGAGCAGAGCACACATGCTGAGCCTGATATACGTCGACCCCCAATTGGCCTGTCCTTTCACTCCAGTCGCGCCGTCACATACCAGAAATAGCCTCATCACTTCCACTACAGTAGATGACAGCTAGCCTAGCAACAAGGCCCAAGCACACCAGTGCAACCAACCAACCTCCCACTAGGCAACAGCGTCATCTACTGATCTACATATACTGTTTACATGATACAGCTTCCCTGATACCCTTAACCTCTTGACGGAACAGTGCCCAGATACGACTGTTCTGTACCAAAAGGACACCTATCAGATATACTAAATCAATGTAAGAATTCTCATTTACCCTCTTAAGCACAAAATGTAGTGTGACAGCAATACACTTCAATGATTCAAATACATTTTATTACAACATACGGTAACAAACACCTCATTTGAAATATGCAACTCGAAAACTACTCCGGTAAGGCAAGAGGGGTGAGAGTAAACATTAGGAAGTGTAAAGCTGCTTAAGACACAGGGGAGAGAAAGATGATCCAAGGCTGACCGTCTAGCCCTAGTGCTTGGAGTGATGTTCCCCCTGCAAACGGTGGTGCTCCCTTAGTCTGCAGTGAGAGAACAGAGTTAGTTAGTGCATTTATCGAAATCAAAAAAGTGTATGTAAAAAAATAAATATGGTTGACGCTCAAGAAGCCTTCCTGAAAATATAACCTTTTGGGGGACAATTGAGTTTGCTTATGAAGGACACAAACCTGACAGCGTTGATCTTGATGAATCCAGAGGCATCACATGGGTCATAGTCTCCCTGCACATCCATACTGGGACAAAAAAACAGGGGTGTAAGTCACGTTATTGTGTGGGCCTACGTGGTTGGGGAAGGGCTTTTGCAGTCACATTCTAAACTGAAGTTATTCCAACACCCGTCTAGCCCACAGGACAGGTAGGATAGTGAATAACATTAACCACGGATTATTGCATCATTCAAAAAAATGTTCAATAGATTTCTCTCTGAACGCATTTGCTCTTTATGTTTGCGATTTCAGAGGGGGAAAAAACAACCACACGTTGAGAAAAAGCACAAACACCCAACTCATTTGTAGACAATACAGTTTTGTACAAACTCCTAAGCAGAGGAAATGAGTTTCTCATAACCGGATGTTTTTTTTTGTCTGTGACATCCTTTTTGTAAGCAACGCCCGTGATGTAAAAATTATGCTAGTGAACATCTATTATATAGGCCTCTTGTGGCTCGTTCCCTTCTCCTCCTCGGTGTGTGTATTTGTAAAGGTGTGTGGTTTTGTAAGGTGTGCGTATTTGTAAAGGTGTGTGTGTGTGTGTGTCGGAGAGAGAGAGGGGGGAGAGTATGTTCCTCTATGTTAGAGCCTCGCTACCCTCCGAAGGTAGCACGCGACACAGTTGAAGCAGGGCAGTGGAAACAATTGTCTCCCTGAGCCAACATTCCTACAGTATAAAAGGTTATATTGGAGACTTGTTATATTGCGTTTTTACCTGAAATTGCAGTAACAACCTGTTTAATTTGGAAATTGTAGCTGCCGGCTGCACTGATATATAACATGAAAGACCATCCCACTACCAAAAACATGTCAAAGGTAGATCCTACACATAGGATGTGTTGTTTCATTTGTAACATTGTGTGGTGGTTTCAGAGGTGACACCACAAGTCCCAGAATGGTGCTGGTGGGGAGGGGGGTTGTTTTCCTGGGGCCCAGAGTTTCCCCTGACCTGGTAGTAGGCTAACCTAACCAACTTCGGACCCAAGTTGTGGCGTATGACATAGCAATAAATCAGCTGTAAAAAACAGTTTTATATGGGCTATGATGGGACCAGATAGTTTTTCTAATCTGGTCATGTGGTTTAAAATAAAACTCCTGGAAAGACTCCTGGCCCTAGGGAGGATTAAAACATTTAAACCATTTACAGAAACATACTAGTCTGAGCTCGCTGTATGCAGGGTTGCATCATGTAGACCTAAAAAGACACTCAAACAGCATGTCATCACTATTGTGTTGATTCATTCCACTAAAAAGACTTAGTTAGCGCAGCCACCCGAAGTGTGACTACAAACCAAATTTGATCACATTTTCTCAAACACAAATAAACGGGCCTACTTTAGGCTATAAAAACACACTGTTACATTTCCCCTGGCCCACATGGGATCAGAGAGCATACGATTCTCTAGGCTACCTGCAGCTGTGGTTGTCATCAGTAGCCCACAGTTGATCAGACTAATTGCACACGTTGACCAATCCAGCCATTTTATTTCATTACATTTTGCTGGTGGCAGGTATGGGCTTCCATACAAAACAGCTCATCTAGGTCAATTCACCTATGCCCATGTTTTCAGTAGCAATGAGCTTTTACCACATTTCATCGATTCACATGATCTTGAAAAAAAATAAGCCTGGTTTGTTTTAAGGTAGGCCTAGTGTACTTTTATATTCACATGAGAAGGTTAATCGTTCCTTTTTGATAGGCTAACGTTACTTGATGAAGGCATGATATAAATCAAAATGTAATGAGTGTAGCAAACAGACAAGAAAATAAACCTTTCATTGTCTGCACAATGCACATAAATGCTTCTGAATTATTGTATTACCCAGGAGTGTAAATATGCTTGTTGTATTACCCAGGAGTGTAAATATGCTTGTTGTATTACCCAGGAGTGTAAATATGCTTGTTGTATTACCCAGGAGTGTAAATATGCTTGTTGTATTACCCAGGAGTGTAAATATGCTTGTTGTATTACCCAGGAGTGTAAATATGCTTGTTGTATTACCCAGGAGTGTAAATATGCTTGTTGTATTACCCAGGAGTGTAAATATGCTTGTTGTATTACCCAGGAGTGTAAATATGCTTGTTGTATTACCCAGGAGTGTAAATATGCTTGTTGTATTACCCAGGAGTGTAAATATGCTTGTTGTATTACCCAGGAGTGTAAATATGCTTGTTGTATTACCCAGTGTAAATATGCTTGTTGTATTACCCAGGAGTGTAAATCTGCTTGTTGTATTACCCAGGAGTGTAAATCTGCTTGTTGTATTACCCAGGAGTGTAAATATGCTTGTTGTATTACCCAGGAGTGTAAATATGCTTGTTGTATTACCCAGGAGTGTAAATATGCTTGTTGTATTACCCAGGAGTGTAAATATGCTTGTTGTATTACCCAGGAGTGTAAATATGCTTGTTGTATTACCCAGGAGTGTAAATATGCTTGTTGTATTACCCAGGAGTGTAAATATGCTTGTTGTATTACCCAGGAGTGTAATATGCTTGTTGTATTACCCAGGAGTGTAATATGCTTGTTGTATTACCCAGGAGTGTAATATGGTTGTTGTATTATTCAATAAAAGCTAGGTTTCCATCCAATTGGCAACAGATTTCCATGAGAATATTCTAAAATCAGCATAAACACAATATGCACATTTCCCCACCAGAAACGTGTTTCCGTCAAATGGACTTGTTGTGGATAAAAGGCTGTGCGTGATGACGTAGTGCACATAAAAATAACTTGGTTAAATTCCCATGTAACCAATTAAAAAGTACAAGTTAAATGGGTTTCCATCGCATTTTCAACTCTGCTGACGTCCATTCTGGGCACTTGTGCTCTAGCCACCAGCTCCAGATACAGTGCAGGTATAGCCTACATGATGAGAATATTAAGGACAGCGAGATTGCTTGGTTGCCATTTGACAAATAAACATCGATCATCATGTCACCAGAATAAGACCCTCGATATTTATTGGAAAGGAGCATCAAGCTCATCACCGTGAACTTTCACCACCCTGAAGTTCATCATAACTTATTTCATCTGTAGCCTCAAACTGTATACGTGGACGACACAACGAGTCATCGCATGACTCCAAGTTTACTTCCATATGATGGTTATAATATAAATATTTGCGTATAAAAGCGTTTCCACCTCCATTTCTCACAATTAACTTTACCGACAAAAATAGCCCACCTTGCTAAGCGTGTTTTGTTTTGTCGACATTTGGAAAGTTTACCGACAGATTGTCTGTTTCCATCAGACATGTACTTTATTCGCATAAAAAGGCTGGATAGAAACCTGGTTATTGCTGAATATTTTGTGTTTACTTGCTACTGTGATATTTACGGTCAATTTGAGCTGCGGACCAAGAATGTCGCATTGCCAGCCACAACAAAAGGTTAGACAAGGATGTAATGTGAATTGAAAAGTAGAATTATCTTTTCGCCACCCCATCCCCTCATACTCGCCTTCATATCTCGTAGTGGGAATAGGGCCTAATTACAGTAGTTTTTACCTGCAGCGCTAACACCCTCAGCTCCTCCTCCACAGAGCCCCAGCTGCTAATCTAAGACCTTTACTCATTCTTCAGACACACCGTGCTGGAGGAAATCAAAGAATGTCAGAATTTTTTTTTTTAAAGACTCAGTGGAGAGAAAGAAAGGCAAGACCACCATCAACTCTCAAAACAAGGCTCCCTACCTACCATCTTATGAGTGCGGTCTATGAGGTGTTGAATGGCTGTGGAAGCAGGTTTCCAGAAGGTGAATACATAGGAAAAACCATGTGGTCTAATTGACTGCCAAACACCTAGCAGGAAACCTTTTGACATTTGTCCCAGATCAATGCAGCGTGTGTGTGATGCTATACCACTGTGTTAATGACACTGTTTACTGAGGAGACGCAGCTAGCTGTCCACCAGGGTCTTACAGTTAAGCATGGGTTTGGAGGGTGAAATGGTGTGTGTGTGTGGGGCTGTACTTCAGGTGGTATAAGTGGACTTTGCACCACAATGGGATCCTTCACAGGACACTCAGCACATCTGTTACCTCAGAATAGTGCCCCTAAGAGCTTCTCCTCCAGTGCAACCCAACACTCAGTCACCAACAGGAGTGTGTGTGAAAGAGAGCGAGGTTGAGCTCTCAGCTGCACAGCTCCCCCTGCTTAACTAGCATGAAACCTGTGCTTTGGCCCTAAAAGCAGCACTCTCCTCTCCTTTGGCTGGAAATGCCATTAGCGGTGGAGGGTAGATGGAAGGGGGCATATGGAGGCTTTGCTTTGGTCAGCACTGAGCCAGCCCAGGGGGCATTGGGGGCTTAGGTGTCTGAATGGACTCACTGTTCCACAGCGAAGAGACCAATGGGGAGAAAGCCCTCCAGGAATTGAGCTTGTCACCCCTGCTCCGCACTCTGATGTCTTTGGAGCCAGTGTCCATTTATTGTTGGTGTAGGGTCAGTGGAGAATGAAGTGACCTGAGCAAACAATGGGGATACTGCATATATGCAGTGAACTGATTATACTGTACCCAGAGATTAGTCACATGCACACAATGCTCGAGGTCCTTACCTGACCAGTTCCTCGTTGTAGAGGGATTTGGGCGACTCGCGGCCCAGGATGTAGACCTGGCCTTTGAAGACAGACAGCTGCACCTTCCCCTCAACGCTCTCCTGGGACTTGTCTATGCAGTGGCGCACAAACTCACACTCTGGACTATACCAGAAACCTGGGGACAAGGAACTGGATGTATACATGCTACTATAATGGAAATCATCCTTCAGCCTCCATTAGAAGTGTGGTTCAATTGTGCACATATGACCCCCCCCACCACCACCACCACATTCTCCTCCCATCCCACTCCTCATGCGAGCGCTCGTCCCATCGCTCCAGGTGAGGCTCAGACCCCCCCTCCTGCCTCACCCAGGTGACCTGCTCTGTCGGTCTGAGGGACAGCTGGACTGGGGGGGTAGAGAAAAATGACGCCCATCTCCATGGGGTGACTCTCTCCCTCTTCCATGCCCTTCCACCTCCCAATCCCAAGAACAATCCTCTCACCCAGTCCCTTTCCACTGAATCTGCACTGGTGTGAGTATCACACAGTCAGGACAGGGCTGAGTGTATGGATCAAGCCACAGCTGTCCTCTTTCTCTCTCTCTCTCTCCATACTGTGTTCTGTTCAGGGAATCCCCTGTGGCTTTAGCCCATGCAGTGGGCCAGGCAGAGACAGTGGTATTTCACGCTTTAAGACCATAATGAGTTTAATCTCTGCCCCCCTCTTAGAAGGAGCTAGCTAGCGCCTGTACCTTGGTGTCTCGCTCGCTCTCCCTGGTCTCTCTGCCTGCCTGGCCATCTCCCCTCCTCTCATGAGGATTTAAATTGCAGTGGCTCAGTAATCAGTCTCTAACGGCTGTGATCCTATTATAGGGGATGAAGGAAGGCCGGCCGGGGGGGATTAGGACACCTGAGCCAGGCAGACAGGAGGTTTAGGCCCCAGTCATTCAGTCACACATTACCTCTATGAGAGGCAGAAGTAACATAGTCACTCCTCACCTGTCAATCACCGTGATTGCCACTGTGTGAGGTGTTCTGGCAGAAAATGGCTGCTGTGTGCCATGCACAATTTATCACCCAGATCAGTGAAGTATTTTGCATAATTTTTTATCATCAATGTAAAGTGCTTTGAAAGCAAGTGAACATGACATAAATCAAATATATTATCAGGAGGCTGAATTGTTTTTGGCTAACCATTTAGTGTGTGTTCTAGGCGAGAACGTAACCATGAATGCACCGTTTCTGAATGCTGTATGAGCACTGTTTTAATGTGTGTTTTTTTTGCATAATACACCAAACGTACCGTTGTAGAGCATCTCGGCGAACTTGACCCCCAGGCCCTGTTTGATCCTCCTGACCTCTCGGTCCATGGTGAAGGTCTCTATGTCCAGGTGAGCGTGGTACAGGATGGTGCCTCCTGGGGTCTCATAGATACCTGGGGGAGCACAGAAACACACAACTAGGTGCGGAACGAAAGGTGGAGAGACAAATTAAGCACATAGGTTGCATTGCATTTCAAAATAGTCTGAAGTTGCGCCCCCCCCCAAACAAAATATTCCATTCTTACTTTTAGATGTGTGTATGGTTGTGAATTGTTAGATTTTACTGCACTGTTGGAGCTAGGAACACAAGCATTTAGCTACAGCCACAATAACATCTGCTAAATATGTGTATGCGACCAATATAATTTAAATTGATCAGAAGAGGTCTCTGGTGGTTCTGTGTCCATGACAACCTCATTGTACTTCCTTCCAGGACCAACTCAACTCAGACAGCTCTATTAGGAACCAGCCATCTTCACCCTCCTCCTCCAATACCTTGGCTGACGGACAGGCCAGCACCACAGTATATCAACCCAGTCAAAATGAGTCTGTCGCGGGCAAATGACAGGGTAGGAGGCCCCCGCCAGCCCTGAGCTAGGCCCCAGGCTCTCCCGACCCTGCAATTTACCCCCACTGCACTGTTGAGGGGAACGGAGGGAGAAGACAGAGGGGGGGGATGACAGGAGAAATGAAGCTGTCACTCAGCTGTCTGTCTTATGAGGTCGAAAAGAAAAGGCCGAAAGAGACCAGAGGAGAGAATGCGTTTCTCTATTCAAATAATGCCATTCTAATACGCTAAACCACGGGGACATCTCTGTTTAATTGACTATGTTTGCGTGTGGGCAGCATTAACAGGATATTCCTATCCTTTCCATTCAGTCTTTGGGATTAAACTCTGCGGATGGGCGCCTTGTGTTGGGACCTCAATTCACTGTTAGAAGGGGCACCGATACAATTCTTGTCTTAGATGGAATGGAGCCTACTTGAAGGTGAGGGGCGGACCAAAACATCATCTGAAAATTGAGAAGCACTTACAAAGCACTGGCTGCCCAAAACAGGATTTAGCAAAACTGCTAATCATTTAAACCTCAAAAAGTGGCAATTTGAGCCACTAAAACAAGGCAACAGAGGGCAAAACAGGGGCAATTCAACTGTCACTATCTGATAAAACAGTTCAAACTGCCCTTTAACCCAATTTACCTTAAGCACCCCAAAGAGAGATTAGAAAGACAAATGAACAATAAAAAGTCTCTCTTACCTTAGCTAAACCAACTGTGGCTTAGTTAAGCTTAGGAGGACAAAAACACCAGTGATTTCCAGGTATTAATCTTTTAAACAGTTTCTCTGTACGTAGGCCAATTCTGCTAGAGGGGGTAGAGGGGTTAAGACTAAGCATTAACCCCACCTGGGCTGAGCCTGTGCTCCCCTTTGGGCGTACAGCCCACGAATGCAGGCACAAATACACACATTAAGCCTGCTTCCTGCTTTCCTGATGTTCCTCTGATCAAGAATCAAAACACACACACACACACACACACACACTTCAGAATTGTAGTTCTTGAATTCAACTAGGCCTAAATTCCTGAAACACGAAAAAGTACAAATTTGTCTGATATTCTAAAATGATATTCTAAAAAACAAAACAAAAAATGCCTCCAAAAACAAATCAAATTTCTATAAATAATATATCAATCAGACCAGTTAATCATCACCATAACGTTCTCTACAGATCCTCAGCACAACATGGTTCGTCACAGTGGAGAGTTCAGAGCTCAGACAAGGGTTGACAGGTGTACACCACTTACATACACCAGTGAATGTTTTGTCGAGAACTGACAACATTCTTGACAACCATTTCCATGCCCCGCCTTCTTGACCCCCCCTCCCCCCCAAAGACATACAAATAAATGACACATTCAGTCTGTCAACTAGTCAATCCTCCTTGGCATCTTTTGTGCAAACCCCCCTTCTCCCCCTGCCGTCAACACACAATCTTTACTAGTTATTCACTGCCGTCAAACCTCACACTCCTCCTTTCCCATTTCTGTAGAAAAGATGAGCTTTGATCTTTTGTGCAGCCAAGAGGGAGAAAAGTGGGCTTCCCATTTTTCAATTTCTACCTGCCACTACGCCAGAGGCGGAGTGTGTTGGCGAGTCAATTTGCTGGTCAGGTTATTGTGAGGAGTAGAAATGCAGTGTGGCAGGAGGCAGGGGCCACTGAGGGAGTCAGTGACGTGCTGTCTGACATGGGACACGGTGCCACAAACATCTTGGCCCCTCACAGCCCTTAAGCATGCAGAAATAAGGAGGTTTTTGAGAAGCTCTGTTGACTGAGAGGGCAATTCGAAGTCATGCGGAGGAGTGGCCGACTGCCGAGATGGAGTGTGTGTGTGTGAACAACAGCGTGTGTCTGTGTGTGGGAGGCTGCAAAAAGAGAAATGCGAAGGCTTTCTGCATGTGAAAGTGAATGTGGGTCACATCAGACCCTCAGTTTACAGGTGAACCAGAGAAAAACATTTCCTCTGAAAGGAAAGAGAGGCACATAATGCTGTGTTTGTTCATGGTCTTGCTTTTCCTCCACAACACTTTTATGCAAGTGGAATAGCAAGTGTTCCCTTTTAGCACTGACATAAAATGACTGCAATTGCCTGAAAGCACTAGAGATGTGACAGGAAGCTTTACAAATGGATAGGACATGGAAGTGTTGGCACTTAGGGCGGAGTAGGTACTGTATGTCTTTGTGCTAGCTTATCTATAAATCTAACATTTCTAGAAAAGGGAAGTGCATTTTAACCAAAGCTATTGATACAGTATACATGTTTTTCCTCTCAATTCATCTGTATTCTCTCAGGATCTCTTCTCATTACACTTCGTCACTGCCTTACCTCTGGACTTCATGCCGATGAAGCGATTCTCCACGATGTCGATCCTCCCAACTCCATGCCTCCCTCTGAGACCACAATGGAAACCACAATAGAATTCTTACTCACCAAGAACAGTAGTCAATATTTCTGTATTCTCGCCTGCAAACACCCACACTTTGCTGAAAACACTGCAGTAAGAGTTTACACACTGCCCTCTAATGGTGATTCCATGCAGTCAATAAAGGATTCTCATTCGCAGTTTGGCTCTCCCTACTGATTGTCCGACTCACCCCATCTCATCGAGGTAAGAGAAAGTCCGACTCACCCCATCTCATCGAGGTAAGAGAAAGTCCGACTCACCCCATCTCATCGAGGTAAGAGAAAGTCCGACTCACCCCATCTCATCGAGGTAAGAGAAAGTCCGACTCACCCCATCTCATTGAGGTAAGAGAAGATGTCCAGCGGTGTGTCCTTCGACTTCCCCTCCTTGACGTGGGTCACCTTAATGGGCACACCTGTGTGGGTTGGAATGGAACAGTCAGTCAGTTACGCAACAGCCTGGAGAGATACTGCATCATCATAATACTGTGCTACACTAGGTCATTCAGGTTAATAATATTGTTCTCTTACAGTTTCAAATCTGATCTCGTCACATTCAGCAAATTTTGGATTTGGGCAGAAGCTGTATTTATGAATGACAGAATCAATATGTATGGCCAAAATTGTTACTACATTTCCACCTATTCGTTTAATGTTCACTAAAAACAAACAAAGTGAAGAGACTGATTCCCAGGCACTGAACACAGTTCACAAGGGAGATGGGAGAGACCATGAAAATAGTGAGGGAGTGGAGAGGAAGATTTGGATGTGGGGGAATGTGGAGGGAGGGTAACGGGTGTTAATGGTAGAATACTTCAATAGGATGTGGTGAGAAGTACTAATATATTCAAAAGCCCTGCTCATTTGAAGGCTGTGAAATCCCAGACAGGCCTTTCCTAATTTAATTACACACCCGTGCTTTGAGTCACCCATACCTTTTCTACCAATAGCCTCGCACTGCGGTATGAGTGAATGTGTGCGTGCGCATTATTAGGAACGCATTGACCATTCCTAATAAAGCACACACACACACACGCCTAGGTGCTCCCCAATCAATCTCCATCCCCAACTTTCCCTACAAAGACACACTAAATTCAGTTTATTAGGTACAACCATCTAGTACTGGGTCGGACCCCCCCCTTTGCCTCCAGAACTGCCCGAATTCGTCGGGATTCTCTGTGGAAATGTTGCTCAATTGGTATCAAGGGAGCTAACGTGTTCCAGGAAAACATTCTTCTCACCATTACACCACCAGCCTGTACCGTTGACATCAGGCAGGATGGGGCCATGGACTCATACTGCTTACGCCAAACCCTGACTCTGCCATCAGCATGACGCAACAGGAACCGGGATTTTTCGGAACAGGCAATGTTTTTCCACTCCTCAGTTGTCCAGTGTTGATGATCCGGTGCTCACTGGAGCCGCTTCCTCTTGTTTTTAGCTGATAGGAGTGGAACCCGGTGTGGTCGTCTGCTGTAATAATCCATCCGTGACAAGGACCGACGAGATGCGTTCCGAGATGTTCTGCACATCACTGTTGTACTGCGCCGTTATTCGCCTCTTAGCTTGCACGATTCTTGACCTTCTCATTCATCCTCTCATCAACGAGCTGTTTTCACCCACAGGACTGCTGATTGAATGTTTTTTTGTTTGTCGCACCATTCTCGGTAAACCCTAGACACTGTCGTGCGTGAAAAGCCCAAGATGCCGACGGTTTCTGAGATACTGGAACCGCTGCACCGACGATCATAACATGCTCAAAGTCGCATAGGTCACCTGTTTTGCCCATAATAACGTTTAAATCGAACAGTAACCGAATGCCTCGGTGTCCGTCTGCCTGCTTTATATAGCAAGCCATGGCCATGTGACTTACTGTCTGTAGGAGCGAACCATATTCATGAAAGGGGTGGTGTACCTAATAAACTGGCCAATGTATTTTGGCCACTGTCATTTACTTGCTTATTCATAGTATTCATAGGTTAAAATGAGCAACGCAAAGGTCAAAGGTGGAGGAGGTGCAATAGACTGGGACATGGGCGGGGGAGGTGGGGGGCTAAAAGAGCTTTTGAAGACACACGAAGGATAGAAGAAAGAAAAATAAATCTGCAGATAGTCACTCCCCTATCCATCCAGCGCTCATTAGCATTTAGCAAGCTTGCAGTTGCCAATCAAGTCCCGGTAAAAAAGCAGCACTCCTGGTTGCATTTCAATGGGCCCAAATGTAAGCCCTGTTCAAATGACACGTAAAGGACTTGACAAAATATTTTTAGACAAGGGCTTTGTCACTTCGGCCCCTGAGGAAAACTCCCAGAGCCGGAGAGGGCACACGGATAGCGCTCCGACAAAGCCCCCTGATCCCCCAAATAGTTAATAATTAGATTAAAAGTTCAAATAAATTAAGTGAGGGTGTGAATGCGGGAGCCGGGCCCGGCCTCTCGTCCTCCTCTCCTCCATCTCGCCGTGTCTATCATTCACTGGGCCTTTCTTTTCCCTGCCTGCCCTTTTCTTCAGCGCTGAAGTGAACAGTGCAAACAATGGGACAGCAGACACAGTTGTAGGAAAAATTACTGCTTTAAATTTTTCCTCTCTCTTTTTCCTTTCCCCCCTCTTTCAATGAAAGGAAGAGGGATAAAAAAAGGACAGAAAGAAGGGGAAAACTGCTGCTGATGAAAGAAAGTTTAGTTTATCTTTTTAATCAGTGAGAAAGCCCGGTGAAAAAAGGGCTGGTGGGAGATGAAAAGATGGAAACATTCTTGCGCTGATCTTGTGCTTGAGGAGGAGGAGTAAAGCTGAAGCCTTTGTGTGAGCCACTAAAACAGCTTTTGTCATCGTCACTCAATAAGGGGAGAAAAAAAAACTATGAAAACTGATTGCAAATGAGCAAAGGGCCGAGGTGAAACCAGGTTATACGATGACGTCAGTTTCAGATTCCTATTACTATTTTTTTTTTTTTTTTTATTGTTTAAACCTTCCTTCAAATGAAGATTTAACAGTTCTCTATAAACTTTATCATTGCTCCTCTCCCTCCAATTTCACTTACTTCAGATATAAATCTCAAATAAACCCCACAAACCTTCAAAGTTGCATAAATCAGCAGACAGATACCAACGTAAATCACAGATGAAACCTCCTTTCTCTTCTATTCCTCTCTGAACTGCTTCAGTGTAGTAGCAATGTCATAAAACTGTCACTGGTCATCACCATGATCAGAGGCTAATGTCCTGCCATGTCTTTTGAAGCCCCAGCAGGCCTCAGTGGCCTGTAGCCCCCCCATCCCTCCATTTATACACACGGATACTTGTGACCAGGATCTAGATTAGAGGGATTTCTGCTTCTGGCCCCAGGCTGGGATGTGTGTCTCTTTTCGGCAACTGGGCTAATGTGTCACTTTCCTGGGCCTCCCTCAGTCAATTGTATTAGCTGGCTTAACGCTTCCGGCCCCT
Source organism: Oncorhynchus tshawytscha (assembly GCF_018296145.1). Lineage (NCBI taxonomy): Eukaryota > Metazoa > Chordata > Actinopteri > Salmoniformes > Salmonidae > Oncorhynchus > Oncorhynchus tshawytscha. Next base: position 22,585,724 of record NC_056461.1, read on the forward strand.
CCATGCCCCCAGGCAGGCTGCTTTAGTTTAGACTGCTCCGGGTTGTGGGGCTGGGCTGTCCTAGGTCTGGGTGGTCAGAGTGATAAACACAGCCAGGGAAAGGCAGGGTAGCACGGGGTCTACAGCAGCCCTGGGGCTGTGGGTATGGCCAAGCCATTGGTGGACAAGACGAACAAACTAACACAGGTCAGGACTGGACTCGGAATCATAAACCCCGGCTGAACTAGAGGACTAAAAAGTCCCACTACATGGGATGAGGAGATGTAGACAGACGGACGGACACACACCTTTTTTGAACTCGATCTCCAGCACATCTGGGCTGTTGGGGGCGTCCTCTGGGCTCTTGGTCATCAGGTACAGGTCAGCTGGAGCATGGCTCTGTAATATACACACAATGCCATTCACATTTCAGCACTTAGTATGGTACTAGGAGATTCAGTTGAGAACATGGCAGACATAGCCAGTCTACTGTGGGTGGAGGGATGGGATGATGCGTGAAAATAAATAACCTTCAAAAGCTGTCAGGATCTGAGAGAAAAAGACAAAAATCTACATCCTATTTTTCTCCTCTATTTGGTTTCATTTTTCCCTGCTTGGCCTTTCACCGCAGAGGGAGGTGGAGAGAAGAGGAAGAGATGCATCAGGAAAAAGAGAGAGAGAAAGACAGACCCCAATCCACTGAAAGAAGACACTTCATAAGTCAAAGCACATCTGATACTATGACAGGATGTACTCAAGCGAATGCCACACAATATTCACCGGCTGTTTGGAAAGGCGCAAGCAAATCTTCCAAATCTGCCATCCAGCCTCCCCCTCCCCATAAGCTTTTCCACATCCTCTGGAATTGACTTTCTGACTGACATTCTCCTTTATTTCTCTTCAGATGAAGAATGAATCTTTATGGGAACCACACAACAACAACCTACCCCTCCTACCCTGAGAGCCATAGGAAGTTGTAGGAGCCGACACAGACGTTTGTTGTTTTCCAGTTGGGGGGAGTTGGTAGTTGAGCACTTAAATAAAAATCGGGCTGACACCCCCGCCAATTACCTCACATTACAACCAGACGATGGCCAATGTCCCCTGAGCTGAGGCAAATTGCAGGGGAACTATGCAAAATAACCACTGGGTGCATTTAAATGAAAACCTTTACCAGACGGGAAAAAATCATAGGATAACTAATCTCGCTCTCAGCCGCAGAGAGATCGCCCATGTCGGGGAACGAGTGCAATCGCTTCTTTCCTTTTAACTAAACACCAACGTCAACTTTAAAAGGCTCCCATCTCTCCTTTTTATTTTCTGCCTCAGCGCCCAAGAAGACAACAAACGAGAGGGAGAAGGAGTGGGGCAAAACGACTCCCCGAAAAACCCATTTGATGCATACTATTGAAGGGGACAGAACCGAGGAACACAGCATGATTTAATTTGAACAACAGACTGAGCAGGCCTTGCTCTGTGAATCTGGGTATGATAACTATTGTTGTGTGGTTACTATAGTGTTCTACAGAGTTGCCTTACCTACTAGTGGTTTAAAGCCTACGCAATCCTAACCAATGAAGATGCATTGTTTCTGCCGGCTAGAGTTCACTCTATGATAAAGACGTTATCCTTCTTACCTCTCTACACAGACACATTATCTCAAGGAAATACATGGAATATCAATTCAAACATGTATGCTCACGAGACGCGAGTGACAAAGTGAGAGAGAGAGAAATGGAAAGAGCGAGGGAATAGTTTCCAGTGCTTAAAGATCAATGCATTTCAATTCCAGCCCCCCGCAGGTGGACCAGTCCCAAAGCCCCTGGCCCCGAAAGACAGGAACATTTAGAAATGGAGCGAGAGTGAGAGAAAGGGAGAGCAATGCTGTCAAATGGGGCGTGAAGCTCAGCCATCATGTCGCTGTGCATAGCTCCCTTTTGCAGCCATTCTCCAGTAGTTCTGCCATATTGTGGTGCTGCTGTGGTCCCACTCAATGCGGCCCCCAGAAAGAGGGCTGTGGCAGCGTGAACTTAAAGTGAGTAAATTTCTATCTTTCCACACGTTAGCTGCCTCATTGCCTTTCAATTGAGTCCAGTGGCCTCCAAAGAAAAAAGGCAGAGGTGGGGAGAGAGTTGGGGGGGGCCTGGAAGAAAATCTGGCCCACTGGTTTGGAACTGACACTTAAATCACCACGTCTAAAGTCAGGCCTTGTCTTTAAAATGCCATTTGCAAACATGGCACATTGAGAATGTATTAAATCTGATTTGTGTGGACTATTTTTTATGTTTAACACCCCGCTACATTTGGTTAACATTATCATTGGCCGTATCATGGGGCGGCAGGTAGCCTAGCGGTTAGAGAGGTGAGCCAGCAACCGGAGGCTGGCCTGTTCGAATCCCGGGTCAGTTGGGAAAAATCTGGCGGGAAGTGAGCTGGCAACTGGAGGGTTGCTGTATCAAATCCTAGATGCCATTGAGCAAGGCACTTAACCCCTCACAACAACAGCTCCCCAGGTATCCAGTGTGGTAGCACCCGCACCTCTCCGAAACCTGTGTGTATTTCAGGGGGGTTGGAAGCGGAAGTACAATTTTGGTTGAACCTTGTGTGCAATTGACCAATAAAGAAAATCTTAACCTTTGTCTACAGTATCTACCAACAGCTTTGCCCAAAAGGCAACACTAGTAACAAGTACAAACTATAAGACAGCAACTAAATCAGAGACAAATAGATTGACAGAAAGCTCTATGATAGGTCAGACCCAACCATCTGACCAAGGGGCGAGAAGTTGCATGACAAATCTAACCCTCCGTGCTTGAAAAGACACCTACACACACCATCCAACGCATCCTTCCCCCTAGGCAGCTGCGTCACGGGCCGGGTCATTTCCAAACTAACAGAAAACAAGTTTCATTTCCTCTGTGTAGCAACACCGTCTGTTCCGCTACCACCTCTTTAGTCAATACCATCAAAGGGGCTCGGGGTTTACCACACAACATCGTTGTCCTTCACTCCTACTGGGCTACTGGGGGGCTACTGGGCCAGGGGAAGTCCAGCCAAAGCCAGGGACTATCATTTAGACAGAGGGGATGTTTTAATGACTGCTGACGAGTGTCACACTGCCCCAGGGACCCGGCCCCTGACCGGTAAACTGACAGCACAGAGGATATTGGGTTGTGTTTCAGGACAAATAGCTTGCCTTTTCAAGTTAAATAGCTTCACATTATTTATACAAGTTCAATCAGATCAGGAAAGCAGCTACAACGTGTTATCGATAAGGCAAATGATAGATCTGTTACATAGGGTTTGAGCTTCAGAGTTGAAATGCTTGTCATTGAATTGCAATGTGTTCAAAAATAAAAATGCATCATCAAAATTCCATCCTTCATAGAAACTTTGATCCCCTGGTTGCTCCTAATCCAGAAGAACAATGTCAAATGTGAGCAGATAAAGACAATGTAGCCTAGTGGTGTAGCTAAAGCCTAACCTCTGGTGTAATGGGAGAGAATCCAGCTAGTGGGAATAGCCACAAGTGCAACCTGACCCTGGCTACCTTATCTCAGAAGGAACATATGAGCGACCATTTGGACATTTCCTAATCTGTGTGTGGGGAGAGTGGAGCCATTGTGTTTACAGGTGGGCGGAGAGGCACTGTGAATGGAGGGAGTCTGCTCCGGCCTTGGGGGGGTAACTGGACTCCTAGGAGGCAGATGCCCAGTTGAGAACTAGAAGGTTGAGATGACCTTTTCAATATCTCCTCGCGGACAGTCATGTTTGGGTGCACATGTTGATAAGAGGTTAATAATGACAGAGTACATTGATGTAGTATTACCATCTGGGTTGTACATTCAATTTACAGTAAGGTTTCTTCGAAGCCTGAAACGGTTTTAAATTGACACATTAAAAGTAAAATGTTTAAAGTACTTGGAAAATGTGTATTATCTCAAATAATCTCCTACGGGAGCAAAAACTGAGCAAATGAGTGAATTATTACAGTCTGTTCAATTTGAAATGGATCATAACAGGCCCCGAGTAATGTATTCAAATCCCTTTATCACTTGTATCTCCTCCACCATAAATATTTCATCGCATTTAATTCCATTGATAAATTCATTGTGAAAGTAAATGGGACTAAAACCATGAATTAAATCAATTACACAATACTGTCATACTACACATCGCTATGCTATTGAGTCGTTTCTTTTCAGGATGAATTTCTCCACAGGGCGAGCGTCGGAGAGAGAAAAGCCTGCGTTACAGTTCTGCCCCTGCCTCGCCAATCCAAAAGCGGGGGACCCCTCGCCTCCCTGACACCCCGTCCATTGGGACGCTCATCTGTCTGCCCGCCTTTGTACTTTACTGTTACTGGTGACATTCTGGTGTCACGGTGAAATGGGTCCCTCCCACGTTGCAGCCTGCGGCGGCGCAACCAGAAACAATGGTCCCCCAAGAGCCGGGGGGACCCAGGAGGCCCAGCTGGGCGCACTGCCCTAACCCTTCCCCCGGCTCCCATGAAATCGGGAATTATGCGAGCCGTTTCTGATGACAAGTCAGTGTCTGTGTGTCCCAGGCTCTTCCCAGGCTCGGCAAGGTTTAGGGTGAGAAGAGACAACAAGGAGGGATGAGGTTTGAGTCGTCAAGGGTGACCTTTGTGTACAGCCTTGACCTCTGACCCCTGAAGAGATCAAACTATCTCTGTCTCACTGTGGGCTCAGGGTTTGGTTCATCTGTGCTGGTGCCAATATAAGAGATTGGGGGGGGGGCTCTTCTTAACTTTATCTCAATAGACTCTCTAATCTAGGGTTGCAAAATTCCAATAACTTTCCCCAAATCCCCTGGTTTTCCAGAAATCCTGGTTGGAGGATTCATGGAATTTAGGAGAGAATAAGCAGGAAATCTGTGAATCCCCTAACCGGGATTTCAGGAAAAACTTTTTGGGAAAGTTATTTCACAACTCTACTCCTATCAGCTATTGCTTTGTACATATTACAACACAATAATATATACTGTAAAAAAGAAAACGTGAAACAGGGAGAATCTATAAACTACCAGGCAGGTTGACTATGGAGAGAAATGTTGAATATGAGTAGGAGGACAAAGGATGTGATTGACACTGTATGGTCAACGACATGGATTAGCTGACACTATGTGAACCTAGGTCCAGTGTATCCATCCTGATACTCTTGAGAAGTTTGCTGTTGTGATTCAGACAGCAGGAGGTGAGATGAACAACCTGCTGAATCCGGCACTGGGATGAATGGTGACATGTTAGGGGCCATAATTGTCCTGATTGATTCCTCAGCCTGCTCATGCATGCAGAAGATCTTACCTTGGGATTTTCCAGTATTCCAGACTCATAGCTGTTGAAACAGACAATGAGAAGGTATGTTGGTGAACACATGCATTCCCTTTGTCATTCTACAGCAGTGTTTCCCAACTAAGCAAACCTAATTCTACTTTTCAACTAATCATCAAGCCCTTGATAAGTTGAATCAGGCGTCATTGTCCGGGTAGACAACAAAAATGTGTGGCGTTGGGGGTACTCAAGGACCGGAGTTGGGATGCACTGCTCTACAGGATATAGCTAATGTGGGAGACAAATGACCAAAAAGGGCCAATACCGCCTGAAAGTTACAAACTATTCTTGTAAAAATAAAACATATGTATTTTCTTCAACCTTAATTTAACCAGGAAGTATTGTGAGCATCAGTGGTGTTCTTCTCACCTGATGTGCATGAGGTTGGCATCCATGCTCCAGGGTGCTTTAGGGGTGACGGGCACAGGGATGCCATGTTTCTGGGGGTGAGAGAAGAGTCAATGATAACAGTATATTAACACTTCAACTAAGACCGCTCTGAGCAATACATTTTTATCTGCTAAATTCTGAATAGTTAAACCAATCATATCACCTTCAGCTGTTCTTTAACAACTGCAATTGTTGATTTGACTTCAAATCTGGTCATTCCGTTATTTAAGTTCAACATTGTATAACACAATCATGGGAAGGGAGAAAAGCTTGATAAATGGTGACTGATGCACACATGGGACTAAAAGGCCATGATCCCCCTCTAGTGGGCAGAGTGGAGAACACCACCTCATAGACAAACACTGCCAGGCAACATGAAAAGAACCTGACTCACTAACGTTTATGTTTAAATGACATTGGGTATGGGTGTGAATGGCATTGGGTGTGAATGTTTAAATGACATTGGGAACTTGCAATTAAAAAAAATATCCCTAACCGTTTTAATTTATTTTAAGCTGCAATATGTAACTTTTTGGGCAAGCCAACAAAATTCACATAGAAATGTGAGTTATATATCTGTCATTCTCAATGAAAGCAAGTCTAAGTAGCAGTAGATATAGCACACATAGAATATATCTATGCTTCCCGTTTTTAAGTTTCTTTCTTGCATCTTTTACTATCGGTTTTGTACACCAACTTCAAACTGCTGAAACACAACATATTTCACAGAGGTTTAGATGGTACAATGATTCTCTACACTATATTCGCTTGTCACAAACTGAAATTAGGCTAACTATTTGAATTTTAGCAACCAGGAAATGGCAGAGCAAACAAAATTCTAATCACAGTGCAGGTTCCGATCATCATAATGAAAGGAAAAATAACAATTTAACAAAATGCCTAACGTGCGCTGACCACACCGCTCGAGTTTCGGGCTTTGTAAAATAAATGTACACATACACGTTATTCAAATCATTGCACCCGCACGTCTGCATAGAACTTGGTTCTATTTGTGACTGTCACGTCCTGACCATAGAGAGCCCTTATTTTCTTTTCTTTTACCTTAATATAATACATCAATAAAATCAATTTAGCCTCAAATAAATAATGAAACATGTTCAATTTGGTTTAAATAATGCAAAAACAAAGTGTTGGAGAAGAAAGTAAAAGTGCAATATGTGCCATGTAAAAAAGCTAATGTTTAAGTTCCTTGCTCAGAACATGAGAACATATGAAAGCTGGTGGTTCCTTTTTACATGAGGCTTCAATATTCCCAGGTAAGAAGTTTTAGGTTGTAGTTATTATAGGACTCTCTCTCTCTACACCATTTGTATTTCATATACCTTTGACTATTGGATGTTCTTATAGGCACTTTAGTATTGCCAGTGTAACAGTATAGCTTCCGTCCCTCTCCTCGCCCCTACCTGGGCTCGAAGCATGGAACACATTGACAACAGCCACCCTCGAAGCATTGTTACCCATCACTCCACAAAAGCTGCGGCCCTTGCTCAGCAAGGGGAACAACTACTCCAACTCTCAGAGCGAGTGACGTCACCGATTGAAACGCGATTAGCGCGCACCCCGCTAACTAGCTAGCCATTTCACATCGGTTACACCAGCCTAATCTCGGGAGTTGATAGGCTTGAAGTCATAAACCGCTCAATGCTTGAAGCACAGCGAAGAGCTGCTGGCAAACGCACAAAAGTGCTGTTTGAATGAATGCTTACAAGCCTGCTGCTGCCTACCATCGCTCAGGCAGACTGCTCTATGAAATATAAAATAATAGACTTAATTATGACATAATAACATACTTTGGTCATTGATATGGTTGAATCCGGAAACTATCATTTAGAAAACAAAATGTTTATTCTTTCAGTGAAATACGGAACCGTTCCATATTTTATCTAACGGGTGGCATCCATAAGTCTAAATATTGCTGTTACATTGTACAACCTTCAATGTTATGTCATAATTAAGCACAATTCTGGCAAATTAATTACGGTCTTTGTTAGGAATAAATGGTCTTCACACAGTTCGCAACGAGCCTGGCGGCCCAAACTGCTGCATATACCCTGACTGCTTGCTCGGAACGCAAGAGAAGTGACACAATTTCCCTAATTATAAGAAATTCATGTTAGCAGGCAATATTAACTAAATATGCAGGTTTAAAAATGATATACTTGTGTATTGATTTTAAAGAAAGGCATTGACGGTTAGGTTTGGTGCAACGACAGTGTTAAATCATCACCCGTTTGGCGAAGTAGGCTGTGATTCAATGAGAAATGAACAGGCACCGCATAGATTATATGCAACCCAGGACACGCTAGATAAACTAGTAATATCAACCATGTGTAGTTAACTAGTGATTAGGTAAAGATTGATTGTTTTTTATAAGATAAGTTTAATGCTCGCTAGCAACTCACGGTGGCTTCTTGCTGCCCTCGCATAACAGGTATTCAGCTTGCCATGCAGGCTCCTCGTGGAGTGCAATGTAAGGCAGGTGGTTAGAGCATTGGACTAGTAACCGGAAGGTTGCAAAAAAGAATCCCCAAGCTGACAAGGTAAAAATCTGTCATTCTGCCCCTGAACAAGGCAGTTAACCCACCTTTCCTAGGCCTTCATTGAAAATAAGAATGTGTTCTTAACTGACTTGCCTAGTTAAATAAAGGTGTATTAAAAAAATAAAAAAATGTAAACATTTTTTTTTTAAACGGCCAAATCGGTGTCCAAAAATACCGATTTCCGATTGCCATGAAAGCTTGAAATCGGCCCTAATTAATCGGCCATTCCGATTAATCGGTCGACCTCTAATTCCCACATCTCATCTCCTCAATGCGCTCAGCACGTCATCGTTGTTTACAGTTGGGAAAGTGGCAGAGTCAGACAGGGACGCGACAGCAGCGAAGCCCTGTATACTTTGAGAATTTAAATGAGAAAGTGGTCAAATAAATGCGAGGTGGATTTGAACTACAGTGGCAGGATAGTTGCAACGCTTAACCATCTGAAAAGGGAGACATCGAAAGACCCAAGCCGTTGCTGGCAGCAGTGCGATAACGGATGGAGTGAGAAAATCACAGCGTTGATGACAGAAATGATTGCAGTTGATATGCCGCCACTGTCAATGGTAAAGGACGTAGGCTTCAATGCACTGATGGCATATCTAGAACCAGACTACAAGATGACAAAACTTGATGGCCCGGATGGAGATATTGTACAATGATTGCTCTGCAAGTACAAAGGGCAAGCTTTCAAAAACCATACATGGCGTTAACACATTGTCAGAGGTCTATGAACACGCTGTCATGCATCACTGCAGCGAGCCATCACATTGATGAGAAGTGGGACATGTACTGCCAACTGAGAACATGGAGGAGAGGGTCACAGTAGAGAACCTAAAATGGCATTAACTACAGTCATTGTTGAGTGGGAGGGGTACAGCAGTAAGGTGACTGCCGCCTGTTAGGTAGTCAGGGCTGCACTAGATTGAACGGCACTGCCCCCTAGCGGTCACACACAGGACCAAATGTGAATTGTGAATTCACATAATTTAATACTTTTTAAAATAATTTAAACCATTTAAAAATGGCAGTTTAAACTTTCAAATGTTTACATAAATCACATCCCTAATGTATATGAAGAGATCCTATCACACACTCACTGCCAGGCAACATGTTATGAAGTGATCCTATCATGTGGAAGTGTTACCTCGGCATACTCCATCAGATCCTTCCTCCCAACGAAGCGATTGTAGAACTCAGGGATCCTCCATGGAGCAATAATCTGAGCGGGAGAGAGAGGAGCGAGGGTTACGCATGTCATTTGTATGGTGCATTATCTGAAGTAAATGTTGGATGATGGGACAGTCATGTTGTGTAGTTACAGGTGTTCATGCAGAGGAGCTGGGGAAGACCGAACTGACCTGAACCTCAGGGTAGAGGGCATAGCAGGTGAGCTCGAATCGGATCTGATCGTTGCCCTGAAAGTCACAGTTAACCAATTCAGACACAAAACACTAGTAACATGTCCAGAAAGAAATCTAAAAACTACTAGCAAAGACAGAGAGATAATCAAGCAGGTGATTTCTCACTCACCTAAGACAAGTTAAGGTTCAAATCACTTCCAATGGTAGTTGAAAAAGCATGTAAACTGACAAGCTTCCAGTGAGTGACTTCTTGCAGTTAGTGTTGGTTGAAGGCTCAATTCAGTGGCATTTGTCTCCATCTACAGTTGGAGCAGGGACACTACATCTCCCCACAGTATCGTTACACTTGTGGCTGACTAATGAATGCCATTGTGGTAGCTGAGGGCTATTTGAATGTGACCTTCCCACTCACTCCAAAAGCTAATTGGGGAAACATTCAGATTTCAACAAAACAGACAAACATCTCAAATGAACCTTGACAGATGTTAACAATTTGCTAATGGCTCCACCTAGCCTTCCGGGTTCTTCTCGGCTCTCCCCTTGCAGATTTACCCCTCACCTTTCCCGTGGCACCGTGGGAGACGTACTGGGCGCCCTCCTGCCGTGCGATCTGGATCTGGCGGCGGGCAATGCAGGGCCGGGCCACTGAAGTGCCCAGCAGGTAGCGATCCTCGTAGATGGCGCTGGCCTGGACCGACGGCCAGATGAACTCTTCCACAAACTCTGCCCTCAGGTCCTCGATGAACACCTATACATGGAGGGAGGTTACACTTGAACCATTCGGCGTAAAGCTTACGTCAACAATATTTCACTAAATGCTCCTTTGACAATCTTAATACACGAGCGCAGTCAGTTGAGTTCACCTGCAATGGCTTTGCGTTGACAAACTTTTGCTTACTAATCTTAACTCGCAAGGCAGAAAGAGTGCAGACCTCTGCCAGTGTTAGCTGCTAAGAAGACGACAACCCAGACCTCATATCCTCACGTATCTTTGATAACAATCAAGATACGATTTGCCTGCTCAATCATTTCCCGTAACTCTGTGACCCAGATGTCAGGACACATAATTCTAGACCTCAAGAACTGACAATCCAACCTTGAACTGGCTCATCACCATGTACCCAAAGTAGCAAATGTATCACTGTTCTCATTGTTCAATTGAAAGTTGTATCAGTTTCATATCAACCAACGTCTAATTGTATTTTTACTTTTGCATACATACAGTACTGTGAAATTATTTGCCCCATTTTTAATTTTCTATACTTATGCATATTTTTTTTAATACTGAATGTTAACAGATCTTCAACCAAAACCTAATATTAGATCAACGAGTGAACAAATAAAACAATGACACACTTATTTCATAAACAAGTTCAGCAACACCCAATGTCCCTGTGTGAAAAAGTAATTTCCTCAATAACTAGTTCTGCCACCTTTAGCCGCAACCAAACGCTTCTGCGTCCTGAGGAGGAATTGTGGCTCACTTCCATGCAGAACTGTTGTAAATCAACGACATTTGTGGTTTTTCAAGTCCTGCCACAACATATCAATTGGGATTAAGACTTGCCTTTGACTAGGCCATTTCAAAACTTAAAATGTGTTGCTTTTTTGCCATTTTCATTTAGACTTGAGCGTTTTGGATCATTGTCTTGCTGCATGACCCAGCTGCGCTTCAGCTTCATCTTACAGATGGATGGCCTGACATTCTCCTGTGGAATTCTCAGATACAGAGCAGAATTCATGGCTCCTTCTATTAAGGCAAGTCGTCCAGGTCCTGAGACAGCCCCATCACACTACCATCATTATAATTGACTGTTGGTATGAGGTTCTTACTATGGACTGCAGTGTTTGGTTAGCGCCAGACATAATGGGACCCATCGTCAAAAAAGTTATACTTTTGAATCATCTGTCCGTAGAACAGAGTCTTGATGATCCTCCAGGTGCTATTTGGCAAATTTGAGTCAACTTTTTGGACGACACAGTTCCCATTATTCCTGGCGAAAACCAAACACTGCATTCCACAGTACGAACCTCGTACCAACGGTCCAGACCTAATCCCAATTGAGATGTGGCAGGACTTGAAAAGAGCAGTTCATGGTTTAAAACTCAAATGTCGCAGAGTTAAAGCAGTTCTGCATCCAAGAGTGGGCCAAAATTCCTCCACAGCGATGTGAGAGACTGATTAACAACTACAGGAAGCATTTGGTTTGCAGTAAATGCAGCGAAAAGGTGGCATAACCAGTTATTGAGTGTAAGGGGGAAATTACTTTTTCACACGGGGGAATTGAGTATTGTCTAACTTTATTAATGAAATAAATAATATATTTGTTATTTGTCATTTCAGGTTCCTTTTATCTGACAACATTCAGTATCAAAAATATGCACAAAAAAAGAAGAGAATCAGAAAAGGGCAAATACTTTGACAGCACTGCATGTACTTCAGAATGACTCATCTTGAGACTGAAGAAGAAGGATCTGCTTCTTTTAGCCATGCTTTGTTGTTGTTGCCACCATGCTTTTGGCCTTGGCTTTGTAGCCTCTGGTACTATTAGCCTACGCATTTCTTGTTTATAATGTTTGTGTATTTGTATTGTATCCGCAAGAGATTCTACTGCACTGTTACTTCAACCAGATCCTGGAACTCCTCTTTAACCTTCTCTACCGTGTCCTCCACACCACTATGCTACCTTGTCTTGCTAATGTCATGACGCTTAGACTCCGCTTTTTTACCTTCTTTGCTCCAAGACTCTCTGCTTTCTTCTTTGCAGCATCAAAGTCCTCTACTTGTCCAATATTGGCCTGCAAAGAAGAGAGTTTGTTACATCTAATCAACTGGTGCCCAAAATAGTACACTACAGGAGTGTTTCAGTGAAAATGTTTATTGTTCTCCAAACTTCATTTGCGTGTTTTTTACGAGAGCACTTAGTCAGAAAATCAGAGTTTTGAATTCTGCCATACACTCTTTGAATCAGCTATTTTCTCAAAGGAGAAGAGCATGCAAACATTTGAAAACAATATGCTACGTATCCTTCTATTTATAAAATGTCTTGCACAACAAGCAAAATTGGTTTTTTGATCACTTTAGACATTTTGGGATTCCACCCTGTAAAAGTACTTTGCCTGTTGACACGATTGGAGAAGTAGTCCCATTTCACAAAAGCATACTTTTTCCCACTTTCCCTCTTCTTGCTGCTTCTCCTCAATTACCTTGGACCTTTTTCAAAAAGGAGGCCAGAGAGGACGGAGTAGAGAGGATTCAGGAGTTGAGCAAATTTAATTGAAAATAAGGCCTGTTTCTTCTTTCCAGGTCCTTCTCGCCATGGACCAAAGCCATTGATTGTCACAGATTGGCTGCTGAAGTCCCATCGCCCACAATTTTAACATTCAGGTCACATCTATGACATGATAACACTGACATACTTCCACAAAGTCTAGCAGTGCACTGCTGCTCCAGGAATATCATGGAGAGATTTCTGCTGAGATGGTTAATCAACAATGTCTTTTTCCTTTTGACCGGTAACTCAAACTAAGACTTAACAAAACCCAGCTCAGACAGGAAAATCAGGTGCGGAGTGAGCCGGCAACCTCAGGATTTCTGGCATTAACTTACAGTGCCTTCAGAAAGTATTCAGACCTCTTGACTTTTTCCACATTTTGTTACGTAACAGCCTTAATCTAAAATGGATTATATATTTTTTTAAATCCTCTGCAATCTATACACAACACCCCATAACGACAAAGCAAAAACAGAAATACCGTATTTACTAGGGATGCATGATGTATATCGGTGACCATATCAGAATCGGACCATATTAGCTAAAAATGCCAACAACGGCCCGATGTCTAGTTTAACTGCGATGTGCAAAACCGATGTCAGCTTACATCGGTCTGATCTGGTCTGATGAAACAAAGATTGAACTCTTTGGCCTGAATGCCAAGCGTCACGTCTGGAGTAAACCAAAAACCATTCCTACGGTGAAGCATTGGTGGGAGCATCATGCTGTGGGGATGTTTTTCAGAGGCAGGGACTGGGAGACACGTCAGGATTGAGGCAAAGATGAACAGAGCAGAGAGATCCTTGATAAAAAACCTGGTCCAGAGAGCTCAGGACCTCAAGACAGGGGTGAATGTTCACCTTCCAACAGAACAACGACCCTAAGCACACAGCCAAGACAACACAGGAGTGGCTTTGGGACAAGGCTCTGAATGTCCTTGAGTGGCCCAGCCAGAGACCGGACTTGAACCCGATCAAACATCTCTGGAGAGACCTGAAAATAGCTGTGCAGCAACACTCCCCATCCATCCTGACAGAGCTTGAGAGGATCTGCAGAGAAGAATGGGAGAAACTCCCCAAATACAGGTGTTCCAATCTTGTAGGGTCATGCCCAAGAAGACGAGGCTGTAATCGCTGCCAAAGGTGCTTCAACAAAGTACTGAGTAAAGGGTCTGAATACTTACGTAAATGTGATAAAGGTATTATAAGTGTACAACATTTTCTAAAGACCTGTTTTTGCTTTGTCATTATGGGGTAATGTGTGTAGATTGATGAGTGAAAAATAACTTTCATCCATGTTAGAATAAGGTTGAAACAAAACATGTAAAAAGGACAAGGGGTCTGAATACCTTCCGAATGCACTGTAGATACCATTGACTGCTGTTGTACCTTTGAGCAAGGCACTTCACCCCCTACAACTGCTCAAATGGTGCTGCACTGCAGATGACCCATAGCTTTCAGGCCCTTAGTGTGTGCCGGGTTGTGAGCATAAAGCCATCTGGTCTCTGCAAGTTCATGGACAATAAAGTACATCTCTCTCACTTAGTCAACAAAAAAAATACACTTTTGGGGGGGGGGGAAGCCATTGTTCCACATAACTGAGGTAGCTGTGCCTGTCTTTGTCTGCCTCTGGAATTCTGAATGCTTGCTTGGCAGAGGTTTTTCTATCACAACATAACATGAGCAGACAGGGATTTCAACAAGAAAAACAGGTTGCCGATTGGGACAGTGCCTTCCTGCCCATGGAAAAACAACAGGCGGTGCCATAGCCCTTCAGCATACCCACCCTTTTCTCTAGCCAGACAATGAATAAACAGTTACACAATAAAGAAATCTGCATTGGGTGCAATTCTGAACTGGCCTAGGGGCAAAAAGTTAATCTAGACTGCTATTCATCAGCAGTATGCAGCCAGATAGCACTTTTGTGGGGGGGGGGGGACCTACAATAAAGGAGAGCACCAACTGGATGGCTGTGTGCTGTCCGAACCCAAGTTATATTGGCCCCACATACAGCTACTTGTGTGAGTTCCTTACCAAGTATGTGATGACATCATAGCCTTCTTCCTTCAACCACACCAAGATACAGGAGGTGTCCAGTCCTCCGCTGTAGGCCAGAACCACTGTGCCTTTCGACATGATGATGCAGGTCGAAGGGGGCTGTTGTGTCTGGGGGCAAAAAAATACAAGGAAAATACAGACTTTTTCCATATAGAAAATTAATTAGAGTAATACAATTACGGAAATCTCCAATCATCTTCTATCCTGAACACACGTATTCATAAGGCTGTGACTGGATGCAGGGTGGAAAATGGATGGATGATGACATCCATCCATTTTCCTGAAAGAATATCGTTATAGAAACTAGTAGCAATCTCCAATGGCATTACAAAGACTATGGTTACAAACACCAATAAACATTTAATGGAGTGCAGGTTCCAAAAGGTTTGCGCTCAATAAATGCACACATGTAAACCACGCATGTTATACTATTAAGTATTCTACTGTTATTCAACACCTGTTGTTAAGAAGCATGTGGCAAATAACATCTGCTTATTAGCTAGCTACCTAGTTGGCTGGCTAGCTAACACGCTTCACTGAAATACCAACTGTTGCATTCGAATCAGTAGTTAGTTAGCTACCATGGACTCAATAGTCAGCAGCAATCACGCACGATGTGGACGTTATCCCGTCTGATGTTTTGATAGCAAGCCAAGTGTAAAGTTAAATATTTAAAATATAGGTGACGCCATTTTACAATGATATATGTATTTACCGTTCTTAAAGCTTGACTGGGCGAAATGAAGTCTTCTCTCCAGTCCAGTCACCACGTTGTGCAAATGTATTGGGCAGTGGGCAAGATTTTGTATACAGCTGCAGTCTTTCACTAATGGTATCGCCATCTACTGGCCGTGGTTTATCTCTACCACATACTGTAAATGTAAACTCCTTTCTTTCCTCAATACCTTTTTCTTTTCCTCCTTTCCGCTCTACTGGCGGTTGTTAACCCCTACCACATACAAGTGAACAACCTCATTTTATTTCCTAGATTCCTTTCTGCATTTCTTTGCTCCCTTTCCTAGCTCCTTTTATTTTCTTCCTTTCCTGTCTACTGGTTGTGGTTAATTCCTACCACATACATGCGAACTCCTTTTCTTTCCTAGATTCCTTTCCTCACTCCCTTTCATTTAATATCCAAGCTCCCTTTCTTATCCTCCTTTACTAGCTTAATTTCATAATTTCCTTTCATTCCCTACCTCCCTTCCTCATGTCCTTCCTAGTTTATTTCTTTAGAGGAAAAACAATTAAGGAAGCAAGGAAAGGAAACTAGGATAGGTGGAAATGATCTAGGAAAGGAGATAAGGAAAGTGAGATAGGGATGGAGGAGAGGAAAGGGTGGTAGGAAAGGAAGCTAAAGGAAAAGTTCACATGTATGTGGTAGGGATTAACCACAGCCAGTAGAGGAAAGGAAGTTAGGAAAAGAGGAAAGGAAGCAAGGAAAGGATGAAAGGAATATAGGAAAGTAGGAGTTCACATGTATGTGGTAAGGATTAACCACAGCCAGATGATGGCAATAGTATTGGTTTTAGGTTTTAGTGACAGGTTAGTTTTACTCACAGGCTGCAGCAGGGCCACAGTAATTGCAAAATTTGGGAACACCAACAGCCAATCAAAACTCGACTACCTTTGGAGGGGGTGTATGGAATGGGTGTGATGAGTCAGAAAATCTGCTGTTTCAGCCACTGCCTGTCACAAAGGGAGTACCCCAAGGCTCAATCCTAGGCCCCACGCTCTTCTCAATTTACATCAACAACATATCAGGCAGTAGGAAGCTCTCATCCATTTATATGCAGGTGATACAGTTTTATACTCAGCTGGCCCCTCCCCGGATTTTGTGTTAAATGCTCACAAGGCTTTCTTTGTGTCCAACAAGCTTTCTCTACCCTTAACCTTGTTCTGAACACCTCCAAAACAAAGGTCATGTGGTTTGGTAAGAAGAACACCCCTCTCCCCACAGGTGTGATTACTACCTCTGAGGGTTTAGGAGCTTGAGGTGGTCACCTCATACAAGTACTTGGGAGTATGGCTAGACGGTACACTGTCTTTCTCTCAGCACAAATCAAAGCTGCAGACTAAAGTAAAATCTAGACTTGGTTTCCTCTATCGTAATCGCTCCTCTTTCACCCCAGCTGCCAAACTAACCCTGATTCAGATGACCATACTATACATGCTAGATTACGGAGACGTAATTTATAGATTGGCGGGTAAGGGTGCTCTAGAGCCATCAGATTTGCCACCAATGCTCCTTATAGGACACATCACTGCCCTCTATACTCCTCTGTAAACGGGTCATCTTTGTATACCTGTCGCAAGACCCACCGGTTGATGCTTATTTATAAAACCCTCTTAGGCCCCACTCCCCCCTATCTGAGATATCTGCTGCAGCCCTCATCCTCCACATACAACACTGTTCTGACAGTCACATTATATTAAAGGTCCCCAAAGCACACACATCCCTGGGTCGCTCGACTTTTCAGTTCGCTGCAACTAGCGACTGGAACAAGCTGCAACAATCACTCAAACTGGACATCTCTTCATTCAAAGACTCATTCATTGACACTCTTACTGACAGCTGTGGCTGCTTTGTTGTCTCTGCCTTCTAGCCCTTTGTGCTGTTGTCTGTGCCCAATGACTTGATCCATGTTTTGTGTCGCTACCATGTTGTTATCATGCAGTGTTGTCATGTGTTGCTGCCTTGCTATGTTATTTTCTTAGGTCTCTCCTTATGTAGTGTTGTCTCTCTTGTCGTGATGTGTGTTTTGTCCTATATTTATATATATTTTTTAATCCCAGCCCCTGTCCCCGCAGGAGGCCTTCGCCTTTTTGGTAGGCCATCCCTGTAAATAAGAATTTGTTCTTAACTGACTTACCTAGTTAAATAAAGGTTAAATAAAATTAAGAGTCAGAAGGGGAAGACCGGCCTCTGGTTGTGAGTTCAGACAAAGATGAATACAGTAAGAATTATTTAAAAAAACTCTATATAAAAATACCCATTTTGAGATCAAGCAGATGCTTTTTTGCAATTTTCCATGAACTCAGAAAAACAATTAAAAATACTATATAAACTTCTGAAAATCAATAAACTCAAGATGTTTATTTCCTTATACAGTATAAAGCAAAAACACTGAACAAAGGAAAAAGTCAGGGTGATTGTTGACTCTTCAGTTCTGCTTGCTTCTTTAGATTGAGGAATATGGCGTTTCACAAATGTCAAACTCCCACTACTGCCCTGTTAAAATACAGTTACTAGTTAGGCATTTGCCCTAGATGTAAAGAACAAAGAGCCCAAAAAGAGTTCTGGTGCTAACAATTGTTTCAATATTCAATCAAGCACAACTTCAATCCATCATTTTGAATAGTAGTATACAATGCACACATCCCCACAACTCATCTCCATATGCAATCCATGAGTCACAGCCATGGGACTGGATGTGTGTAAGGATGAGGCCTGGGACTTCTGAAAAGCAGGGAAGATGGCAACCTACAGAGTGAGGGAGAATCGTATTGTATTCAGTGCCAGAGGTCTCAGTATTGATATGAGCAAGTCACAGATGGTCCAACAAGCAGGAAAAGATTGGCGCCTTCCTTGGCCAGCAAACTGATACACGTACTCACCACTGTTTTTCAGCTATTCACAAAAAACTGTTTCTTTCTGAAAGGTTATGATAACATCCATAAATACATTGTGATATTCATACCTCTCCAACACAGAACCAATTTTTTTTTTCATCCATCCATCACTCATGAATTAGTTACTTTGCACTTTGACAGTTTATTCAAAATCTGACTTTTTCCTTGCCACCAAAATAAATGGGACATAAATAGGTGTATAAAATAATCCAGTACCGACCATATTGACCTCATAAAAACAAACAGCAGCTGGAAAACAAAATGTGAAAAAAGAAAAGGAGGAGACAGAACGGTGGAGGGAGAGGTTGCTGTGGATGGTCAGAAAAATGACGAGTACCCTGGGGGTCCTTGTGTGTCCTGGGGTCAGTGGTGTTTGTGCATCTCCCTCTCCCTACCACTCCTTCTTCTTCTCGTCCATGGACACCCCGCCGGGCCCCAGTGCCACGACTAACAGCAGACCTCCGATGACGGACGTGGTCTGGAAGAAATCGTACTTGAGGAAGTCATGCATAGGCTTGTAGGCGGGCACCGTCCAAAAGGCGTTGAAGTAGACGTTGATGGCCAGCAGCCATATTACCAGGGTCAGGGCGGCCAGCTTGGTCTTGAAGCCAATGGCCACCAGGATGATGAGAGCCGTGCCCACCATGTTCTGGAGGATCTGGGGGAGTGGAGAGGGACACATGGGTCAGGAGTCAGACTGAACCACCAATAATACAGTACAACCATTGCAACAGATCCTGTCTAATGGAATGCAGCACTTAGGCCGTCAAATTTCTAAATACCATACAATACAAAAATTATTGCTTATAATCTTAACAAAAACTATCAACACCCCACATGCATCAAAGCCAGGACCGAGACTGAAAAACAGCTTCTCAGACTGTTAAATAGCCATCACTAGCCAGCTACCACCCGGTTACTCAACCCTGCACCTTTGAGGCTGCTGCCATATATACATAGACATGGAATCACTGGTAACTTGAATAATATTACTGTATTCTATTCTACTGTGTTTTAGTCAATGCCACTCCGACATTGCTCGTCCTAATATATATTTCTTAATTTATATATTTCTTAATTCCATTATTTTTCTTTAGATGTGTATATTGTTGTGAACTGTTAGATACTACTGCACTGTCGGAGCTAGGAACCCAAGCATTTCGCTACACCGGCAATAACATCTGCTAAATATGTGTATGTGACCAATAGAATTTGATTTGACACAAACTCAGCTTGATCTCCACATATGTCCATGAGAAAATGCATTACACAGGTTATTCTTCTCCGGCTTTAGTCCCTGCTGAGTGGTACCATAGAGGCAGGGTGGTGGCCTACTCACTGAGAAGAAGCTGGGGTCAAAGTGCAGCAGGGTCATGAACATGAGCACCAACAGGACTCTCCCTCCCAGCTGCATGTACTGCTTCGGTGAGCTCTCCCCCATGGAGGGGACACCAGCGAACATGCTCTTCCCTTCTGAACGCGACTCCGCTAGTAACAGCAGGAGTCCACCGCCAAGAGCAAGGTTCCTGATAGAGGAATGGGGGGGGGGGAGACATTGTGTAGGAGAGGGGAAATAAGACCAATACTTAGTTCAACGCAGTGCTGCAGTACTCGAGTCTGACTCGAGTCCAGATTTTCATGACTTGTGACTCGCCTTCTTGTGACTTGTATTTGCACTTGGACTGGATAGGCTACTATGATAAGCAGAATATTAGCAGCGCTGGATGTGCTCAGCAGCGAGGGTTCTGTTCTCTCGCAGTGGGAAGGACTCGCCACACCGGCACACGCAGCCTACATCAGCTGGTGAGCTGCGGGAGCGCAAGCGATGATTGTGGGAAGGCAGACTCCGCTCCGATCATTGGCTACACATCATGCAAGTGACTCTCTTGTTTCCCTGTAACCACCAGTCACCAGTCTACTATTTAGCTTTGCCTGGTTAAGAAACACAAACTGCTTTACAAAATTGAAAACACTAGTATTGAGTTGAATAGTAAAACAACAGTTTAGCCATTTGTCTCTCTCTGGCCTTGATAGTAAAACTGTTTGTCTCTCTCTGGCCTTGAGCATAGAAATGTAGCCCATCTTTGAACGTGTTGCCTCGTCATACCCTTCCACTGTCCCCCTTCATCCCATAGCCACATTCTGATAAGCCTCCCTTCAGTTTTCATTTCGCAAGAAAAAAATTCTACACTATCAGTGGGCAATTAAAATAAAAGTAGCTGAAAGCCTGACTTACCATAAATGTATGTTGTAAATAAGTAGTGAAACAAGTCCCGAGTAGAACTTGTGAGCTAGTGATGAATAGTTTTAAAAAAGTATGAGAGAGTGGTCAAATGGTGGCTACTAGACACAATTGAATAAGTCCTATTATAAATTGATGGCCTCGTGACTCGACCATTGGTGACTCGGACTTCAGCCAAAGGGGTTAATGACTCGACTCTGACTCGTGCATAGGGGACTTGTGACTCAACCTCAAGGTTTAGTGACTCAACTACAACACTGGTTCAATGTATGGGGGTATAAAATGAGTGGGACAGACAGACAGTGGAAAACGTACCTATGGTTTAAAGACACTTAAACAACTAATATAATTGGTCATGTACAAGAGACTAAAGTCAATTGCATATTTTCAATTTAACATGTAAACATATTATTCATCAACTTATTGGAAGAGACCTACCTCATCAGAAATTTTATATCCCATAAAATACTGTATGCAACCGTCTGGAAAAAACAAGTAAAAGAAATTCATCATGAAATATTACATAGCCCGAAATTCATGAACATAGCCAGTGACCGGGTTGTCAGCCATTTGAAATGTCAGCCCAAAATCACAGAAAGGTGCATGAAATGCAATGCCAATAGATGTGATATTTCCTCACCTGTAGAGCTATGACTCCAAATAATCCAAAGCAGGCATACTGTACAAAATTTCTACTGAGGATAAGGACACAGCCACCTGTTGCAGTGAAAAAAAAAAAAGAGACAGAAGGTTAGGATTGTAGAAACTCGTTCAATTGAACCACACAACTGTACACCATCTTCCCCAAAAAGGGTGGCATTCCCACTTAATACAACTCCTGTATCTTTCCCCAACTTTCAAAGACAGCATGGGGTCATCATTCTACAGTCTTAGGCCCACACCACACTAACCACTCAAATGAGTCGATAGTTAATGAATGATCACATCATGGGGGCTTGGGAACGAACCAAGATTGACTTTCTTCTGAACAGCTTTTTTTCAATCCATACATTGGACCCATGCAGATTGCTGTTTGTTTACATTGATGACACTAACAGGCTAATGATCACAGCCTTGCTCACCAAGCTGTCCTGTGAGGTTGAGCAGCACAAAGCAGGTGGCCAGGAAGTAGCCACAGCCCCACGTCGCCTCGATGTAGTCCTTTTGCTCGTTCCACTGGAACCACATACGGATGCCGTCCTCCAGGAAGGTGCTGATTAGACACAGCCGAGCCAGATGAGGCAGGTACTGCTTCGTCATCCGCAAGAACTGGGAGAGAGAGGGGAAAGGGACATTTAGGCCAACATCTGACATACAGTACAATGACATTTCAGCAGACACTAGCATTGACAGTGAAAGAGTGAATGAGGACCTTTAAATAAATCTACTGAAAATCTACAGGAGATTACATGAAAGGTCCTTCCAGAAGAAATTTGGGAGAAGAGACACAGAGTAGGCCAACTGGTAGCATTTCAACAGGTAAAAAGGTAATATATTTTTTTAACTCCACTTTTCTCCCCAATTTCGATCTTGTCTCATCGCTGCAACTCCCCAACGGACTCAGGAGGCGAAGGTCGAGCCATGCGTCCTATGAAACATGACCCGTCAAACCGCGCTTCTTAACACCATCCCGCTTAACCCAGAAGCCAGGCGCACAATGTGTCGGATGAAACACTGTTCACCTGACCGAGGTCAGCCTGCAGGTGCCTGGCCCGCCACAAGGAGTCGCTAGAGCGCAATGAGCCAAGTAAAGACCCCCCGGCCAAACCCTTCCATAACGCGGAGCCAATTGTGCGCTGGCCTATGGGACTCCCAATCACAGCCAGTTGTGATAAAGCCCGGGATTGAACCCGGGTCTGTAGTGACACCTCTAGTACTGCGATGCAGTGCCTTAGACCGCTGCGCCACTCGGGAGGCCCTAGAAGATGGTATATTTAATGACAAGTTGGACCAATACAAGCATTCAGAAAAGCACCCTGCTTTGTGTCAGTCTCAAAGTACTACATACTAGGTTAGAAACATCTGCAAATAACACAAGGCTCTCCAGAGGGTGGTGCAGTCTGCACAACGCATCACCGGGGGCAAACTACCTGCCCTCCAGGACACCTACAGCACCCGAGGCCAAAAAGATCAAGGACAACCACCTGAGCCACTGCCTGTTCACCCCGCTACAATCCAGAAGGCGAGGTCAGTACAGGTACATCAAAGCTGTGACCGAGAGACTAAAAAACAGCTTCTATCTCAAGGCTATCAGACATCAGAAGCAAAGAGAGGCAGCTGCCTACATAGACTTGAAATCATGGGCCACTTTAATAAATGATTCAATAGTCACTTTAATAATGCCACTTTAATAATGTTTACATATCATGCATTACTAATCTCATATTTTATTTCATACCGTGTGTGTGAAATCAATCCCTGCTCACTTAGTTAAACTTGAACAAAAACCAACTGCCCTACATTCAATAAACCTCCATATGTTGCCTTCCTCCAATACTTTGGAACTGATCATTGTCTACCTACTAAAGTACACCAGAAGAACAGTAACCATCTCACAACACCTCCCACCATACAGTACACATCAGCACTGCCTGTTTTGAGGTGGCCTATCACAGTTCAACAACTCCCACATGTCATTCATAGAGCACACGAATGGGAGGGCCTAGCAGCCAATCAGAGGACCGAAAAGGTGCTGCTAAAGCCTCAGTCGAGTAGCCTACATTAGATCAGAACGGTTTGCTTACAGCTTATTAGTGAGGAATTTTCAGCACTATCTTGTTAAAATGTAGGACAGGCCTGTCTTAAGACATGTTTCATGGTATAGCAATTAAGAGGTGAAATTTCCAGACTATGCTATTTTACAGCAATGCTAAAATGTCAACGGGGTGAACTAAATATTTGGTATCAGCTGGGGATTATTGAAAACAGTGTTCAATAAAGTAGCAGGCCTATGTTACACCTTTACTTAATGTCTGTCCGGAGAGTATGTAAACTGGGCAAACAGAAAAGTTCACATGGATAGTGGAAGGCTATAGGAGAGGAAATAACCCAGGTCTTTCCTATCGACTGAAATACAGCACGATTTGACTTCCAGTCCAATCTTCAACCTGGGTAACAGCTCTGTAACCTGAACTATAGCTCTTGACACAGTCCCCTAATAGATCCGAATTCAAAGGGGATTGCAATTTCATCCACGGGGCAAAAAGCTAGACTTACCAAAGGGGCATACAATAATTTAAAATGTTCTGCCTCTGTCTTGTACATTTCACAACACTCTTCTATTGTGTTCTTACACACACTTCATAAGAGTTGAGTGTGGTGTCTCTGTGGGGAGTGAATTTGCATAGACAGTCAACTTTAGTGTGTTACTGTGTGGCTAGCTGAGAGTTCTTAACTCCACCACAACTCCATTGAGAATGAGATGTGAAATAGTACGGTAGCAGACGGTACCGTTAGCTAGCTACATATCGTGGAGTTGAGAATTCTAAGCGATTGTGTGGCCAGAGTTGCATCATTAACTAGTTAACCGGGAATTATGAATCATTGCTTCCAAGTTCACTGGCTAGGTAGCTTGCATGTGAGCTACCTAAATACAAGCAGCTAGGGAAAGCACGGTAATAATATGTGCAGTTGTATTCTGCTGCAGTAATTAGCTACCTACATCATACTACCTAACGCGTAGGATAATTGGCAAGCTATATCTTCCTCAAGTTATCTAGCAAATAATACGTGTAGCTAGCTAATTGCGCAAGTAATATTAGCTAGCTAGCAAGATATAAATGAATAACCCACTCGGGCAGCTGTGGCTACCTAGCTAGAACCCGCTGTTCCTCTGAATCGGTCTGAAAAGTTAGCAACCTAGCTAGCTAACAACTAACTTTAGCCTGTGAAACAACGAAGTTAGCTACCTGGTCCGCCACATCTTCGGCTCGACTCATAAGCTCCTCCTGCCCCATGTCTAAAGAAACTGAGGCTTAGTGCTTTTAGTCAATAAACTATTAATTAGCTAATACAGAAATCTTCTGCCTCCGATATTTACTTCAGCAAGTCTTGCCGGTCTCAATGAAGAGAAGGCCGCCTCTGCCCCACAATGCTTCACGTTGCTACGATAGCCCCCGGAGCTGCTCAACCGACTGCTGTGTGCCACGTACACTGATCCAGGGGGTTTGTCGTCATGCCATGTAAACCCAAATTGAAACCCAAATTGACTGAGACCATTCCTAATTGACATTAGACAAGATGGCCTACTGTAGTGTATCAAACAGCATCTTCAATGTTACTCAATACTGGCATGTTACGGACTGATTTTTATACTCAATTTTATTTTTACCTTTATTTAACCAGGCAAGTCAGTTAAGAAAAAATTCTTATTTTCAATGACGGCCTAGGAACAGTGGGTTAACTGTAAGTGGACAGAAAATAATGCATGATATCTTAAATCCCATATTGAAAAATTAACATACTTTTCAACATAATCTCAGAAAAAGTTTTTTTTACATGTACCAAACAGGCAGTCAATGCAGTAGAGACAGACACTACACTACCTTTGTTCAACAGTTGCAAAATTCCTTGATAAAGTAAACACTCTATCAAAGTTCATTGAACTGTTCATGACTCCTGAGTGGCACAGCGGTTTAAGCCACTGCATCTCAGTGCAAGAGGCGTCACTGCAGTCCCTGGTTTGAATCCAGGCTGCATCACATCTGGTTTAGATTGGGAGTCCCATAGGGCGGCGCAGAATTGGCCCAGTGTAATTTGGGGTAGGCCGTCATTTTAAATAAGTATTTGTTCTTAACTG
Source organism: Oncorhynchus tshawytscha (assembly GCF_018296145.1). Classification (NCBI taxonomy): domain Eukaryota; kingdom Metazoa; phylum Chordata; class Actinopteri; order Salmoniformes; family Salmonidae; genus Oncorhynchus; species Oncorhynchus tshawytscha. Next base: position 22,611,370 of record NC_056461.1, read on the forward strand.
ACTTGCCTGGTTATATACAAAACTGGAGTCCAATAAGACTATAGAGAATATCTACAAGTGAATAATTTAGTAAAAGTAAATACTTTTTACACCTGCAACAAGTAGCCATTACGACGGTTCCTGTTTGCACACCATTCCAGTCGATCTAGGGCCTGAAGCTGAGCTGACCCCATAGGTGTGACTGACCACAAATGGAAGGTGGCTTTCAGAGAGTCTGTGAAGTTGGTCTTGGCAATCCAGACCTGTCTTCGGATGGCTACAGAAGAAGCCATGACCCTTCCAGACAGTTCAGCCTAGGTGGGAGGACAGCTGAAGCGTGAACTGGCCAATGATCTTCAGCTCACTGAGGATAGCCACAAAACTCTGTGCTGAACGATCCTCAGTGTTCTCCAGCAGCAGCCTCCTCTGGTAGTCGGATAGGTAGTGCAGGTAGTTGGCCGTCTTTGCAAGCATGCTAGCAGTCTGGTACATCTTCTCAACTAGAGTCTCAGTGAAACGCAATCGCACAGCCGGGTCCAGCGCCTCCTTGTTCTCCGTTGGCTTCATTGCCTGGAAGATGGTCGACATAATGCAGTTGACCTGAGGCATCTGGTTGTAGGCTGGGGACTGGCAGTCGGGGAGCCTGTACATCTTGGAGAACAGCTCCGTGTACGGCTTCAAGCTGGCAAGGTTTGGCCAAGAGCTCTGGACCAGGTCATCAAACTCTGGAACCATGGTAGAGTCTGGTGGACTGGAGCTGGTTGGTGAAGTCTATGCCAAGGTACTTGGCGGCTCATGCTATGAGGCTCTGAAGCTCCTTAGCTGCCAGTAAGTCCTGTTTGGAGATAGGACCATCAGTTGACGGAGAGGCATCCTCCCCTTCCACATCACTGAGAGGACTCAAGGCAGATGAGATGGAGGGCTCCTCTTCTTGCTTCACAATGGTATGGGAGATAAGTCTCTCTGCTCGCTTTCCTGAGACAAGGGATGGAGGCATGAAGATGTGTAGTTTGGGCTGAAGTGGGGTATGACACAACAGCTTCTGTACCTTTCCTCTCCAGAGCCTCAATGCACTTCTCCAGAATTGCACACTGTAGCTGGGTGGCCTGTTGCTGGGCCTCTAGTCTCTGTTGAACCATCTCCACCAGCTCCCTGTGTCTCCTCTCTAACCGGACAGCCTGCCGCGACTCTCTCTGAGACCTCCTCCACTTTCCAGAGGGGCAAAAGTCAGTAGGAGGAAGAAGACGAGGAGGATGGAGAGCGTCTCCGCTGGAGGCTACCGTGGCTCCGTTTAGAGTGATTGGTGCAGCGCGAGCGGCATTTTGAGAAATGGTGTCGTTTGCCGAACCCTGGAAGTCAGCATGTGGGAACCTGACTGGCTCATGGATGGGGTGGAGTCAGCTGACTGCTGAATAGCAAGTTGTGAGAGGAAAGTGTCTTTTGGGATGCTGGAATTGGGCCCTGTCTGCAGGGAGAGGATGGTGAACAACACTGGCATGGTGGACGAATATACAGGTGTGGTAGTAGAGAGCCGAGGTGGGGGTAGAATGGGGACTGGGTCTTCCCCCAGTTTTGGTTCCTTGATGGGAGCCGAGGTGGTCTCAGACTTGAGCTTAACTTCAGACTGTGCTGCCTCGTGCCTCCTCTCATGGTGCATTATCTCCTGAACTTTGGTGAGGCGGTTGATGCAGGTGCTCCAGTCCATCTTGGCACACTGGGGGCATTTCCCATACTCCAGCACAGCCTCCTTGGCATGTTGGATGCCCAGACAGTGCAGGCACAGCTCATTGGTGTCTTTGATAGGAATCTTGTGTTTGAGAGTCACACCACGTGAACCTTGGGGATGAAGTTATCATGGCTATGTTCAATGTTCTCAGTTTAGGAGATATTGTTGGCTCCCCTGTAACAATAAAATTGCCATATGAGCCCAACACAGGTCATCAACGTTCATCATAATTGTACATATATTTTTTAATGTTTAGCTGACTAGCTTGGTCAGCAGCTAGCTAGCTATCATAAACTACTGCTGGCTACGAGCTAGTCCATTGCCGAAAAGAAAAATAATGAAGATTTTATTAAATGGCAGAATACTTAAAAAAGTTATATATATATATATATATATCATAAACATCATTTAAAAAGTAGACTAGGCAGTATGCGAATACAATTTGCATTAAACTGTCTTTGTGTTGTCCTTCATCCATGTTTGTTGATGTTGCGGAGACCAACCAGGCAAGTTACCTAGAAGGTAAACAAACATGCATCGAAAACGTAGCTATGCATATTGGAGACCATACGGAAGAATGCACGCACTCCTACCCCCATTCGAATCTGATAAGGTTTGCTTTGTTGTTTATTCGAAATTATGATCTGCAAGGATACAGGAAATGTGTAGATGTATCCTGCAGAGTTGCTCCTACGTCGTACTCTGTGCGACAGAAGCTAAAGAGCAAAGATCTTGTAGTAACAACCAGATCCCACGATTGCACGGTCTCCTGTAGAATTAGTGAAAACACTAGAATGCACATGAACCTGATGGTATGAAGATCAGCCATTTGGTCAGGGAGTTGGTCAACCTGCCAGTGCTGTGATAAGATAGTGTAAAATAATGCATTTGAATGTATCTGCACTGTATGTTTGTTAGCTAGCCAGACAATTTTAGAAGGATTATTCCATACATTAAAATTAACTGCCAATATTCTATTCAAACTATGCAGTCAATCCACAGCGTTGAATTTGTCCAAAATAAACTATTTTCAGATTAAAAAATAGTTTATTTTCGACAAATTCAGGGGTGTACTCATTCAGTTGATTCTGTTGTGCAACCGAATGCTTTGCAACTGTGGATTACAGCCCTAATTGCAACGAATGATTACAGCCCTAATTGATTGAGGAGAAGGCATAGACGGGGCTATGTCATAAATCCTCAAAGTTCCAGAATGGGTTGAAAATAGCAGCCATATTGGTCGGGGAGATATCCAAACCAGTGTAATTGGAATGAATGGCAGTAGAGGCCTAATCAACATTTGAGTAGGTAGGAGGAAGGTCATTTTGGGTGACTTAAAGTAGACATTTCTTCAGTTTTTGGAACCGCTTGCCTTTGACATGCCGTAAGAGGTGTGTTCAGCCTCCTTTTATTTGGATGTACCACAGCATCAGCCCAGAGACAGATTTGCAACTGTTTGTACTTTCTACTAGACAAATTTAGGCAATGCTGTTTTGTTGTTTGCTTATATTTTGTTGCAACAGAATCAGTGGAATGAATAGACCCCTGTTAAGTCCCTCACCGTTTCATTTGCTTTTGTTTAAGAAACATTTTGCAATAGAATCGGCGGAATGAATACAACCCAGTCTTTAAATACCTTAGCTGGCAGTTACTGTATCAAACTTTTCCATAATCTCTTCTATTGATACTGAATGAATACTCAGGTATGTTTGGGACCTTTTCATAATTGGAGCTATATGATGAAGATGAAATGCTGTAGTTGAAATTATAAACAGGACTACATTTACTTCTGGGCATTAGCAGAATCCATGTTATGACTGGAAAATGCTTGTGTGTGTGGAACATCACAGATGTAGTGTTTATCTGTCAACTCTTGCTCGAAATAGGACCTACAAATCATTAAGTAGCTGTTACAAGTAGCGTTTAACCATGTTTGCATCTACTTATCAACACTCGACAGGATTCGACAAATTCAGAGTACGATTAGAGAAACATTTTATATTCACCTTTATTTTACATTTTTTACTTTCACATTGGTCTTTAAACCTTTTCTTTTCAAGTTATGATTCTTGAATTTCTTCTGGAAACCACCAGACTGAACCTGTTGAGAATACAAAGAGAGCTGTGTTACTCATTTCAGTAATTCAAAAACCACATAGTCAGACCTGTTCCTCATTTCAGTAATTCAAAAACCACATAGTCAGACCTGTTTGTGTGGAAGACCAAGCAACACTATTGGTGTAAAGACAGTGTTGAGAGAGTTAAGCCGTCTGACCTTCTTGCGTTTCTGTGGCGCCTGTTTATCAACTTCCATCTCCTCATCGTCATCCGTTTTAAAGTCATCTTTTTCCGCCTCCATACCCCCCTCAGTCTCTTTTTGCAGAGAAAATAAAGAGGCTGTAGGGAAACAAAAAGCCAGACATCAGTTTTCACCTTCCAAAAAGGAAGGAAATTGATTAAATAAATCTAAATGTACTTGAATCCACATATCAGGTTATTGCTCATCCACAGCAGACATTATGCCCATTGACTGTTTTACACATTAAATGACTGAGGTACTAACATGGGTACAGGTCACTCATGCTGTCCTCAGAGTCGCTGCCACCCTCGTTGCTGGAGTCAGGAGCCCACGCTCCATTCCCCCGCTGGGTGTTGCGCCCCCTCTCCCCATCGCTATCTCTGGGCTTCTTCTGTCGGAGGCTGGCTGGAATGTACTCCATTCCCTGTTGTACACACGCTTCATCTAGGGGAGAGATTAGATCATTCATAAACTGTACTGACAACAATGAAAACAACCTATGTGGTGCTTCAGGTAGTTCTACTCTACCTATCCAACAAAACTCAAAATGAAAAACCCTCTAAAACTTTGAGTAACTTTGAGTGTAGGAAGGACATTTTGGGTGGCGACAAACTGACATTTCTTCTTTGCTTTTTGGAACCGCTTGCCATTGATGTGCCGTAAGACCTGGTGTGGCAGGCGATTGATATGTCTGAGTGTTAACTTGCAGAAGAGATGATTGCTGTAGGTCAGACATACAGAATTTGTCAGTAACAATTCAAATAACTGGTTGACAGGCAGCTGATAATCACACAGGTCCTGTAATCAGGTACTGAAAGTCCTGTAACCAAGTACTGAAAGTATGACTCTTGGAGAATACTTACGGTTGCTTCGAGCTGGGCACAACATGAGGTTCATATTGACCATAGTTGAACTCTGCAGTAGAACTTAGTTTCTGATATTTCTTCCCTTTCGTGAAGTTCTGGAGCTCTGTGAGGTTGCAAGGACAATCATGTCCATTGAGTGTGCATTTAATCTGAAAAGGGGGTAAAAACAAAAACACTGTCATTTTTTACGTCTTGTTCCTCACATCATTCGCAGATTACAGCCAACCATTTGACAGAGCAGAAGCTAGTGGCTGACAAACTAGCTGCGCAGCCTATTGTCACATCTGTGCTATCATTATGAGCTAACTAACGTTAGCTGGCTAGTTTATACAGTATTTTGTAAAAATACGTTTTTTGGAAATTCTTCTAGCTAACCTTTTTACCGTCACCCGTAAATTCAAGAAATGGATGGTTCAGAAGGAACGCTTTGATATCTGCAGGTAGGTCGTCCATGGTCGAGTAATCAAGTGGCTAGCTCGATAAGGTTATTTTATTTGAGCTCACTAGCTACTAGCTGACTGTCTCTATCATGTATGCAGGGTCCGAGACACGTGTGTACGCCGGCGTATTTCTTCCTCCCAAGATGCGTAGTACTTTGGCACCACCTATTGTTCATTACCGTATGAAGCAGTCTGAGATAGGGTCTAGTACTCAAGACAAAATAAACAAAACTGTCTGTAATGCATAAATATCAATAGAAATTGAACGTTAAAATTAATCAAATTAAACACTGAAAAGTTTAACATTAACGTTGGAATGAATGATAGAGGGCATTTGCCAAATATAATATACTAATATAAATCACAAGATAGACATCACGAAACTGGCCACAAAACTGCCTGATGTGAATCTATCGATCCTGATATTGTGTTCCAGTCTGATACACATGCTAAATTAGTTTTTTTTATACTCATCATTTCAAGGACAGATATATTGTAGATGTAGATTTATTGAAGTATTTGTAAAGCAATTTTTGGACAATGCGTCAAGGCATCATTTCCGGCAGCTTGTTTCGGTTTCCACTAATTACCACAACCACAAAGGAAAAATTGGCTATATCGTAAAAATATATGAAAGTATAAATGTGCTTTTTGGTCTTGATTTAAGGTTAGGAGTAAGGTTAACAGAGTGGTTAAGTTTAGATTTAAAATCCTTAAAAAATATATACATATAATTGGGCGAGGTTTAGGACTTTATGGTTGTGGTAACTAGCCGCGACTAATATTGTTATCAGTCAGCTGACAGTGCGTGACAGGTTAGACCAAAGACACTTGCGGTTGCAGTTAAGCAAAATCCAATTTGTGCATTACGATTGTCATTTTAACTTTTTCAGCGGAATTTTCTGTTAGAACCCCCTCTTATATGTCAAGTACACTGGTGATGAACATAGTAATAAGTCAACTAGCATCTGTTGTTAAGTTAGCTACTATCAATGCTATGGGCTATGCCTAGCTAGCTAACGCATCCTTCCCTATTTCATTTTAGTGTAGTTAATTATACGTAAGCAACAATATGTCTGGACCAAATGGAGATCCTAACATCCCAAGTGACGATGGCATCATTGAGGATGAAGATGAATTCAACGAAGAAGGTAATACTGGTATGTTTCAGATGTCAATGTCATCATACACCATCTAGCGTCATCTCTTCACCTGTGACTAAGGGATACTGTTTGTGTGTGTGTATTCTCATTCTCCGCTGTCTACATAGGTAAGTCAAAAGAGTGCCTGTAGTTGTCTGTTAGGACTTGCATCGTCTCTGTTCTGACATCACTCTCGTTTGGCAGAGTATGCAGCCATCAACACTATGCTGGATCAGATCAACTCCTGCCTGGATGACCTGGAGGAACGCAACGACTCCCTGAATGGCAAACTACATGAACTGTTGGAGTCTAACCGGCAGGCCAGGCAGGAGTTCAGAGGTCAGCTGACCACTGCTACACCCCCAGGAGAGGAGAAATTGTTCCCAGACCAGGATTCTCCAGCCACTGAAGGGGAGAAGGGTGGAGAGTGAGAGGACAAAGCTTGACTAGAGATCTTCTCATACAAATCAACAACATTCCTTCCATCTATATGAGCATATTATCTCAAGTGTTTCTGTCTGGTGTGTTGACACTTAGATAAGTGTGAATAGGGTTTGTCCTTTTCTGTCCCTTACATGTAGTGCTTATGAATCCACACTCGGCTGTTGAAATATTAAAATGGTTCCTCACGGGAAGGTAAATTAGCCAAAAGCTGACAGTTCATTCTGTGTGTTGAAGTGATTACTTTATGCCAACACGTATTCACCACCACATACGATGTATACTAATGTTTAGCTACCTGTATACAGTCCTCAATTGATACAATAGTAGGTATTTATCCCTGTGCTTGGTATGGGGTGAAAGCATGTGGAATGATCCTAGTGATTGACATAACTGGTTGTTTGTAGTCAATATTTACCTCTTTGTGGGGAAACTACCTTTACAGCAATAATACAATATTCCAAATGTTGTGACTTTCATTGGTCAATGTTTTTCAGTGATGTGCAAGAAGAGATGAATGTTTTGTGCTGTGTTCCCTTTTTTCCTATTCTGTTTTTGTTAGCCAGGTATAAATACAGTATATTTAATGTTACTGAGTGTGACATCTTGAGAATTGCTAACTTAAAGCACTAGCTCTCTAAAACATTTTAAACAATGAACAGGTGTGATATATTCAAGTGAGGCAATAGTCATATTTTATTTATAAATTAAAAGGAACCCAATACAGAAAACATCCCCCAAAAAATACAAGAAACCTCTAGCTGCTAGAAAACAACTATTTTGTTCATCTGAGTTTGTCATTTGTTGAATAAAAATACATTAAGAAGCATACAGATTTGAAATGTCTCTTAAATGACCATTTTCATCACGCTCTGGTCCTGTAATATTTCAGTGGGACCGGAACCAGATAATCTTGCAGACAACTGCGCTTACCTTCATCAAAACCAATATGTATCTGCTCTTCCTCTGTGCAGGTTAACTAATAAAACTGGCCATTCACTTAAAGTACAATCTGGAAGGGAAAGATTATTTTCTTCTTTCAAGGAATCAAAGTGGCTATTTCCACTTGCTGTGATTGGTGACTTCTGTGGAGTGCTACATTACTTTTTAGTTTTGTGTAGTTCTGTCTACAACTTAAACATCCTATATTCAGGTATGATGAGCATTTCACTGTGAAGTTGACACCCGTGGTATTCTGCGCATGTGACAAATCATATTTAATTTGAGATCACAAGCGGGTGAATCATTCCATTCCTTCTATTGGTGCTCTTGAAAATCAGAGCTGCTGGTTATCAGTTTCTTTAACTGCTAGTCTGCTTCACTAATTGACTATCACTGGGGAAAAGACACTTAATTCTCCATGCCAGGGGCCAAGAGTTTTTCCTGACCAGTTAGGGCCCCGAGTTTCACCCAGGCATGTCTCATGGTTAGGAAAAACTCAAAAGTCCTATCATTCCACTTCATTGGTGTTGATAACCTTGATGTTAGGTTACCCAGTTGAAAGGTGACAACACTGCCATGCAATTCCTGTACGGACAATTCTACTCCAATGAAAACGACTCTACTAGTCAAGTGTACTGGAGCGTACAAGATGTGTGTGGGGAAAAAAGAACGAAGTAACAACGCAATTTAAAAGGTTGGAAAACAAGCACAAAACTACTCAACTCTTTTAGTGTCACGTTTGTGTTGTGATGTGTAAACTATGTTAATGCAACATTGCAGGACATTTGAAATTGTAAATATTAAATGGGGTGACAGGCTTTGGAAATCCACCCATCATATCAACAGGTAGACCTAATGCTCACAACTGAGGAAAAATATAAGTGATCACTTATCTTTGCATAAAACTGGTTCTCAGTGGAGAACAAACTATGGCAAAGATAATCTTTTCTCAGCCAACTCTAAAGGAACTGTTTATGGTCTTAGGATTTGTCTACTCCAGCACTTTCACAACATTGAGACTTTCAGTAAGATAAGCTACATTCTAAGGCTCACTAAAAGCATGTACTGCTTCCTAACATTGCAGAAACACTACTGACCTAAAAAAAAATTCTCCCAGTCTTGACAAAGCCATATGAGCTAATAGCTCAGCCTTTTGCAGGTTCATGTGCAACTTAGGCGCAACACCAGTGGGATTTAGGCAGAGTTTCAGCAACCACGGGGTTAAAGAGCTAAACAAGTCAGAATGACTTTAGTAGTACAGTGATGATGGGAAAACAGTAGCTCACGCTGTATCTGAGCAGAATAGACAAAGCAGTTCGGACTTATCCCCTTTGAACCTCTAACCTATCCCTTCGCCTGCTAACACATCCCAAGAAATCTCCATTACAGTTCAGTTTGTGTAAAAAAAAAAAATGTCAAGGACAGTAACACTTCAACAAAGCTAGGATCAAATCAAGGGGTCATCGTTACTCGACATTCAAACAAAAGTACAGTTTACTTTTTAAACGTTTAGTTCCCACCCCCCCTCACATTTTTTTTGTTCTTCAGATAAAAGTCAACTGCTAAAATGCTACATTCTAAGTCTCACTAAAAGCTTGACAAAGCATTGTTAACTTTATGTGAAATGCCTGGACTAAAACAACACCACTTCCTTCCTAAACTTGGCTACAATGTGTTACGGAGTTAGATTGAACACAACGTGTTGTTGAACTAAGCTTGACCTGTGTTTTCACTTGACTCAACACTTTATGATAGAAACACAAAACGTCCACACGTTGTTCCCCCAACGGTTCTCCTCTTCGGTCAGGTTTAGCTGAACGCCTGTTAGAAATACATCTGTATCTAGTTGTGGTTGTGTTATAAAAAAAAAATGAAACACCTAGGTATGCCAGGAGGACCCCTGGTTTTGAGTTGCCCAGGGTGTTCTTTTCTTGGTCCATTGAGCTATACAGAAAAGGAGGTGGGGGATCCTGTCCCAAACTAACCGACCCTGTCCTAGGGTAGCAATTGTACTGGATATCATCTTTTTCTTCCACTCTCTCAACGTCTCTGTGTTGTCCTCCCAGACCTTCTTTTGGATCCCCCCTTTGCGTTCCCGTCGCCCAGCTTCTCCTCTTGGGCAGCTGCCTCCTCTTCCGTCTCTTCCGTGACTGGCTCCTCCTCTGTGTCTTCTGTGACTGGTCCTAGGTCTAGGGTTGGCTCTTCCTCCTTGTCCTCAGGCCCAGCTAGGCTCTGCTGCTCTGGGGTGGCTTGGCCCAGGGTCCCCTTCGTGCTGGTGGTGGTAGGGGTGCTGGTAGTGGCGAGGTGCTGCTGGGATAAAGATGAGGCTGAGGGAGTGTTGTCCTGGGGTTGAGGGCAGGGCTGAGAGGGCCTCAGCGCGGTGGTGGGCGGCAGTAAGGCAGGGCTGCCGAGGACCTCTGAAGGCAGGCTGTGGTTACTGTCACACTCTGCATCTCCGTCCACGGGAGTAGGTTCCAATGTCCCATCCTTCTGGCTACGCAAGGCCCTGTACTTCTGTAAGGGAGAGAAGGCACAAGCGTATAGGATTTAACGGCGATGACTGCAATAGACAGACAACCGTAGGCAAACCCGTAAATGTTGTGTGGGTAGCGTCTTAATTCATACACAGTATGTTTGATTAATCAACCAACCTTGAGGTTCTCAAAGTGTTTGAGTGACTTGCAGTGCGAGTGGCGGGCTGAAGACTCAAAATGGTAGAAGTGCTGGCAGATTCTACAGAGGAACCCAGCCACGGGAACCACAAAGCTTGAACCTGGGAGATGAGCAGAGAGAGGTACTGTTAGTCAATGAAAATGGAATGGCACATGACAAAATCATAATGTGCAATATACAAATAACATGAACAGAAAAATTATTGATTCGAAATGGCTTTTCAAGTCCGTGACTGGTATGTGGTGAGACAATCCCCAAAGCCAACACTTACTTTGGCCGCCTTTCCTTCCAGTTCTCTGCTGCCAATGACTGGAACGAATTGCAAAAATCACTGAAGCCTTATATCTCCCTCTCTAACTTTAAGCATCAGCTGTCAGAGCAGCTTACTGATCACTGTACCTGTTCACAGCCAATCTGTAAATAGCACACCAAACTACCTCATCCCCATATTGTTACTTATCCTCTTGCACCCCAGTATCTCTACTTGCACATCTATCACTCCAGTATTAATGCTAAATTGTAATTATTTCACCTCCATGGCCTATTTATTGCCTTACCTCCCTACTCTTCTACATTTGCACACACTGTACATACATTTTTCTATTGTGTTATTGACTGCATGTTTGTTTATGTGTAACTCTGTGTTGTTGTTTTTGTCGCACTGCTTTGCTTCATCTTGGCCAGGTCACAGTTGCAAATGAGAACTTGTTCTCAACTGGCCTACCTGGTTAAATAAAGGTGAGATAAAAAAAACAATGACCCCTGGTAGAGTGTGTCACTCACCGTACACCGTGTCAGGGTCATATTCCTCATCTTCATCTATGTCCTCCAGTAAAGCCACCTCCATCTGGGTAGGCCAGCCCTCCTGCCACACCAAACACACACATGACCAAACAGATGGAAACCAACACACACAGAAGTTCCATGGAGAACACTTCAAAATGTCTCTAGTATGGATCCTGTGACAAAGTGAACGTGGGAGAAAGAGCGAGGAACGACAAAGCATGTACGAGCAGACGCCTAACCTTTCCATGGGAGCTGCTTTGGTCACCATCTCCCTCGTCCTCTTCCTCCCCTTCCTCATCTCCGTCATCTACAAAACAGCCCTGTTCATCCATGGCAACAAGTTCAGCTAAGGCCGCTGGCCCTCCCTCCTCCCGAAGCTGTCGTGGGAGGAGCACAGAACAGTGAATAGGGGGGGATAGCTGACACGGGTTGCGTCCCAAATGGCACCCTATTCCCTAGTTAGCGCACTATATAAGGAATAGGGCGCCATCTGGGACGCGAGAAAGGTAATCAATTGAATGGATTTACAAGCTGCCGAGGCAGAGATGAGTAGACCGGCGGACACACCTCGCCGACTCTCTGCTTGTGCTCCTGGGACTGCATGTGCTCCAGGAACAGGAGTGGGCTCCTGAAGTGCCTCTTGCAGACGGTACAGGAAGGGTTGGAGGTGCGGCTGGTCAGCTTGTGCTCACTGGTCCTGCGGTGGTCCATGACTGTACTGGTGTAGTGGATTTGGCAGGTGGCACACCAACGCTGCAGGCCGGGTCTCTTCTCTCTGTGTTAAACACACACAGCTCTGAGGACCATCAGGGTCGTATTCATAGACCGTAGCAAAACATTTTGCAATGGAAAAGGAAAACAAGTGTTTCTTATTGGACAAGTTTAGACAGACCCTTCCTATTTGGGTCAGTTTTCATCCATATGGTGCCTAATGGCATTAGTACTGACCCGTCCCTGAAGGAGCTGTCCCTGCGGCCTCCCTGCAGTGACTCCTGGACGCGGGGCATCAAGGTGACCAGACAGGCACTGGACATGTGTTGGATCTCCATCATCCTCTGCTGGTGGACCAGGCTGTTCATGTGACTCTTGAAGTCCTAAAGACAAAAATGAAATGGAGCGAGAGGGAGAGAGAGCGAAACAGCGAGAGGGAGAGAAAGCGATACAGAGAGAGGGAGAGAAAGCGATACAGAGCGAGGGAGATACAGAGAGAGGGAGATACAGAGAGAGGGAGATACAGAGAGAGAGACGATACAGAGAGAGATGGAGAGAGCGCGATACAGCGAGATGGAGAGAGAGAGCGATACAGCGAGAGATGGAGAGAGAGAGAGCGATACAGCGAGAGTTGGAGAGAGAGAGAGAGAGCGATACAGAGAGAGAGATGGAGAGAGAGAGAGCGATACAGAGAGAGAGATGGAGAGAGAGAGAGCGAGAGCGATACAGAGAGAGAGAGAGAGAGAGAGATACAGAGAGAGATGGAGAGAGAGAGAGAGAGAGAGCGATACAGAGAGACATGGAGAGAGAGAGAAAGCGATACAGAGCGAGGGAGATACAGAGAGAGGGAGATACAGAGAGAGGACGATACAGAGAGAGATGGAGAGAGCGCGATACAGCGAGATGGAGAGAGAGAGAGCGATACAGCGAGAGTTGGAGAGAGAGAGCGATACAGAGAGAGAGATGGAGAGAGAGAGAGAGAGAGCGATACAGAGAGAGAGAGAGCGATACAGAGAGAGAGAGAGAGAGAGCGCGATACAGAGAGAGATGGAGAGAGAGAGAGAGAGAGAGAGAGCGATACAGAGAGAGATGAGAGAGAGAGAGAGAGAGCGATACAGAGAGAGATGGAGAGAGAGAGAGAGAGAGAGAGAGATACAGAGAGAGAGAGAGAGAGAGAGAGAGAGAGATGGACAGAGAGAGAGAGAGAGAGAGAGAGAGAGATACAGAGAGAGATGGAGAGAGAGAGAGAGCGATACAGAGAGAGATGGAGAGAGAGAGAGAGCGATACAGAGAGATGGAGAGAGAGAGAGCGATACAGAGAGAGATGGAGAGAGAGAGAGCGATACAGAGAGAGATGGAGAGAGAGAGAGAGCGATACAGAGAGAGATGGAGAGAGAGAGAGCGATACAGAGAGAGATGGAGAGAGAGAGAGAGAGAGCGATACAGAGAGAGATGGAGAGAGAGAGAGAGAGCGCGATACAGAGAGAGATGGAGAGAGAGAGAGAGAGAGCGCGATACAGAGAGAGATGGAGAGAGAGAGAGAGAGAGAGAGATGGACAGAGAGAGATGGAGAGAGAGAGAGAGAGAGAGAGCGCGATACAGAGAGAGATGGAGAGAGAGAGAGAGAGAGAGAGAGATACAGAGAGAGATGGAGAGAGAGAGAGAGCGATACAGAGAGAGATGGAGAGAGAGAGAGAGCGATACAGAGAGAGATGGAGAGAGAGAGAGAGAGCGATACAGAGAGAGATGGAGAGAGAGATGGAGAGAGAGAGAGCGATACAGAGAGAGATGGAGAGAGAGAGAGAGCGATACAGAGAGAGATGGAGAGAGAGAGAGAGCGATACAGAGAGAGATGGAGAGAGAGAGAGAGCGATACAGAGAGAGATAGAGAGAGAGAGAGCGATACAGAGAGATGGAGAGAGAGAGAGAGCGATACAGAGAGATGGAGAGAGAGAGAGAGATACAGAGAGAGAGAGAGGAGAGCGATACAGAGAGAGATGGAGAGAGAGAGAGAGCGATACAGAGAGAGAGCGATACAGAGAGAGAGAGAGCGATACAGAGAGAGAGGAGAGAGATACAGAGAGAGAGAGAGAGCGATACAGAGAGAGAGAGAGCGATACAGAGAGAGAGAGAGAGAGAGCGATACAGAGAGAGATGGAGAGAGAGAGAGAGCGATACAGAGAGAGATGGAGAGAGAGAGAGAGAGCGATACAGAGAGAGATGGAGAGATGGAGAGAGAGAGCGATACAGAGAGAGATGGAGAGAGAGAGAGAGAGAGAGAGCGATACAGAGAGAGATGGAGAGAGAGAGAGCGATACAGAGAGAGATGGAGAGAGAGAGAGCGATACAGAGAGAGATGGAGAGAGAGAGAGAGAGATGGAGATACAGAGAGAGATGGAGAGAGAGAGAGAGAGCGATACAGAGAGAGATGGAGAGAGAGAGAGAGAGAGATGGAGAGAGAGAGATGGAGAGAGAGAGATGGAGAGATGGAGAGAGAGAGAGCGATACAGAGAGAGATGGAGAGAGAGAGAGAGCGATACAGAGAGAGAGAGAGCGATACAGAGAGAGAGAGAGCGATACAGAGAGAGATGAGAGAGAGAGAGAGAGCGATACAGAGAGAGATGGAGAGAGAGAGAGAGCGATACAGAGAGAGATGGAGAGAGAGAGAGAGCGATACAGAGAGAGATGGAGAGAGAGAGAGAGCGATACAGAGAGAGATGGAGAGAGAGAGAGAGCGATACAGAGAGAGATGGAGAGAGAGAGAGAGCGATACAGAGAGAGATGGAGAGAGAGAGAGAGCGATACAGAGAGAGATGGAGAGAGAGAGAGAGAGAGATGGAGAGAGATACAGAGAGAGATGGAGAGAGAGAGAGCGATACAGAGAGAGATGGAGAGAGAGAGAGAGCGATACAGAGAGAGATGGAGAGAGAGAGAGCGATACAGAGAGAGATGGAGAGAGAGAGAGCGATACAGAGAGAGATGGAGAGAGAGAGAGCAGAGAGAGATGGAGAGAGAGAGAGCGATACAGAGAGAGATGGAGAGAGAGAGAGAGCGATACAGAGAGAGATGGAGAGAGAGAGAGCGATACAGAGAGAGATGGAGAGAGAGAGAGCGATACAGAGAGAGATGGAGAGAGAGAGAGCGATACAGAGAGAGATGGAGAGAGAGAGAGCGATACAGAGAGAGATGGAGAGAGAGAGAGCGATACAGAGAGAGATGGAGAGAGAGAGAGCGATACAGAGAGAGATGGAGAGAGAGCGATACAGAGAGAGATGGAGAGAGAGAGAGAGCGATGGAGAGAGAGAGAGAGCAGAGAGAGAGATGGAGAGAGAGAGAGCGATACAGAGAGAGATGGAGAGAGAGAGAGCGATACAGAGAGAGATGGAGAGAGAGAGAGCGATACAGAGAGAGATGGAGAGAGAGAGAGCGATACAGAGAGATGGAGAGAGAGAGCGATACAGAGAGAGGAGAGAGAGAGAGCGATACAGAGAGAGATGGAGAGAGAGAGCGATACAGAGAGAGATGGAGAGAGAGAGAGCGATACAGAGAGATGGAGAGAGAGAGAGCGATACAGAGAGAGCGATGGAGAGAGAGATACAGAGAGAGATGGAGAGAGAGCGATACAGAGAGAGATGGAGAGAGAGAGCGATACAGAGAGAGATGGAGAGAGAGAGAGCGATACAGAGAGAGATGGAGAGAGAGAGAGCGATACAGAGAGAGATGGAGAGAGAGAGAGCGATACAGAGAGAGATGGAGAGAGAGAGAGGATACAGAGAGAGATGGAGAGAGAGAGAGCGATACAGAGAGAGATGGAGAGAGAGAGAGCGATACAGAGAGAGATGGAGAGAGAGAGAGCGATACAGAGAGAGATGGAGAGAGAGAGCGATACAGAGAGAGATGGAGAGAGAGAGAGCGATACAGAGAGAGATGGAGAGAGAGAGAGAGCGATACAGAGAGAGCGAGACAGAGAGAGCGATACAGAGAGAGATGGAGAGAGAGAGAGCGATACAGAGAGAGATGGAGAGAGAGAGAGAGCGATACAGAGAGAGATGGAGAGAGAGAGAGAGCGATACAGAGAGAGATGGAGAGAGAGAGAGAGCGATACAGAGAGAGATGGAGAGAGAGAGCGATACAGAGATACAGAGAGAGATGGAGAGAGAGAGAGCGATACAGAGAGAGCGATACAGAGAGAGCGATACAGAGAGAGCGATACAGAGAGAGATGGAGAGATGGAGAGCGATACAGAGAGAGATGGAGAGAGAGCGATACAGAGAGCGATACAGAGAGAGCGATGGAGAGAGAGCGATACAGAGAGAGATGGAGAGAGAGCGATACAGAGAGAGATGGAGAGAGAGCGATACAGAGAGAGATGGAGAGAGAGCGATACAGAGAGAGATGGAGAGAGAGCGATACAGAGAGAGATGGAGAGAGAGCGATACAGAGAGAGATGGAGAGAGAGCGATACAGAGAGAGATGGAGAGAGAGCGATACAGAGAGAGATGGAGAGAGAGCGATACAGAGAGAGATGGAGAGAGAGCGATACAGAGAGAGATGGGAGAGAGCGATACAGAGAGAGATGGAGAGAGAGCGATACAGAGAGAGATGGAGAGAGAGCGATACAGAGAGAGATGGAGAGAGAGCGATACAGAGAGAGATGGAGAGAGAGCGATACAGAGAGAGATGGAGAGAGAGCGATACAGAGAGATGGAGAGAGAGCGATACAGAGAGAGAGCGATACAGAGAGAGAGCGATACAGAGAGAGAGCGATACAGAGAGAGATGAGAGAGAGCGATACAGAGAGATGAGGTAGAGTGATTCCTCTGTCGGATACGTCGAGCTGAGTGCTTGCCTTGGACCATCCAAAAGCAAACACATTTCACTCTACCCCCCCAGGGTGTGTGTGTGTGTGTGTGTGTGTGTGTTTGCGCTACCTGCTGGTTGTGACAGGTGATAGTGCAGATGTAGCAATAGAACTTGTTTGCAGCATCACCCTCCTCCTTGCCCTCTTCCTGCCCTCCTTCCAATACCCCTGAGGCAGCCTTGCCCTCTGCCATGTCCTTTAGGCCTGGTGTAAATGCCTGGCGCTCACCACTCAGCTGCTCAGAGACTGGCATGGCCGACACTCCACTCTGGACCTGCTCATACACAGGGAGGGGCCCTTAAAGCAGGTCATGATATCACTTTGGGAGCAGAAATCAGGTGCCATCTGTCTGATCTGGCATCACACTGACAGTTTGGTCTTCAGTAAAGCCTGATTATAAAACTCACCTTGGCTGCTCTGCTTTCCTCAAGTGCCTCTGGACCAGCCGTGCTCCCATCCTCCAGAATGAAACAGTCTGTTCATGGAAGCGAGAGACCAGGTGAGATAAGGGAAGCACTAGTCCCACCAGGCCACATGTGAAAGGCCAATGCTGTAGCTGGGTGGGAGGAGGAGGCGTGGAAGTGCTGCTGGAATGGAAGGGCTAGGATGGTATACAAGACCACTCACCTTCAAGCTGGCTGTCATCTGGTGGGCTTTGATGCACTGCTGCACCTAGGACCCCATCTGTCTCCGGAGGCTGCTCCACAGTCTCCTCTGACCTGAGACAGAAAGGAACAGGGAGGGGATACATGTCACTACAAGCTGCTACCCTCCAAGGGCTCATCTCAACACATGGATACTCAGTTAAGTGTAATCTGAATAGGTACGTAAACGAAACAACTGCCCAACTGCTCTAGACCTTGAGATATTCTCTAAAGTCAAAACAGTGTTACTTACCCCTCTGTCCTCTGCTTCTTCAGTGCTGGCTCCTTGGGCTCAGGTTGCACTGAGGGCCGTGCCTGTCCACCTGGCCCTCCCACTCCTCCATCTGCAGGGAGAGGGAGACACAAGACTATCTACTGTTCCAACCACATATTGACTCTTTCACACCCACTCAAAAAAACATACAGAGAAGGAGACATAAGGGGGAAAAAAAAAAAAAAAAAAAAAAACTATTTTCATGCTTCTGAGATTTCACAAGCTCTAAAAGGAAAGACACCAAATTAACACTAGTGCTTGCAGGCGTTGAGTGCTCAGGTACGGTCCTACCTTTGAGAGTCTTGTCATTGGGCAGGGTCCTGCTGGCTGCAGGTTGGTTATCTGTGCTCCCCCCGGCTCTCTGCTCCCTCTTTCTATCCGGGTACCGTGAAGCATAGTCCTACATGGACAGGGTGAGCCATTTGATCAACCAATCAACTGCTCCCTCAGCAATCAGCAACAGTTAACGTGTGAAACAGGTATAGAGGACTAAGAAGTGTTATTTGAGCATTTCAGTAGAACAGGGCATTCGGAAATGATTCAGATCCCTTCACAGCCTTATTCTAAAAGGGATTAAGTAAAAAAGGTCTTTATCAACACACACTACAATGACAAAGCGAAAAACAATGCAAATGTATTAAAAATAAAAAACAGAAATACCATATTTAAGTATTCAGACCCTTTGCTATACATTCAGGCCTTTATGGTAGAGTGGCCAGAAGGAAGCCACTCCTCAGTAAAAGGCACATGACAGCCTGCTTGGAGTTTGCCAAAAGACACCTAAAGACTCTCAGACCATGAGAAACAAGATTCTCTGGTCTGATGGAACCAAGATTGTACTCTTTGGGCTGAATGCCAAGCGGCACGTCTGGAGGAAACCTGGCACCATCCCTCCGGTGAAGCATGGTGGTGGCAGCATCGGGCTGTGGGGATGTTTTTCAGCGGCAGGGACTGGGAGACTAATCAAGATCAAGTGAAAGATGAACGGAGCAAAGTACAGAGAGATCCTGGATGAAAACCTGATCCAGAGAGCCCAGAGAGCTCAGGACCTCAGACTGGAGCGAAGGTTCTCCTTCCAACTGGACAACGACCCTAAGCACACAGCCAAGACAAAGTAGGAGTGGCTTCAGGACAAGTCTTTGAATGTACAGCCAGAGCCAGGACTAGAACCCATTCCAACATCTCTGGAGAGACCTGAACATAGATGTGCAGCGACACTCCCCATCCAACCTGACAGAGCTTGAGAAGATCTGCAGAGAAGAATGGGAGAAACTCTTCAAATACAGGTATGCTAAGCTTGTAGGGTCATACCCAAGAAGACTCAAGGCTGTAATCACTGCCAAAGATGCTGCAGAAAAGTACTGAGTAAATGGTCTGAATACTTATGGAAATGTTTTTGTTTTGTCATTATGTGGTTTTGTGTTTAGATGAAATAGTTTTTTCCCTCATTGATTTTAGAATAAGGCTGTGACATAAGAAAACGTGGAAACGGTCTGAATACTTTGCGAATACACTGAATACGCATTTTGCCTAATCATAATGTGGCAGGTGACACTTTGCTTCTTGAAAGTCCAATATCTTGAAATCTTGACTGCTGACACGCAATACATTTTGGCAATGTATCAAACAGTGGACTAATGCAAAAAAATACAGAAAGATAGTTTGAGTGGATTTCCCCTTTAAGCCTCATAGCATTGTCCCACAGTTTCAAGACAATCAAAGCAATCTTAACAACTCAGACTAAAACTCAACCAGAAACTGCTCAGAGTGGGTGCTCAGTGCCTAGTAGTTCTCCATAATGAAATAGAGGTTGTGATTACATTGTTGTTGTTGTAGTAGCGGGTGTGGGGATGGTAGTGTCGGGCAGGGAAGCCCATGTGGGGGTTCTTCATGGACATGCCCATGGGTACAGGCCCCAGGAGAGAGGACCGGGCCCCCGCAGCAAAGAACTGGGTGAACTGCTGCCCGCTCGCTGTAAAGCCACGCATGCTACCTGGAAAGCCAGAGAAATAAGGAGAGAGAGGTGGGAGAGGCAGAGATGGGGGATGAATATGAAGGGAGGAGAGAGGTGGGAGAGGCGGATGAGTATGAGGAGAAAGATCTAAATGGTTCATAGTTTCTATCAGGTGGCCTTTGGAGCGATAAGGAACACCAAATCAATGTTAACAGTGCAGAGACCCATACAACTTGTAATATTTATTTATCCTTTATTTCACTAGGCAACTCAGTTAAGAACAAATTCTTATTTACAATGACGGCCTACCCCGGCCAAGTCCTAACCCGAAAGGATGCTGGGCCAATTGTGCGCTGCCATATGGGACTCCCAATCATGGCCGGTTGTGATACAACCAAGAATCAAACCAGGGTGTCTGCAGTGACGCCTCTTACACTGAGATGCAGTGCCTCAGACCGCTGCGCCACCCGGGAGCCCTTTTGCACGTACACACCAGCGACGTAGATATAAAGATGCGATACCATATTGGAAACATATGTCAATCTACTTGTCTGTACATTTGCTGACATTCTGAAATGCTCTCACCTTGCATCTGCTGCATCATTAGAGCCCCTTGTAACATTGGGTTGGGGGCAATGATGGTGGCCTGGGCAGCCAGGTTGACCATATGGGGAGGTGGAGGAGCAGGGCCTGGTCCAGCCATGGCCCTGGTGATCAGAGCCAATGGGCATTAATTACAAAGCAGTATTTATATCTAAACATAATACAGCCACAGAGTTTGGAACAGTTGGCCAGTGTAATTTTCAATAACAAATACCATTCATACAAAGACAATGTGAGGTGCGTTCAGCAGGACAGAAAGGTGTGCAACGTTTAATTCAATAGAATTGGGGGGAGGGGGGGTGCACAAGTTTTGCAAATGGTCACACACATGGTCAGGCCACACCCCACCACACCCACTTGACGGAAGCAAACATACTGGCACAGAGTTTCTAAACCCAGAGGCCCAATACCGTGATACTTCCGGGAACGCATCACGAAGCATACCAAACCGGGGTTTGGCAAGTCAATAGGAGAAGTGAAAAATGTGTCCTTAGTTAATTTTCTCAACATCTAAATGGCAAAACCTAGTGTTGAGTGATTAACCAAAATGTTAGTTATTTTTTCGTTTGTGAAACAACTAATTGACAGACATCAGTCAATTATTTGAATTGCATTTTGTTCTGTTTTTTCCCCCCCTTCTGTCAGCGCAAAGCAGTTTCCCCAGCGATCAAACAGCGCAAGCCCGAACTGTGCAATGTAATAGCAAGTTGTAGTTTCCAACAGGCCAATATTAGACATAGTTTAGCGCAGAAAACATGGTAATTAACTACAATGACCATAATCCATTGCACGTCTACTGGTCCAGTCTGTGTGGAGCAGACACGGAGATGGAGAGAAGAATGCACGACCGAGAGGGATAGAGAGCAGTTGCTTCACGAGCTATCTCTACCTGAAAATACATGATTAAGTGATTGATAGTTGGCATTCAGCAGTCATAAAAGTATGCCTAATTTATTTTGATGAACTACTAAAAATAGCGATTTTGTCAGACAGCAGCTCTATAGAGATGAGATGGAATGAAATAACCTTATCAAATAAAACAAATATGATATACACAACTGTAATGTGAATAAATTATGGTTAATAATTGATAAGCACTAATGGGCAGTCACTACCATCATGCGACATATTACGAATTGTTTAATTTTGTGTTGTTCAGCATTCAACCCACAAAATGCATAGTGCATAAAGTAAAACATTTGTATTGAAATCGAAAACCATGATAATTTTTTAATTATCGAACCGAAACTACCTCAAAAAGCAGTAAAATTACTCAGCACTAGCTAAACCTAGATTCGGGCCAATGTCTTAAGTAGCTGAAAGTGTACTACAACCTTGTGAAAGTGACAAACTGACACGTTTGAGTGACTTTGATTAAACGGCCTGCACATGTGCAGTTCAGCACAAGAGCATGAGCTTAGCCGATTTACGTCGCCATGACATCGTCTACAAGCGTGATCGGAGATTTCTATTGGATTAGGAGTTTCTAGGCCTCTTTATTTAAAAATTGTCTTTGATACCGGGGTGCGTTCAGTTTGCTTAAACTTTTGCTAAGTAGTGTGACAGTTTGTTGCATTTCCCTAAAACGATGCCCACCGTTCTTCAGCTTATGAGGTATGTTTGCTCTTGTTTGGTGGGTGTGTGTGGCAATATGTGGCCTACGACATAACTGTGTGAATTCACTGTTTCACACACTTCTGTCATACTGAACATAATTCTGGGGTACATTCAGTTGGATTCAACGTTTGCTACGTCGCCTGCCGGTTGGTACTCTACACAGGTGGTACCTTAATTGGGGAGGAAGGGCTCGTGGTAATGGCTGGAGCTAAATCTGTGGGATGGTATCAAATACATCAAACTCATGGTTTCCATGCGTTTGCCATTCCATTGGCGCCGTTCCAGCCATTATTATCAAATGTATTCATAAAGCCCTTTTTACATCAACTGTTGCCACAAAGTGAAAAACAGAAACCCAGCATAAAACCCCAAACTGCAAGCAATGCAGGTGTATAAGCCTTCCTCCCCACAGCAGCATCCATTGGTACTGAACAACAAGTTTCCCCAAAATGGTGCGCACTGTTCTTCAACAGGGGTGTATTCACTAGGAATCAAATGAGGGGCCTATCTGAATTTGTCCAATATCAACTCGCTTATGTTGCAACTGTTTGCTTTGGTTTAATGATTTTACAACCCAGCCTTTGAGGTACTTCTACTCCCGTTTGGTGGGTGTGGCCTGATCAATATGTGTGTGACCATTTTAAATCACAAAACTAAATGCAGCACACACCAAACACATCTCCCTCTGGGCCACCATAACCACACCGTTCTTGAACAGGTTGTTCAGTAGAGTCTTTTCCGTATGATTAAACACCGTTCTCTTGTACTGAATGCAGCCCCCTGTAGAATGGTTTTCAGCGTTTGGCAAAGCTCGTCTAAAACAGTTAGGCAACGTTGAATGAACTGAAACAGAGGAAGATATATCTAGATCATATTTGACTGAACGCACCCCTGGCAAATGTAATCCCAAGCTAAACATATTACTGCTTGTCTGATTTTAGAAGCTGTTGCTTACAAGTCAGATTTAGGGCCTTATATCCACGACCTCGAGTTCACATTTCTTACCGTCCTCTTTGATGGTGATGTGGAACATGGTGCGATGGAGGGGGTTGGGGTTGTGGCGGAGGAGGCGGCGGAGGGGGCTGGTGCTGGAACAGTTGCTGAAGCTGCCGCAGATGATGGTGAAACTGTTGCTGTTGTTGGTGCTGTTGGTGGTGGTGTGGGTTAAACATCCCGGCGTTGTGTTCAGTAACGTGTTAGCTAACGTTAACTGTCCGTGGTTGCTTGCAGAAAAGCCTATCGACGATACCTCGGCTCAGGATCTTGATAAGAGAAAAAAAAAGCTTTTGATTATCTGATCCACAATAAACCTTGAATCCAGCTACCTATCATGCGGAGTATAACGTTGGCTACATAACAGTTAGCTAAATACGCCTCCTGGCTATATAGAACATAATAAATACAGCTCGTTGAAGTGTAAGTTATTTGTGCTTTTCTAGCGAGGATGTTCTAACGTTCCTGCCCGTGGTTTCTAGCTAGCTAGTCAGCATTAGCAACGCTACAACCTCTGGCAAACATAACTAGCTAGCTAGCTAGCAATTTAGCCTAGCATTACCAACATAGCGGGCTATTTGGCTTGCATTAGCTGCAAGCTTTAGTTAATGCCTTTGTTTTATGTAATCGGAATAAACAATGGTAGCTATCTAAATTGTATTTACATGTACAATTTTTTTTAACCATATAACGATAACCTACGTTTTAACAGAAAAAAAATAGTTTAAATTATTTTAGAAGCGCAGGTTTGTATCGGTCTGCAGCCTTTTAAAATGTATCAGTGATTGTTCCGTTGAGACTGCAATCTCTGTGAAGCAGGCAAGACTAACTAAGCTTTTCCGGGTCATTTTGGAATCCTTCAGAATAAAAGTCCCGTCTCGTGTACTTTGTAAATAAAACAGTTGGTTGAAAATGATGGAACATTGACACAATTATCAATACATTTTACACTAGTTATATTACAAATAATTATTCAAAGTATGTCTATGAGGTATTATGTGATGAAAACATATTGTTGTGTGTAATCCTATCATTTATTGAACTGTACACAATCTTCTGTATATTGTGTCGCAGTAAAAGGGGGATCCGTTCTACTCAGGAGCAATTCTGCTTTTCAAATCCAAAATCCAAATCCCCAGCATGTTACTGCTCATTTAGAGGATTTTGCTTCTCGTTATAATTTCTTAGAAAATTAGCTACTTTATATTCACAGTCTTGATTTTCTCATTTGTAATAACAAGGCAGTGGTTAATGGCAAGAATAGGAAAGATCTCATCCTTGAAATAAGATTCATTTCAGATGGTCAAAGGTTACCTTGAACAGCAATTAGCCCAACAGGGTAGGATTTGTAGCATGTATTTTTACACACTGCTGGGGGTGTAAAGTCTGTGGATTTGGAAAGCAGAAGTGCACCTGAATAAAATGGACCACCTTTTATAGCGACAAAGTACAGGAAATGATGTACGGTCCAATATGTATGTCCAATATGAAAAACATACTGCATGTAACATTTTACTGCAGTGGGCTAAGTCAGGGTCAGACAGTGTTTCTTGGTAGTCTTAAACAAATCTACTTTGAAACCAAAGTATACACCTCACACACCTGGTTATGGGCTTTAAAAAATAAGACACCTGTACCATTTGTATTTGTATTGATTAAGGATCCCCATTGGTTCCTGGCAAGACAGCGTCTACTCTTCCTGGGGTCCTGCAACATTAAGGCATTTATATACAATTTAAAATATTACATGACATTACATTTCAAAACCCTTTCCCCAATACATTAATGTGTTCCCTCAGGTCACTGCTCCACCATCGTATACTTACAATACAACATCCATATGTACGTGTGTGTAGAGTGCGTGTCTCATCATGTCTATGTGTGTCTGCCTGTGTGTGTGTGTGTGTGTCTTAACAGTACCCGCTGTTCCATAAGGTGTATTGTTATCTGTTTTTTAAATCTGATTCTACTGCTTGCGTCAGTTACCTGATGTGGAATAGAGTTCCATGTGGCCATGGGTCTATGTAGTACTGTGCACCTCCCATAGTCGGTTCTTGACTTGGGGATTGTGAATAGACCTTTGGTGGCATGTCTTGTGGGGTATGCATGGGTGTCCGAGCTGTGTGCTTGTAGTTTAAACAGACAGCTCGGTGCATTCAGCATGTCAACACTTCTTACGAAAACAAGTAGTGATGAAGTCAATCTCTCTTCTACTTTTAGCCATGAGAGATTTACATGCATATTGTTACTTTTAGCTCTCCATGTACATTTAAGGGCCAGCCGTGCTGCCCTGTGCTGAGCCAAGTGTAATTCTGTGGCACCTAACCACATTTTATTTTATTTTTATTTTTTTCACCTTTATTTAACCAGGTAGGCTAGTTGAGAACAAGTTCTCATTTGCAACTGCGACCTGGCCAAGATAAAGCATAGCAGTTTGAACAGACAACACAGAGTTACACATGGAGTAAACAATTAAGAAGTCAATAACACAGTAGTGTGGGCGAATAATTACAATTTTGCAGATTAACACTGGAGTGATAAATGATCAGATGGTCATGTACTGGTAGAGATATTGGTGTGCAAAAGAGCAGAAAAGTAAATAAATAAAAACAGTATGGGGATGAGGTAGGTAAAATTGGGTGGGCTATTTACCGATAGACTATGTACAGCTGCAGCGATCGGTTAGCTGTTCAGATAGTAGATGTTTGAAATTGGTGAGGGAGATAAAAGTCTCCAACTTCAGCAATTTTTGCAATTCGTTCCAGTCACAGGCAGCAGAGAACTGGAACGAAAGGCGGCCAAATGAGGTGTTGGCTTTAGGGATGATCAGTGAGATACACCTGCTGGAGCGCGTGCTACGGGTGGGTGTTGCCATCGTGACCAGTGAGCTGAGATAAGGCAGAGCTATACCTAGCATGGACTTCAAATCAAATCAAATCAAATTTTATTTGTCACATACACATGGTTAGCAGATGTTAATGCGAGTGTAGCGAAATGCTTGTGCTTCTAGTTCCGACAATGCAGTAATAACGAGCAAGTAATCTAACTAACAATTCCAAAAAAAACTACTGTCATACACAGTGTAAGGGGATAAAGAATATGTACATAAGGATATATGAATGAGTGATGGTACAGAGCAGCATAGGCAAGATACAGTAGATGATATCGAGTACAGTATATACATATGAGATAAGTATGTAAACCAAGTGGCATAGTTAAAGTGGCTAGTGATACATGTATTACATAAGGATGCAGTCGATGATATAGAGTACAGTATCAACGTATGCATATGAGATGAACAATGTAGGGTAAGTAACATTATATAAGGTAGCATTGTTTAAAGTGGCTAGTGATATATTTACATCATTTCCCATCAATTCCCATGATTAAAGTGGCTGGAGTAGAGTCAGTGTCATTGACAGTGTGTTGGCAGTAGCCACTCAATGTTAGTGGTGGCTGTTTAACAGTCTGATGGCCTTGAGATAGAAGCTGTTTTTCAGTCTCTCGGTCCCAGCTTTGATGCACCTGTACTGACCTCGCCTTCTGGATGGCAGCGGGGTGAACAGGCAGTGGCTCGGGTGGTTGATGTCCTTGATGATCTTTTGGCCTTCCTGTAGCATCGGGTGGTGTAGGTGTCCTGGAGGGCAGGTAGTTTGCCCCCGGTGATGCGTTGTGCAGACCTCACTACCCTCTGGAGAGCCTTACGGTTGAGGGCGGTGCAGTTGCCATACCAGGCGGTGATACAGCCCGCCAGGATGCTCTCGATTGTGCATCTGTAGAAGTTTGTGAGTGCTTTTGGTGACAAGCCGAATTTCTTCAGCCTCCTGAGGTTGAAGAGGCGCTGCTGCGCCTTCCTCACGATGCTGTCTGTGTGAGTGGACCAATTCAGTTTGTCTGTGATGTGTATGCCGAGGAACTTAAAACTTGCTACCCTCTCCACTACTGTTCCATCGATGTGGATGGGGGTGTTCCCTCTGCTGTTTCCTGAAGTCCACAATCATCTCCTTAGTTTTGTTGACGTTGAGTGTGAGGTTATTTTCCTGACACCACACTCCGAGGGCCCTCACCTCCTCCCTGTAGGCCGTCTCGTCGTTGTTGGTAATCAAGCCTACCACTGTTGTGTCGTCCGCAAACTTGATGATTGAGTTGGAGGCGTGCATGGCCACGCAGTCGTGGGTGAACAGGGAGTACAGGAGAGGGCTCAGAACGCACCCTTGTGGGGCCCCAGTGTTGAGGATCAGCGGGGAGGAGATGTTGTTGCCTACCCTCACCACCTGGGGGCGGCCCGTCAGGAAGTCCAGTACCCAGTTGCACAGGGCGGGGTCGAGACCCAGGGTCTCGAGCTTGATGACGAGCTTGGAGGGTACTATGGTGTTGAATGCCGAGCTGTAGTCGATGAACAGCATTCTCACATAGGTATTCCTCTTGTCCAGATGGGTTAGGGCAGTGTGCAGTGTGGTTGAGATTGCATCGTCTGTGGACCTATTTGGGCGGTAAGCAAATTGGAGTGGGTCAAGGGTGTCAGGTAGGGTGGAGGTGATATGGTCCTTGACTAGTCTCTCAAAGCACTTCATGATGACGGATGTGAGTGCTACGGGGCGGTAGTCGTTTAGCTCAGTTACCTTAGCTTTCTTGGGAACAGGAACAATGGTGGCCCTCTTGAAGCATGTGGGAACAGCAGACTGGTATAGGGATTGATTGAATATGTCCGTAAACACACCGGCCAGCTGGTCTGCGCATGCTCTGAGGGCGCGGCTGGGGATGCCGTCTGGGCCTGCAGCCTTGCGAGGGTTAACACGTTTAAATGTCTTACTCACTTCGGCTGCAGTGAAGGAGAGACCGCATGTTTCCGTTGCAGGCCGTGTCAGTGGCACTGTAGATGACCTGGAGCCAGTGGGTCTGGCGACGAATATGTAGCGAGGGCCAGCTGACTAGAGCATACAGGCCGCAGTGGTGGGTGGTATAAGGTGCTTTAGTAACAAAAATTACTGAACAGTAGTCCAGGTGTGACAAAACTAGAGCCTGTAGTACCTGCCTTATTGATAGTGTTGTTAAGAAGGCAGAATAGCGCTTTATTATGGACAGATGTCTCCCCATTTTAGCCTCTGTTGTATCAATGTGTTTTGATCATGACAGTTTACAATCCAAGCAGTTTACAATCCAAGCAGGTTATTCCAAAAATTTTATTCACCTCGACTTACTATATTTTCATATTATGCATTACAAGATTTAGTTGAGGTTTATGGTTTATTGAATGATTTTATATTTAGGACTAACTTATTCTCTGCCACCCATTCTGAAACTAACTGCAGCTCTTTGTTAAGTGTTGCAGTGATTTCACTCGCTGTAGTAACTGACATGTATAGTGCTGTCATCCACATACATAGAGACAGACACGGGATTTTCTCAAGGCCAGTGGCATGTCATTAGTAAAGAGTGACAAAAGTAAGGGGCCTAGACAGCTGCCCTGGGGAATTCCTGATTCTACCTGGATTATGTTAGAGAGGCTTCCATTAAAGAACACCCTCTGTTTTCTGTTAGACAGGTAAATCTTTATCCACAAAATAACAGGGGGTACAAAGCCATAACAGATATGTTTCTCCATCAGCAGACTATGATCGATAATGTCAAAAGCAACACTAAAGTCTAACAAAACAGCTCCCACAATCTTTTTATCATCAATTTCTCTCAGCCAATCATCAGTCATTTGTGTACTGTAGGTGCTGTAGTTGTTGAATGTTATTCCCTATAAGTGTGCTGAAAGTCGGTTGTCAATTTGTTTACAGTAAAATAGCATTGTATCTGGACAAACAAAAAAAACTTTAAAAAGTTTACTAAGGGTTGGTAACATGCTGATTGGTTCGCTAGTTGAGCTAGTAAAGGGAGCTTTACTATTCTTGGGTAGCGGAATTACTTTTGCCTACCTCCAGGCCTGAGGGTGTACACTTTCTAGTAGGCTTAGATTGAATAGGAGTGGCAATATCATCCGCTATTATCCTCAGTAATTTTCTCAGTAAAGTTGTCAGACCAAGTGGCTTGTCATCATTGATAGACAACAATACTTTTTCCCACCTCTTCCACACTCACTTTAGGGAATTCAAAATTACAATGCTTGTCTTTCATCATTTCATCAGTTATACTTAGATGTGTGTAGTGTCAGCATTTGTTGCTGGCATGTCATACTTAAGTTTGCTAATCATTAAAGTAATTGGCAATGTCAGTGGGTTTTGTGATGAATTGCCATCTGATTCAATGAATGATGGAGCTGAGTTTGCATTTTTGCCCAAAATGTAATTTAAGGTGCTCCAAAGCTTTTTACTATTATTATTTATGTAATTTATCTTTGTTTCATAGTATAGTTTCTTCTTTTTTTATTCAGTTTAGTCACATGATTTTTCCATTTGCAGTACGTTTTCCAATCTGTTGTGCAACTCAACTTATTTGCCATTCCTTATGTCTCATCCCTCTCAACAATACATTTTTCAATTCCTCAATCTTTCCACAGGAATTTAACAGTTTTACAGTCATTTTGTTAATGGGTGCATGCTTATTTGTAACTGGAATATACAATTTCATAAATGTTTCAAGTGCTGTTTCTGATTGCTCCTCATTACACACCACAGACCAACAAATATTATTTACATCAACAACATACACTATATTAGGCCCAGCCTTTGGAGCTTTGGTATTCCTAGATATGGCCACTATATTGTGATCGCTACATCTGATGGATCTGGATACCGCTTTAAAGCACATTTCTGCAGAATTAGTAAAGATGTGATCAATACATGTTGATGATTTCATTCCTGTACTGTTTGTAACTACACCAGTAGGTTGACTGATAAATTAACCTGTACCAGGTTGCAGGTACTAGTTACAGTGTTGAGCTTTTTCTGGGGGCAGCTTGATGAAATCCAGTCAATATTTAAATCACCCCGAAAATATACCTCTCTGTTGATATCACATACATTATCAAGCATTTCACACATGTTATCCAGATAATGACTGTTAGCACTTGGTCATATATAGCAGCTTCTAACCTGAATGGGCTTTTGGTGAGGCAGATGAACCTGTAGCCATATTACTTCACTAGTATTTCACATGAGATCCTCTCTAAGCTTTTACAGAAATGTGGTTCTGAATGTAAACGGTAATACCTCCACCTTTGGCATTTCTGTCGATGTTATAACCATGTATTGCTTCCACTGTATCATCAAAGCTATTATCTAAGTGAGTTTCAGAGATTGTCAGAATATGAATGTCATCTGTTACTAGCAAATGATTGATTTCATGAACCTTTTTTCTTAAGCTACATATGTTAACGTGGGCTATTTCAGATTCGAGTTGAAATGTATTCCATTTTGAGTTTGCATCCCAATATTACACTTTATATACAACACAGAAGACTGAAATACAACAAATCATGTTTGACAGAACACCAGATTTTTGGCAGGTTTTAAAAAATAATGTTTATAAATTATTAAGAACATTCCACCGATGAGGCCACTAGGTAATTTGACTGCAGGAAAGGAGTCTGATTTGCCATTCTTCAAGGGCTGCAGAATGAGCCGCTACACTGCTTGGGGTGTAAATCTGTGGATTTGGAAAGTAGAAGTGCTACTAAGTAGTATCGAACCCCCTTTAACTGTGACACGACGCACAGCAATGGTAAATGGTTGGCCATGGTAAATGGACGAGGTGAGAAAGTCTGCCTACCTTGTGTAGAGACCAGCATTCCCGATTGGGTTCCTACTATCTGGGATCCTTGGGACATCCATACCCCATTGAAGTTGAAATGTAAAATGTTTAAGGTTAGGGTGAGGCTAGGCGTTAAGGTTAGGGTTTATTGTAGTGACGTCCCAAGGAACCCGGATAGCACCGTCCGTCCCGGTTGTGGTCAGCCCTTCTCCCATTGAAGCCTATCACGGTAGCGAGCACCACGAACCGTGCCACTTGCAAAACTGCTTGCGTTTTGCCATCCGCCGCCCTACTCCCATTGAAGTCAATGGTACCTTTGACGCTCACAGCGGACCGTCTGTAAATGCCTTTAAAGGGCCACAGAAGTGGAAGTGCTCCTGAGTAGAATGGACCCCCGTTTACTGGAACATAATGTACAGAAAATTGTGTACGGTGCAATATGTATGTTCAATGTAACACTGAAGCCTTCAGTCATTAGTTAGGGTTTATAACAGACAGTAGATAGGGTAGTTGTTCAAAGTGAAATGTTCTTGTTAATGTGTTTCTCTTTTTAATCCATGAGCTAGACGCGTCGGTCGGGCTCACTTGGGCCAACCATGTCACATGACAATTTTTTTTGAAGTGTTATGTCTCTAGAGTTGGAAAATGTATGATAGCAGTGTAGCAATGGTAGCTTGTTGTGACATTTTTTAGATATGACTACACTTTAAGAGCTAGAAACAGAAGCATTGCGCTACAACCACAATAACATCCGCTAAACACGTGTATGTGAAAAATAACATTTGATTTGATTTGCTTTTGATTAGAAAAGCACAAACAGAACATGGAAATTGGTTATTTGAAAAGCACAAACTTAATATGTCCATCACATACCCCAGAGGTCAAAGGTTAAAGTTCTGTTGACCTGAACATTCCTGAAAATGTGTCTGATGGATTGCTGTGACTCTAAGCTTTCCAATGGTATATGATTAAAGGGTACAAGTGAGCAATAACTTGTTGTATGCTGACATTATTTGTCAATGAATGGGATGGAGGGATGAAAGAAAGAGTGATAACACACATAAAGCTACTATTGATGCACTGCTATCACACATTTTCCAACTCTAGGGACATAGACCTTCAAAAAAAATCACTTTGAGACATTGAGACTGACAGCCTAAATCTGGGGGTCTGGCTCATGGGCAATTGAATTTAATTATGTTCATTTTATTAAATCTTATGTAAGCTGCACTGCAATTCAGTTTTATTGTAACCTGCAAAAGTGCTCCTTTGTGGCACCCGTTGTGGCACATGTATTTTTGTAAATAAAACAAATCTATTTAATATGCAAATACTGAATACATCTGAATGACAGAACAATGGGATATAAACGTGTTTTCTAAAGTGGATTATTATAAGATATTATTATTCATAATAGTAGCATTATAAATAATGTTTTGTGATTTAAATTAGGCCTACTGTTGTTACCATAATTACTATCTAGTAGGGCCTAATCATTACTCTCATTGCTGTTAACAATATTGCCAGTGCTATAATATTATTTGTGCTTTTACGGCTATTAACTATTTCCTTTCCCAAAATTCAAAGTCTGCTAATATTTCCAACATTTTTTAAACTAATTTTGTCTTTATTGTGGGACTTTTATTTTGAAGGAATATCGCCGAGGTCACTTATTCCTGGTAGGTATTGCTTATTCTTGCTGGTAAAACGGAGGTGAAACTGTGCACCTGCTCCCGGTATTTTACAGGGATGCGCACCTCTTATTATTCCTCGGTGTGCGCACTGTGACTGTCTGTAGCGTATGTTGCCCTCTTTCCCCTAGGAGGCTGAGGAACAGATGACGTTGTTTAACAATTTCAGCACCATGGACAGATCAACACTGCCATCCACGCAAAACCCACCAAACACAATCAGCATGGGCATAGCATAATTAATCTATGATGTAGCAAAGTATCAAAATGTATCAATATAGCCTATTTATAAATACAATGTTTACGTAGCTTGTATTTTCTATTTCTTACAGCATAGCGGTAAGAGAGCGAGCACACAAAGCCTAGGGCGCAATTCTGTTGAGGTAGATCGCCGCTGAGTGGTGCATGCGCGTCAGTGCAAGGATCCCCTAGCGTATTCTAAGAAGAGATCATCCCTCGGTGCTGCGTGGTAGAGAGTTGCGTATAGCTGTAGAGGAGAGTGAGGAGAGGAGAAGCGTTCTGTGTAGAGGGGACACCGGGAATGCGTAATCAATGAGGGTGCAAGCAATATTTATATAGAAGGCGGATTCCAAACGTTGAAACACCCTCATAACGGAAGGGTGATAAAGGGGGGGACAAGCGCTCGGTTCCGAGGGAGAACGCTTTCCCTCATTTGTTTCTACTAAGAAGGAGCGACCGAATCCCTTGCAATCATGGGGAACCGGGGGATGGAAGACCTTATTCCTCTTGTGAATAAAATGCAAGATGCCTTCTCGGCTATCGGTCAAAATTCCCAGTTGGATCTACCTCAAATCGCTGTGGTCGGCGGGCAGAGTGCAGGGAAAAGCTCGGTGTTGGAGAACTTCGTTGGGAAGTAAGTGGTTTTGTGTTTCTGTACGCAAATGCATCCCTCCATGATCAAAGCCTCCTAGGCTGCACTCGTTCTTACACACCTATCTAGACCCAGCACTACCATACACCCCCCACCCACCCCATCCCTTGATTTACAGCCATTGAGATCCATTGGATAACCTCACAATTATATCGAATGTATTACATTTAGACGAGTTGCTGAAATTGCTGCCTT
Source organism: Oncorhynchus tshawytscha (assembly GCF_018296145.1). Taxonomy (NCBI): domain Eukaryota; kingdom Metazoa; phylum Chordata; class Actinopteri; order Salmoniformes; family Salmonidae; genus Oncorhynchus; species Oncorhynchus tshawytscha. Next base: position 22,644,797 of record NC_056461.1, read on the forward strand.
GAATCACCAGTCTCTCCTCTTCACGCATAATAAACGTAAATAGCTTATTTGGTTACATAAAACCTTTCATGTGCTAATTGCTGCATTATATGCATTGGCAGAATAGAATACCAAACCAAAATGGACGTTGGATTTTGTTGTTTGTGCTCCCAATGATAAAACTATTGTATTTAAGATTAATCTAGAATAATTGTAATCCTTATTGGCCAATTATGTATTTCTCTATGGTGCTATTCTAATATTTGTCATGGTACAACTTTACAGTAGATATAAAATAATCCCCCAACATGTTGTATTTCCTTTGATATTACAAATTGCATATTGGAGGTTTCCAGTTCTTATGATTAAAGACATCATAATGTACCAGTGTAATTGGGTTGAATACGGTGTGCATTTCCCCCCATCCTCTCGTGGGCTCTTCCACGCTCAGGTCGCATAGCGCATTGAAGGCCACTGCCCAATATTTCGTAGGCACCTTGTAAGCACACAATTCCAACAAGAAAGTCTAATGTGTGGTTGTTTCACAGACATGGTTGCCATTTTGTCGTTCATAAACTAAACACAGACCACAGAGGATAGATATTATGTGTATCTGACCTTCAGTCATTTACGGATTAGGGTACACCTAATGTGAGATGTGAATGAATACATAACATTAATTATGTCATAGTCCCTGTCACGACTGTCACGGTGATGACGATGGATAAACCACAGTTCTCCGGGGACCCAACCCCGCTATGCTGCAGTATGACCTTGTGAAAACACATGGAGAGGAGAAGGAAGGGAGAGTCGCTTTGAGCCCTTCGATGTCGGCTCCCCATCCATCTGTTAGTGCTTAGCTCGGCTGGTGCACCCGCTCAGCACCGGGCGATATAATAGGTGACTGACTGATTGTCAGGCCTCCCTTGGCTGTTGCAAATTTCGCAATACAATGCTTTGCTTTATTTGACAAAATCACACAGCCTCCACATTTCTTTGTAATGTCAATGGGAACAGTTGTATGTCCTGGTCAATATGAATTATACGTGTTCTCAGCAGCATTGTCATCCTGACAAGTTTATACTGTAAGTGCCTATGAAGATGCATACTGCAGTCTCGACGCAATGAATTGCCTGCTGACTAGCAGAATGTACCATCATGCGGGTCTACTCTCCCTGACCAGATGCAATGACGTCACCTGGGTCTTCCTAATCACACACTACTGCCGCACCCCCTCCCTGCTGTTTTCTGTTTTCTAACACTTTTATACACACACACACACACACACACACACACGCACACGCACACGCACACGCACACACATACACACCAAACTTGTTGTGTTTGCTCACACGTACACACATACACCCATACATACACTACCGTTCAAAGATTTGGGGTCACTTAGAAATGTCCTTGTTTTTGAAAGAAAAGCACATTTTTTGTCCATTAAAATAAGATCAAATTGATCAGAAATACAGTGTAGACATTGTTAATGTTGTAAATGACTATTGTAGCTGGAAACTGCAGATTTTTTATGGAATATCTACGTAACCGTACAGAGGCCTATTATCAGCAACCATCACTCCTGTGTTCCAACGGCATGTTGTGTTAGCTAATCCAATTTTATGGTTTTAAAAGGCTAAATTATCATTAGAAAACCCTTTTGCAATTATGTTAGCACAGCTGAAAACTGTTGTCCTGATTAAAGAAGCAATAAAACTGGCCTTCTTTAGAATAGTTGAGTATCTGGAGCGTCAGAATTTGTGGGTTTGATTACAGGCTCAAAATGGCCAGAAACAAAGGAATTTCTTCTGGAAATTTCTTCTGAAATTTCTTCTGGAACTCGTCAGTCTATTCTTGTTCTGTGAAATGAAGGCTATTCCATGCGAGAAATTGCCAAGAAACTGAAGATCTCGTACAATGCTGTGTACTACTCCCTTCACAGAACAGTGCAAACTGGCTCTAACCAGAATAGAAAGAGGAGTGGGAGGCCCTGGTGCACAACTGAGCAAGAGGACAAGTACATTAGAGTGTCTAGTTAGAGAAACAGACGCCTCACAAGTCCAGAGGCAGAGTTCCTCTGTCCAGTGTCTGTGTTCTTTTGCCCATCTTAACCTTTTCATTTTATTGGCCGGTCTGAGATATGTATTTTTCTTTGCAACTCTGCCTAGAAGGCCAGCAACCCAGAGTCGCCTCTTTACTGTTGACGTTGAGACTGGTGTTTTGCGGGTACATTTAATGAAGCTACCAGTTGAGGACAGCGTTGTACGTGATCTTCAGTTTCTTGGTAATTTCTCGCATGAAATAGCCTTCATTTCTCAGAACAAGAATAGACTGACGAGTTTCAGAAGAAAGTTCTTTGTTTTTTGGCCATTTTGAGCCTGTAATCGAACCCACAAATGTTGATGCTCCAGATACTCAACTAGTCTAAAGAAGACCAGTTTTATTGCTTCTTTAAAATCAGAACAACAGTTTTCAACTGTGCTAACAACAAGGGTATTCTAATGATCAATTAGCCTTTTAAAATTATAAACTTGGATGAGCTAACACAATGTGCCATCGGAACACAGGAGTGATGGTTGCTGATAATGGGCCTCTGTTCGCCTATGTAGATATTCCATTAAAAATTTGCAGTTTCCAGCTACAATAGTCATTTACAACATTAATGTCTACACTGTATTTCTGATCAATTTTATTTTATTCTAATGGACAAAAAATGTGCTTTTTGTTCAAAAACAAGGATATTTCTAAGTGACCCCAAACTTTTGAACGGTAGTGTACATACATACATACATACATACATACATACATACATACATACATACATACATACATACATACATACATACATACATAATGCACATGTGTTTACACACTCTCTCACTGTCAATCCTACTCTCCCTCTCACAATAATTTCATTCTCTCTTTCTACTGGGGCCCTACTCTAATCTGTTGGCCTTCATTAAGCTGCTTGCTGTTTATCCTTTTGACTTTGAATAGAATCTGTCAGCGTGTAGAATGGTGGTGGCTCATAGTGTGGATGCAGACAGAGACACCGCCTGTCTGGACGTGTGGACAGGGGACCATTCTGTTGGCACTGGCGTTTCCTAAAGAACTAGGAGACCACCTGACCATGTTTTGTCAGTCCATTCGCTCCCTTGACCCCATGGTGACATCATTGGCTTTACAGGAAACTATAGAAACACTGAGAGATTAAAGCAAAGGGAGAAAGCGAAGTAGTTATTATGAAAGTGTGTAAATGCAGAGAGATGGATAGAGAGAGAAAGAGAGAGAGAGTGAGAGGGAGACGCAGAGTCTCAGGCCACAGAGTCTTATGAAAGTGTGTAAACACTTTACTTAACTGTCATAAGAGGTACAAAATAACAATAATTACATGATATAGGATGTGAACAGTGATGAGTTGGTAACTGACTTTACACAGCCATGACAACAATCTTAACATTTTGCTGATCCCAATTCTGAGTTTCATATTGCATTGAGATATGCTGTAGAGGCACATTTCCTATTTAGAATTCGTCATTCCTCAAAATATTTCCTCGATGTGATGACTTGCAGGCAGTTGTAAAATGACACGATTCATCAAACAGTTGTTATAACACCTGTGGCAAAGCAATTCCCGTTATGTCCTGAATACAAAGTGTTTCCCTTATGTTTGGGGCAAATCAAATACAACGCATTACTGAGTGCTACTCCTCATATTTTCAACGATAGTGGTGGCTGCATCATGTTATGGGTATGCTTGTAATCATTAAGGACCGGGGAGTTTCAGGATAAAAAGAAACGGAATTGAGCTAAGCACAGGGAAAATCCTAGAGGAAAACCTGGTTCAGTCTGCTTTCGACCAGCGGGACAATAACCTAAAACTATCATGACACAAGGCGAGACCCAGATGCTGTCACAGGAGGCAGATGGTTTGAGTCTATCAATGTTTATTAATCCATAAAGAGTAGGCAAGAGAATGGTCGTGGACAGGCAAAAATGTCAAAACCAGATCAGAGTCCAGGAGGTACAGAGTGGCAGACAGGCTCATGGTCAGGCAGGCAGGTACAAAGGCCAGAAACAGGCAAGGGTCAAAACCAGGAGGACTAGAAAAAGGAAAATACAAAAAGCAGGAGAACAGGAAAACCGCTGGTTGACTTGGAAAACATACAAGACGAACTGGCACAGAGAGACAGGAAACACAGGGATAACTACATTGGGGAAAATAAGCGACACCTGGAGGGGTGGAGACAATCACGGGGACAGGTGAAACAGACCAGGGCGTGACAAAAACACAAGGCCAAATCTACGTGGGAGTTACTTACCAAGAAGTCTCTGAAGTGGCCGAGTTACAGTTTTGACTTAAATCTGCTTGAAAATCTATGGCAAGACCTGAAAATGGTTTTCTACTCATGATCAACAACCAATTTGACAGAGAATCATTTTTAAAAGGATGGGCAAATTCTTCCCAATCCAGATGTGCAAAGCTCTTATAGACTCATCCAGAAAGACTCACAGTTGTAATCGCTGCCAAAGGTGATTCTAACATGTATTGACTCAGGGGGTTGAATACTCAATATACTGTATATTAGTGCTTTATTTTTCACATCTTTTCTTTTACAAATGTTTGAATTTCTCTTCCACGTTGACATTACGAATGATTTTGAGTAGATCAAATCAAATCAAAGTTTATTTGTCACGCGCGCCAAATACATCAGGTGTAGACTTAGTGAAATGCTTACTTACAGGCTCTAACCAACAATGAAAAAAAGACAGTGAAAAAAAAACAGTAGCGAAGCTACATACAGTAGTAAGACCATAACAGTAGAGAGGCTATATACAGTAGTAAGACCATAACAGTAGAGAGGCTATATACAGTAGTAAGACCATAACAGTAGAGAGGCTATATACAGTAGTGAGACCATAACAGTAGAGAGGCTATATACAGTAGTGAGACCATAACAGTAGAGAGGCTATATACAGTAGTGAGACCATAACAGTAGTAAGACTATAACAGTAGCGAGGCTATATACAGTAGTAACACTATAACAGTAGAGAGAGTATATACAGTAGAGAGGCTATAACAGTAGAGACTATACAGTAGTAAGACCATAAGAGTAGAGACTATACAGTAGTAAGACCATAAAAGTAGAGAGGCTATATACAGTAGTGAGACTATAACAGTAGCGAGACTATAACAGTAGCAAGACTATAACAGTAGAGAGGCTATATACAGTAGAGAGGCTACATACAGTAGTGAGACTAACAGTAGTGAGGCTATATACAGTAGCAAGACTAACAGTAGAGAGGCTATATACAGTAGCGAGAGGCTATAACAGTAGAGGCTATACAGTAGCGAAGACCATATACAGTAGAGACTATAACAGTAGCGAGACTATAAAAGTAGAGAGGCTATAACAGTAGCGAGACTATAACAGTAGCGAGACTATAACAGTAGCAAGACTATAACAGTAGTGAGGCTATATACAGTAGTGAGACTATATACAGTAGTGAGACTAACAGTAGTGAGACTATAACAGTAGTGAGACTGACAGTAGTGAGACTATAACAGTAGCGAGGCTATATACAGTAGTAAGACTAACAGTAGCGAGACTATAACAGTAGTGAGACTGACAGTAGTGAGACTATAACAGTAGCGAGGCTATATACAGTAGTGAGACTATAACAGTAGCGAGGCTATAACAGTAGCAAGGCTACATACAGTAGTGAGGCTACAACAGTAGTGAGACTATAACAGTAGCGAGGCCATATACAGTAGTAAGACTATAACAGTAGTGAGACTATAACAGTAGCGAGGCTATATACAGTAGCGAGACTATAACAGTAGCGAGACTATATACAGTAGCGAGGCTATATACAGTAGTGAGACTATATACAGTAGCGAGGCTATATACAGTACTGAGACTATAACAGTAGCGAGGCTATATAAAGTAGTGAGACTATAACAGTAGCGAGGCTATAACAGTAGCAAAGCTATATACAGTACTGAGACTATAACAGTAGCGAGGCTATATACAGTAGTGAGACTATAACAGTAGTGAGACTATAACAGTAGCGAGACTATAACAGTAGAGAGACTATATACAGTACTGAGACTATAACAGTAGCGAGGCTATATACAGTAGTGAGACTATAACAGTAGTGAGACTATAACAGTAGAGAGACTATAACAGTAGAGAGACTAACAGTAGTAAGGCTATAACAGTAGAGAGGCTATATACAGTAGTGAGACTATAACATAGTAAGACTATAACAGTAGCGAGGCTATATACAGTAGTGAGACTATAACAGTAGCGAGGCTATATACAGGCACTGGTTAGTCAGGCTGATTGAGGCAGTATGTACATATAGATATGGTTAAAGTGACTATGCATATATGATAAACAGAGAGTAGCAGTAGCATAAAAGAGGGGGTGGCGGGTGGTGGGACACAATGCAGATAGCCCGGTTAGCCAATGTGCAGGAGTACTGGTTGGATGGGCCAATTGAGGTAGTATGTACATGAATGTATAGTTAGTGACTAAGCATATAAGATGAACAAAGAATAGCAGCAGCGTAAAAGAGGGGTTGGGGGGAGGCACACAATGCAAATAGTCCGGGTAACCATCTGATTACCTGTTCAGGAGTCTTATGGCCTGACAAAAAAAGACAACTCTTTTTTAATCCCACTTTGTAACAACAAAATGTGGAAAAAGTCAAGGGGTGTGTAACGGTTCTCTTGTGGTGAAGGAGAGTCGGACCAAAATGCGGCGTGTAGATTACGATCCATGTTTAATAAACAAACGTAAAAACACGAATCAATACAAACACTACAAAACAAAGAACGTAAATGAACGTAACAAAAACCGAAACAGTCCTATCTGGTGCAAAAACAGAGACAGGAACAATCACCCACAAACACACAGTGAAACCCAGGCTACCTAAATATGGTTCCCAATCAGAGACAATGACTAACACCTGCCTCTGATTGAGAACCATATCAGGCCAGACATAGAAATAGACAAACTAGACATGAAACATAGAATGCCCACCCAGCTCACGTCCTGACCAACACTAAAACAAGGAAAACACATACGAACGATGGTCAGAACGTGACAGTACCCCCCCCAAGGTGCGGACTCTGAACGCACAACCTAAACCTATAGGGGAGGGTCTGGGTGGGCATCTGTCCGCGGTGGCGGCTCTGGCGCTGGACGTGGACCCCACTCCATAATTGTCTTAGTCCACCTCCTTAGCGTCCCTTGAGTGGCGACCCTCGCCTCTAACCTTGGCCTAGGAAACCTAACAACGGACCCCACTGGACTGAGGTAGCTCAGGACTGAGGGATAGCTCGGGACTGAGGGGAAGCTCGGGACTGAGGGGATGCTCGGGACTGAAAGGAAGCTCGGGACTGAAAGGAAGCTCCGGCAGGTTGATGGATCTAGCAGATCCTGGCTGGTGGTTCCGGCAGATCCTGGCTGACTGGCAGATCCTGGCTGAATGGCAAATCCTGGCAGACTGGCGGATCCTGGCAGACTGGCAGTTCTGGCAGATCCTGGCTGACTGGCGGATCTTGGCAGACTGGCGGATCTTGGCAGACTGGCGGATCCTGGCAGACTGGCGGATCCTGGCAGACTGGCGGATCTAACTGATCCTGGCAGACTGGCGGCACTGGGCAGACTGGCGGCACTGGCGGCGCTGGGCAGACTGGCGGCACTGGGCAGACTGGCGGCACTGGGCAGACTGGCGGCACTGGTGGCGCTGGGCAGACTGACGGCACTGGCGGCGCTGGGCAGACTGACGGCACTGGCGGCGCTGGGCAGACTGGCGGCGCTAGGCAGACTGGCAGCTCCTTGCAGACTGGCAGCTCCTTGCAGACTGGCAGTTCCGGCTGCTCCATGCAGGCTGGCAGCTCTGGCTGCTCCATGCAGGCTGGCAGCTCTGGCTGCTCCATGCAGGCTGGCAGCTCTGGCTGCTCCATGCAGGCTGGCAGCTCTGGCTGCGCTGAACAGACAGGAGACTCCAGCAGCGCTGTAGAGGAAGAAGGCTCTAGCTGCGCTGGAGAGGTGAGGCGCACTGTAGGCCTGATGCGTGGTGCTGGCACTGGTGGTACTAGACCGAGAACACGCACAGGAAGCCTGGTGCGGGGAGCTGCTACCGGAGGGCTGGTGTGTGGAGGTGGTACTGGATAGACCGGACCGTGCAGGCGCACTGGAGCTCTTGAGCACCGAGCCTGCCCAACCTTACCTGGTTGAATACTCCCGGTCGCTCTACCAGTGCGGCGAGGTGGAATAGCCTATGTAGGCAATGTAGGCAAACCGGGGACACCGCGCGCAAGGCTGGTGCCATGTAAGCCAGCCCAAGGAGACGCACTGGGGACCAGATGCGTAGAGCCGGCTTCATGGCATTTGGCTCGACGCTCAATCTAGCCCGGCCGATACGCGGAGCTGGAATATACCGCACCAGGCTATGCACCCGCACTGGAGACACCGTGCGCACCACAGCATAACACGGTGCCTGCCCGGTCTCTCTAGCCCCCGGTAAACACAGGGAGTTTGCGCAGGTCTCCTACCTGGCGTAGCCATACTCCCTGTGAGCCCCCCAAGAAATTTTTGGGGCTGATTCTCGGGCTTCCGTCCGCGCCGCCATGCTTGCTTCGCCAACCTCATTCTCCGATAACCTTCCGCGCACTGCTCCATCGAATCCCAGGCGGGCTACGGCACTCTCCCTGGGTCGACCGCCCACCTGTCTATCTCCTCCCAAGAAGTATAGTCCATACTGTACTCCTCTTTGGGCTGCTCCTGTTGCCTCCTCTCCTGCTGCACCTGTTGCCTCCTCTCCTGCTGCACCTGTTGCCCCCTCTCCTGCTGCACCTGTTGCCTCCTCTCCTGCTGCACCTGTTGCCTCCTCTCCTGCTGCACCTGTTGCCTCCTCTCCTGCTGCACCTGTTGCCTCCTCTCCTGCTGCACCTGTTGCCCTCTCCTGCTGCACCTGTTGCCCCCTCTCCTGCTGCACCTGTTGCCTCCTCTCCTGCTGCACCTGTTGCCTCCTCTCCTGCTGCACCTGTTGCCTCCTCTCCTGCTGCACCTGTTGCCTCCTCTCCTGCTGCACCTGTTGCCCCCTCTCCTGCTGCACCTGTTGCCTCCTCTCCTGCTGCACCTGTTGCCTCCTCTCCTGCTCCCTGTTGCCCCCTCTCCCTGCACCTGTTGCCCCCTCTCCTGCTGCACCTGTTGCCCCCTCCTGCTCACCTGTTGCCTCCTCTCCTGCTGCACCTGCTGCACCTGTTGCCTCCTCTCCTGCTGCACCTGTTGCCTCCTCTCCTGCTGCACCTGTTGCCTCCTCTCCTGCTGCACCTGTTGCCTCCTCTCCTGCTGCACCTGCCTGTTGACACGCTGCTTGGTCCGGTTGTGGTGGGTGATTCTGTAACGGTTCTCTTGTGGTGAAGGAGAGTCGGACCAAAATGCGGCGTGTAGATTGCGATCCATGTTTAATAAACAAACGTAAAAACACGAATCAATACAAACACTACAAAACAAAGAACGTAAATGAAAACGAAAACCGAAACAGTCCTATCTGGTGCAAACACAGAGACAAACAATCAGTCCTATCTGAAACACAGGAACAATCACCCACAAACACACAGTGAAACCCAGGCTACCTAAATATGGTTCCCAATCAGAGACAATGACTAACACCTGCCTCTGATTGAGAACCATATCAGGCCAGACATAGAAATAGACAAACTAGACATGAAACATAGAATGCCCACCCAGCTCACGTCCTGACCAACACTAAAACAAGGAAAACACATACGAACGATGGTCAGAACGTGACAGGGTGTGAATACTTTCTCAAGGCACTGTAAATACTTCCCCAGATTTATGTCCATTGGTTGAAAGAAAGGAAACGTATTATTGCACCAGAGAGCCCATAGGTTCATCAGCAAGCGTAGTGGAATTGCCTTAGTGTGCTGAAGTGAATAGGTGAATGACATTCCACACGCTTGCTAATAGTAAAGGAGGAGAGACATGGCGCTATGCTGATGAGGTAACATTATGACACTACCCTATCAATACTGTACCTGCCATACTGATGAGGTAACATTATGACACTACCATATCAATACTGTACCTGCCATGCTGATGAGGTAACATAAACACTACCATAAGGATACCTGTTATGCTGATGAGGTAACATTATGACACTACCCTATACATACCTGCTATGCAAGGAGTGGGCCGGTCCGGAAGTTGAATGCGGAAATCTCGGATGATGTTGGGATCTAGAATGTCATCCACCGGAACCCAACACCGCTCCTCTGGACCGTACCCCTCCCAAACCACCAGGTACTGGATCCGACCACCACAACGTCTGGAGTCCAGAATGATCCTTGTGACTGATCACCACATCAGGCACACTGACCCTCAACATGGGGGCCCCTCAGGGGTGCATGCTTAGTCCCCTCGTGTACTTCCTGTTCACCCACAACTGCGTGGCCGCCCACGACTCCAACACCATCATTTAGTTTGCTGACGGCACAACGTGGTAGGCCTGATCACCAACGACGATGAGACAGATTATAGGGAGGAGGTCCACAACCTCTCCCTCAATGTCAACAAGACAAAAGAGCTGATAGTGGACTACAGGAAACGGAGGGCCAAGCACGTCCCCATCCACGTCTTCACGTTCCTCGGTGTCCACATCACTAAGGACCTATCATGGTCCAGACACACCAACACACTCATCAAGAGGGCATGACAATGCCTCTTCCCCCTCAGGAAAAAAAAAGCATGGGCCCTTAGATCCTCAAAAAGTTCTATAGCCGCACCATTGAGAGCGTCTTGATTAGCTGCATCACTGCTTGGTATGGCAACTGCTTGGCATCCGATCATAAGGCGCTACAAAGGGTATTGCGTATGGCCCAGTACATCACTGGGGCTGAGCTCTCTGCCATCCAGAACCTCTATACCAGGCGGTGTCAGAAGAAGGCCCAAAAATGTGTCAAAGACTCCAGCCACCCAAGTCACAGACTGCAAGCGGTACCGGAGCACCACGTTCTACCCCCCAACCAAAATAATAAATAAATAAAAATGTATATATACAGGTATATATATATATATATATATATATATAGATATATATATCTGTGTATATATTTTTTAATGTAATACACTATAATACAATACATTTGATGTGAGACACAAAATGGCCTCCCAGTGAATTTCCTGGAAGCAACCAGGCCCCATATCTGTCAATCATGTACTGTTGGGCTCTGATTGGCATGCCGGAACCTTTGTTGTTTACAGACATTGGCTGATTTCAGGGTAGAAGATGAGAGGTGTCGGAAATCTCTCTGTCCTTCCTCCTCCCCTCTTCTTCTCTACCCCCCAGCCCCTCTCTCACTCGCTCTCCATCTCCTCCCATGTTTAATTAGCACAGCAACACTAGACCTTGACTAAGGCAGGGACTTACACTAGCCCGCAGACCCTGGCACAGAGACAGCCAGCTGGGGGACATGTGGCCCATACACAGGGTGGAGGTGGAAGTCGCAATTAGGGCACTGATCCAGGCCCATGTTTCCTTTTCTATCCTTTAATAATTAGAAACAGGACAGGTGGAGAAATCTGATCACAGACCAGTGTATAGGGGAGTACCACCACCACTATTACTGGATGATTCTATCCATTGGTGGTAATAGTCTACCTATATAAAGAATCCTATTGAAACCAGAGGACTTTAAAATATCAAACGGTGCAAAAGGGCCTCAAGGCAGGTTTCAAATCAATTGACTAATTTCTAATATGAAGGAAACTGCTGTCAGAACCAAACTGCAAAAACATGCATTTGGACAGTGTCAATAAAGTATCATTTAGAGGTGCAAGGTGGAGATCAGTGATTGTCCCACGCAGTGAACCGACAACAGCATCCACAGAACTTCATGATTGAGAGTGCAGGAGGCAGGCGGCGTTCTGCCTACCAGACAAACAAACCAATGAATCATCATTCACCAGAAAGCTCGTAGTGGGGACCTCACACACACTGTTATCCTGTCACGGTCGCCGCTAACGGTGACCTAATGTACCCAAGGTACAGGTGGGAACAGACATCAGTTACACACATGGTGCGATGCCTCCGACAGTTGCTATTGCAAAATGATTAGTTGAATTTGTCCCTGTTATTTTATGTGTCCTTATCAGATGAACACGGGTTGGTTGCTGGCTGTTTGGTCTACAGAGCCTGTACTTTCCTCTAAGGTGAAGTATTGTTCTAGGAATATGAGCCTCGTCATCAGATTTCCAAATCAATTATTCATCGAAAGATAGGGATATCTATTTCTCAGATCACCACCAATTTCTACTGATGCAGTTGTTCTAGGTCAAAGAAGTGCTTACTGCAGAGTGGATTGCCCTGTTCTCTTCTGGAGAACCCAATTTGAGAGCACACGTTTATTAGAGTGCTGGTGCTTGCAGCATTTAGACTAGAATATGTCAAATGGTGTCTTCTGCTGCGTAGGCTTCCTCTCATTGGCTGACAAGTTTTAAAAAATCGTCTCTACTGGTCCAATTGGAGAGATTATTAATGCAGGGCGGAATTACAGTATATTACACAATGTGAAGAATGCAAAATGCAAGGGATGATCTGTATCCCCAACATAAGAAGGACAGTATGGGCTGTAGTATGGCCCGACTCTCTTTCTCTAATCCTATTTCTAGTCTGTGCGAATGAAGATATACTGTAGATAGATAGCCCTTTACTGCCTGACTGAATAGATAATGGGCTACTCACTGGCCAGCACTGCTGGGAAGTGTAGTCTACTTTGGGTATTTATTGGCGATCGTTGTTTTTCCCTTTGAGATATGTATTACTGCATGTCACTTTATTTGTCGCCTCGTTTAATTTACGTTGGCCTATTATTATTGGTGGAAGGTGGGTCTAGTCCTACAGTTGTCTATACTTTGTACACGCTATTGTTTTTAGGATAACTGATAGAGGCAGTTGTGTCATTGCTTGTGAAATGATTCTGGCGAGAGAGGGTAAAATAAGCAAGATAGTGGAAGATAGGGGGTAGAGACGAGGGAAAGAGTGAGAGGAAAGAAAGAGAGAGCGAGAGTGGGGCTGGGTTTGCTGCCTTTACACTGCTCAAAGGGATTACATTTAATCTGTGAGGCTACACACAGCTCACCAACAACCAGCACTCTCATTGGCTCCCGCCTTACTTTAATCTGGATGCACGCCATCGGCCAAGAATGAGCCGTTTGATTGGCCCTTTCACTACAATGACTGTAATCTGGAGGTGTACATGGCAACACAACAAGCAATCTCAGCCACTAAGGCTGTGGCCTGGTTCTTGTATTCATAGCGTGACTGTAATTGCTGCACCCCATTGATCATCAAATCAAATCAAATCAAATCAAATCAAATCAAATCAAATCAAATCAAATTGATCATGATCATCATGATTAGATTACAGCCTGTAGTCTGTACATTTACAGCTGAAGAGTGATATTATGCATTGTAGGGAAGGGCCTGTAAGTAAGCATTTCACTGTTAGTCAACATCTGTTGTTTACCAAGAATGTGACAAACAAAAATCATTTTTATTTTATTTATTAGACCAGGCCAAATACACTATCATTACTGGCAGGAGATCCACTGGTGTTGTAGTTTAAAGCACTGTATGGCACTATCATCATATTCACCCAGCTGGCTAAGTGTGTTGGAGCATGGTGTTAGCAACACTAAGGTCGTGGGTTCAAGTCCCACCAGGACTGTGTGTTTTGAATATGTGTTGACCCTAGATCGGTTTAGATAAATGTATGTAATGTTATTGCGAATCAATCAGAGTGACTGTGTAGGAGAAAACAATGGAGAGGAAATGATCTGACTGTTATTGGACTAAAGCTCATCGTGGTTCTGTTGTTATTCCTCACAACTCCCTCTCAGGGTTTCCACTAAGCAAGGTACAGGATATTCACGTGCATATAGGCATGCTTTGGAGTGTGTGTGTGAGTCAATGGTGCTCTGCTGCAGATGCCTGGCAGGTTGTCAGTGCTGGACAGGTCTATTGACCGTGTGTGTCTGTGTGTGTGTGTACAGGTGTACAGGTGTGTGTACGTGTGTATTTATACACAGCAGAGACACAATATAATATTGAATATCTGTTTGTTTATACAGTTTCCTTATGGGTGGATATGTTTGTCTGCTCAGTGCCTTCATAGTCGACCTTGCTTTGACAGTGGATAGCCGCTGGTTGGGGTGTTTGTATGCTATCACCAGACAGGGGGAGGGGTTGAGTAGAGGTGGAGGAGAGGGGCAGGCTGGGGTGTTTGTATGCTATCACCAGACAGGGGGAGGGGTTGAGTCTCCCAATGGGAGATGGGTGGACTGTCCATAATCACAGCTGCCCATACGTGACCGAGAAGGTGGGGGTGGAGGAGAGGGGCAGGCTGGGTTGGAGGAGAGGTACAGGCTGGGGTGGAGGGGAGGGGCAGGCGTGGGTGGAGGAGAGATACAGGCTTGGGTGGAGGGGAGGGGCAGGCTTGGGTGGAGGAGAGATACAGGCTTGGGTGGAGGAGAGATACAGGCTTGGGTGGAGGAGAGATACAGGCTTGGGTGGAGGAGAGGTACAGGCTTGGGTGGAGGAGGTACAGGCTTGGGTGGAGGAGAGGGGCAGGCTGGGGTGGAGGAGAGGGGCAGGCTGGGGTGGAGGGGAGGGGCAGGCTGGGGTGGGGGAGAGGTGCAGGCTGGGGTGGAGGGGAGGGGCAGGCTGGGGTGGGGGAGAGGGGCAGGCTGGGGTGGGGGAGAGGTGCAGGCTGGGGTGAGGGAGAGGGGCAGGCTGGGGTGAGGGAGAGGGGCAGGCTGGGGTGAGGGAGAGGGGCAGGCTGGGGTGGAGGAGAGGTGCAGGCTGGGGTGGAGGAGAGGTGCAGGCTGGGGTGGGGGAGAGGTGCAGGCTGGGGTGGAGGAGAGGTGCAGGCTGGGGTGGAGGAGAGGTGCAGGCTGGGGTAGGGGAGAGGGGCAGGCTGGGGTAGGGGATGGGACGATGAAGAGAGTCAGGCGCGTTCTTCACCTACTCCTTCACTCTGTTTTCCCCTGCAATCACATATAACAGGCTGTTGATGTGGTGAATGCTTGTCAGCATTGCTACATGATGGTTTGTGCATGTGTGCGTCCATCCGTGTTTACTCATTTGTGCGACTGAGCCCATTCGGCAAGTATGTAGCAGATGTATGAATGTGTGCACGTGTGTGGGGTGGATACCCCAGGAACCATGCCTTGCCTTGAGCCATCCCCCCAGCCAAAGCAGTGTTTGGGATGGAGATGGATTGGTGTGGTGTGTGTGACAGGGTCTGGTTGGTTGGTGCCGGCTCCGCCCATCTGGATAGTCCAAATGGTGGTGTTTTTGGGGAAGGAGGGGACCTGCAGTGGAGTGGAGAAGGGGGAGAGGAGGAGATCTGCAGTTTGGGCCATCTGTCCCCTACAAGATGCTACTAGAGGAGAGGAAGGTGCAGAGAGAGCCAGGTTTACACCCCAACCAGAGAGAGACCGTAGACAGGAAATTGATTTGACACAGTAGGAAACGGAGCTGTTGTCGACGAGACAGTGCTGCCAATGCTTTCTATGTTTATCTATGTTCAGGTAATGATATGAAATGGATAATATCATTCAATTAATGCAATGACGTAGGTTAGATGTGTGTGTGTTAGGCATGTGTGTGTTTATGTGTACACGTGTGTGTTTATAAGTGTGCCTGCTTGTGTGTGTGTGTGTGTGTGTGTGTGTGTGTGTGTACATGCGTGTGTTTCTGTGTGCGCACACGTTTGTGCATGTTTGCCTTGGAGAACGGATGGAACATATTTGTTCATAAACACTTACAGAATCATTTGTTGCGAGACTGCAGTTCAATTAGCATAATCTCTTTCTCCCCGGTCAAATGGATCTTCACTAACTGGTAGCACTGTGCCTCTGGTTATAGTAATATCCACAATTGAAGTCACATTATCTGGCTAGCCGGGCTACTATTCTTAGTTGACCAATCATAATTCATAACTGAAAATATTCTCATAAACTGCAGCTCCATAAGCTGTCCATTTAGTAACCCACTGAGCATACTTAACTAATATCATCGTCGGTCAATATTCAGCCATGGTTGCTATTGACCCGCAAGCACCGTAAAGTGAAAATCTATGGTGGTGATGCAATGAAGAGATCAGGCACTACTACTATTCAAATCAAATCAAATGTTATTGGTCACATACACATATTTAGCAGATGGTATTGCTGGTGCAGCGAAAAGCACAGTAGTAGTCTACATGCTCTTGGTTTACAGGACCCTATGAGATTCTATCTGGGTGCATGTCCCTTCTAGACCCCTGTTGTTGAATCCAGGTGGAAGTGAATTTGCCACGACTAGTGTCAGGTCGGCAGGCTATGTAACAGCATATATACAAACAATATCACCATGGCTGCTACTGCCGTTACGGCAGTGTCAGCAGAATACTACATAAGAAACCACACACAGTGTGTTCTGACACACATACACATACACACACACACACACACACACACACACACACACACACACACACACACACACACACACACACACACACACACACACACACACACACACACAGCCACTTTAGGACCATGTTGTGTACCATACCATCTGCATGTTACCAGTCTCACAGATAGCTGGAGGCAGGTGAAGACATTCATATCTCTCTCTTGCTCTCTCACTCTCTCTTTCTCGCTCTTTCTCTCTCACGCTCTCCCTCTCTCTCTCTTTTTCTGAGGTAGTTGAAGAGACACATATCTTTCTCTTGATTCTCTCTCACTCTCCCTCTCTCTCTCACTTTTTTTGACCCAGAGCTGCAAATGAAAAGAAAAACGGAACAGTTGAAAACATTGATAAAAGCTTCAGAGGGAGTCTATAGAGTCTACAATGCTAGTTTGTGGAGAATGTCTTCTGAGAGCCTTTCAGTCTTGGCACAAAAAACGAGGAAATGTTTAATTTCTCTTCCCACTCCATGCCATGGAGAATTAATGGAGAATTAATGGAGAATTAATGGAGAATTAATTGTTTTATGTGGGATATTTGTCCCAATAAGATTTTGTATATGAGATTAGTGTTGCTCTTCAGCAAACACCCCGCAGAATGTAGAGTCCTGTTCTCAGCTTGCAGAAGCACCACTGTCACATGATAAGGGTAGGCTCTCAGGCTACTAACTTTAGCTGCCCATTGTTTGAACAAAGCCTGCAATTATGGTGCTGATTATCCAGTGATTTATCCATTAAAGACCCAGGCCTGACTGGCAAGGCACTGATTCCATTCATTGCCACCTGACAATGGAGCTGAGGAAAGAGAGTGCTCCTCAGCTGTGCTAGAGCTACAGTACAGCTCTCTCGCTCCCTGCGCTTTCTTTCTCTCTCTCCATTTCTCTTGCTCTCTCTCATCCTCTCTGCACCCTCTCTCTCTCACTGTTTTTTCTATTATGTACTCTGCTCTCTCCCTTCCTCACCCTCTCCATCATTTTCTCCCTCTCTGCAATCTTATTTCTCTCTCTCTCTCTCTCTCTCTCTCTCTCTCTCTCTCTCTCTCTCTCTCTCTCTCTCTCTCTCTCCCCCTCGCACAGGCTCTTAAGTGAGCTACTCTCAGAAAGAGCTAATTGTATCGCATCACATCCCAGACAAAGACTGCCAGGTGGAATAGAAAGTGTTTCCTGAAAAACAGCCATTTACAGAAACTTCAATATGTCTCGCAGTCCCACTTTCTATGAGGTAAAAATGTATTAAGCACTCCTACTCTGAGATGCTTAATGAATATGGGCCCAGGTGTTTCCATAACCATGGTTCTTTTCTCTCTCCCGTGTGTTACAGAGATTTCCTTCCCCGTGGCTCTGGCATCGTCACCCGCCGTCCCTTGGTCCTCCAGCTGATCAACTGTCCCACAGGTAAACTCTTCCCCATCCCTCCCTTCCACCTGCCTCCTCACCAGAGCAGTGGTGTAGTGCAATTTCTTTAGGTTAGGGATAGTGATTGTTTTTGTATAGGACGTCATCATTTTCTCAGTCAAAGTTTGTACTGTAAGATATAGCCAAATTAATAGTCTATCAATATTGAATATGCATAAAATGCACCCTCCAATTGCATCATCTGCCATCATCACTCTCAATTGTGAATGATAATTATTCACGTTTTACCGGTGAAACATCCAAACTGCATCTCCATGCAAATCATTTGATTGATCTCAATCAGTTTCATGGTAATACGCATTTATATATTCCTGAATGGCTGTTCTGTGAGTGAATTAGAGCAGACGGTGTTAAAACATTATTAGCCTTTCTTGTGTTTTGTTTCATTCAAAGCGTATATCCTACATAGTGGCTCTGTTGGTATTTGGCGCATTTAATTTACTATTCAGCTTCAGCGAACCATCCTAAAATCTCATTACAAATGAGGTGTTGTTGTTGTAACAGTAGTGTCGCAGGCATACTATGTTATGGAAAATGCAAATGTGATCTTGCAAGACATTGATTCAGCTTGGATCTAACTTTACTGAATGAGCACCATTGTGAAAAGTGATAATCTTCTATTTGTAGTAGTAATAATATTATGTGATGAGTTTGACTATTAGCCATAGGCAACAGATCTTGATGACATGCCATTTTAAGTAATTAGAGCGTCCTTCGTGGTGCTGAAAGGACAGCGCCAGGATTGTGCAATGATGTTAAACAAGTTGAACCAACTTGTGGTGCTGAAGGACAGCACCAGGATCGCACAATGATGTTAAACAAGTTGAACCAACTTGTGGTGCTGAAGGACAGCACCAGGATCGCACAATGTTGTTAAACAAGTTGAACCAACTTGTGGTGCTGAAGGACAGGTGAACGACAGCTCTGTGCATTTGTTTTAAAACAGCCATATACTCAAGCTTTTGGTGTGGTCTATTCATGCAGCTCAATAACCTATAACCGAAATTCATTATTACCTCCAACTTGGCCCAATTCACATTTCCAATTGCCCACCCTGTCACACCAGGCTAGAATGGGCCCTGCGTCTCAACCAATAGCCAATGTAGGCTAAATATTCCAAGCAGGGCTACAGCAACTTCCAGAGAGGATCAGGCTCCTTGGGCTTTGCAGTGGCCACTTGGGAGAATGGTGTCACTGTAACCAAGTGGTCACATATATTCTGGGTTCCACTGTGTTAGAGTAGAGAGGAGTTTTTTGAACATCAAAGCAGACACAGGGTCAATTTTGATTTTTCTTTCAATTTTCTGACTGGCCAAAGTGGTGAAGCCTCCGCCGGGCCTCCACTGTGCATACGTAGCCTGTATAGTTCTTCATCATTCTCGCCACCACCAGAGAGAAGACAGGGAAGAAACCACCATTTACCTACAGTGCCTTCAGAAAGTATTCACACCCCTTCAATTTTTCAAAATGTTGTTGTGCTACAGCCTGAATTTAAAATGGATTAAATTGAGATTTGGTGTCACTGGTCTACACACAATAACCCATATTGTCAAGGTGGAAGAATGTTTTTAGAAATGTTTAGAAATGTATAAAAAATTAGAAGCTGAAATGTCACCAGTGCTCCTGAGGTCCAGGCTGCCTGCCATCCAGGACCTCAACACCAGGCGGTATCAGAGGAAGGCCCTGAAAATTGTCAAAGACCCCAGCCACCCCAGTCATAGACTGTTCTCTCTACTACCGCAATGCAAGCGGTACCGGAGTGCCAAGTCTAGCACAAAAAAACGTAAAAGAGGGTGTGGGTGTGTGTGTGTGTGTGTGTGTGTGTGTGTGTGTGTGTGTGTGTGTGCAAATAGTCCTGTTAGCCATAAGACTCCTGAACAGGTAATCAAATGGCTATTTGCATTGTGTGCCCCCCCTCCCTACACCCTCTTTTACGCTGCTGCTACTTTCTGTTTATCATATATGCATAGTCACTTTAACTATACATTCATGTACATACTACCTCAATTGGCTCGACCAACCAGTGCTCCCACACATTGGCTAACCGGGCTATCTGCATTGTGTCCCACCACCCGCCACCCCCTCTTTCACGCTACTGCTACTCTCTGTTCATCATATATGCATTGTCACTTTAACCATATCTACATGTACATACTACCTCAATCAGCCTGAATAACCGGTGTCTGTATGTAGCCTCGCTACTTTTATAGCCTCACTACTGTATATAGCCTGTCTTTTTACTGTTGTTTTATTTCTTTACTTACCAATTGTTTACCAAATACCTTTTTTGCACTATTGGTTAGAGCCTGTAAGTAAGATTTCAATGTAAGGTCTACACCTGTTGTATTCGGGGCACGTGACAAATAAACTTTGATTTGATTTGATGACAGTGGCTTGGTAGTGTTGTTATGGTAACTTCATAAGGCAGAGTAGGCTTTCAATAACAGGCTTCATCACAATGCAACATATTATATATATATATATATATATACACTACCGTTCAAAAGTTTGGGTTCACTTAGAAATGTCCTTGTTTTTGAAAGAAAAGCAATTAAAATAAAATCAAATTGATCAGAAATACAGTGTAGACATTAATGTTGTAAATGACTATTGTAGCTGGAAACAGCTGATTTATAATGGAATATCTACATAGGCGTACGGAGGCCCATTATCAGCAACCATCACTCCTGTGTTCCAATGGCACGTTGTGTTAGCTAATCCAAGTTTATAATTTTAAAAGGCTAATTGATCATTAGAAAATCCCTTTGCAATTATGTTAGCACAGCTGAAATATCTTGTCCTGATTAAAGACGCAATAAAACTGGCCTTCTTTAGACTAGTTGAGGATCTGGAGCATCAGCATTTGCGGGTTCGATTACAGGCTCAAAATGGCCAGAAACAAAGACTTTCTTCTGGAACTCATGTCTATTCTTGTTCTGATAAATAATGGCTATTCCATGTGAGAAATTGCCAAGAAACTGAAGATCCCGTACAACGCTGTGTACTACACCCTTCACAGAACAGTGCAAACTGGCACTAACCAGAATAGAAAGAGGAGTTGGAGGCCCCGGTGCACAACTGAGCAAGAGGACAAGTACATTACAGTGTCTAGTTTGAGAAACTAGCAGCTTCGTTAAATAGTAACCGCAAAACACCAGTCTCAACGTCAACAGTGAAGAGGCGACTCCGGGATGCTGGCCTTCTAGGTAGAGTTCCTCTGTCCAGTGTCTGTGTTCTTTTGCCCATATTAATATTTTATTTTTGTTGGCCAATCTGAGATATGTCTTTTTCTTTGCAACTCTGCCTAGAAGGCCAGCAATGGTGACAGTGAGTCTTGCTGGGGTCTGACACATAAGGAAATAAACTTTACAAGCAAAAATACTTTACAATTTAAACACATTTTTAAAACATAAAAATGAAATGGAAGACACAAATGTACAACATAAAAAAAGCAAAATAAATGAATAATAATGATGTGTGGGTGTGTGTAGTGTGTGCATCTATGAATTATACATACAGTGCATTCAGAAAGTATTCAGACGTGTTGACTTTTCCCACATTTTGTTACGTTACAGCCTTATTCTAAAATGGATTAAATTAAATCTACACACAATAAAGCAAAAACAGGTTTATCAAAATCTTAGCAAATTTTGTCAAAATAAAAAAATGGAAATATCACGTTTACATAAGTATTCAGATCCTTTACTCAGTACTTTGTTGAAGCAACTTTGGCAGCGATTACAGCCTTAACTATTCTTGGGTATGACGCTACAAGCTCGGCACACCTGGATTTTGGGGAGTTTCTCCCATTCTTCTCTGCAGATCCTCTCAAGCTCTGTCAGATTGGATGGGGAGTGGGGGGAGCTAGTTTCAGGTCTCTCCAGAGATGTTAGATCGGGTTTAAATCCGGCTCTGGCTGGGCCACTCAAGGACATTCAGAGACATGTCCCAAAGCCACTCCTGCGTTGTCTTGGCTATGTGCTTAGGGTTGTTGTCCTGTTGGAAGGTGAACCTTCGTCCCAGTCTGAGGTCCTGAGCGCTCTGGAGCAGGTTTTCATTAAAGATTTCTCTGTACTTTGCCATAGAGTTTCGTCTTGGTTTCAGCAGACCAGAGAATCTTGTTTCTCATGGTCTGAGAGTCTTTAGGTGCCTTTTGGCAAACTCCAAGCGGGCTGTCATGTGCCTTTTGCTGAGGAGTGGCTTCCGTCTTGCCACTCTATCATAAAGGCCTGATTGGTGGAGTGCTGCAGAGATTGTTGTCCATCTGGAAGTATCTCCCTTCTCCTCAGAGGAACTCTACAGCTCTGTCAGATTGACCATCGGGTTCTTGGTTACCTCCCTGACCAAGGCCCTTCTAGGAAGAGTCTTGGTGGTTCCAATCTTCTAAGAATGATGGAGGCCACTGTGTTCTTGGGGACCTTCAATGCTGCAGACATTTTTTGGTATCCTTCCCCAGATTTGTGCCTCGACACAATCCTGTCTCAGATCTCTACAGACAATTCCTTCGACCATGGCTTGATTTTTGCTCAGACATGCACTGTCAACTGTGGGACCTTATATAGACAGGTGTGTGCCTTGTCCAATCCATGTCCAATCAATTGAATGTACCACAGGTGGACTCCAATCAAGTTGTAGAAACATCTCAAGGATGATCAATGGAAACAGGATGCACCTGATCTCAATGTCGAGTCTCAAAGCAAAGGGTCTGAATACTTATGTAAATAAGTCAATCAATCAAATTCAATCAAATGTATTTATAAAGCCCTTCTTACATCAGCTGATGTCACAAAGTGCTGTACAGAAACCCAGCCTAAAACCCCAAACAGCAAGCAATGCAGGCGTAGAAGCACCTGTATAAGTACAAGAATAAGTATTTGCAAACATTAAAAAAAAACTGTTTTCGCTTTGTCATTATGGGGTATTGTGTGTAGATTGATGAGGAAAAAACAATATTTAATACTATTTTTTTATAAGGCTGTAACGTAACAAAATGTGGAAAAAGTCAAGTGGTCTGAATACTTTCCGAATGCACTGTACATGTCCGTACATACACATGTGTAGTGTGTGTGTGTGTGTGTGTGTGTGTGTGTGTGTGTGTGTGTGTGTGTGCATCTATCAATTACACATACATGTCCGTACACACACACAAACATTTGGTCACATGGGCGAGAGGCGTTGTGCTGTGAGGTGTTGCTTTATTTGTTTTTTGAAACCCAGTTTGTAGATGTATTGCGTTTTCTGTATATTACAACATTTCAATATATATTTTAAGGTTCATGAAGACCAAACTGTCCTAGAGGAAAACCTGGTTCAGTCCTTAATGCTCAAGTAATGTATAGCCTACCCAAAGTCATTGGAGAGGTAGATTCTAAATAATCCCTTTGCAAAATAAATAAACAAAACACCAATCTCTGTCAAGACCAACCATGGTCACCTGAGATCCTGTTAGGAGCGGTGTTTACATTTTAGGCCTTATTCATATCCTGTATTACCAAGTGGACAAAATGGGCTTCTAATTCTTTTGGGATCATTACAAGGTCTGTGTCCGTCTCATAGTGCCATCTAGTGTTGCTACATTATCTTTCAAACTGTGAGTGATGAAAAGCAAAGATATGACAGAACAACTGTCCTCATTTCCATTCAAGCTGCCAAAAATGGTGTCCTGTTTTTGTCATGGTTCTTGAATGATTTTGTTATCCTCACTCCTCCTTTCCTTTCCTCTCCTCTTCTCTGTCCCCCTCTCCTTCTGCAGAATATGCAGAGTTCCTTCACTGTAAGGGGAAGAAGTTCACAGACTTCGATGAGGTTCGTGGGGAGATTGAGGCGGAGACGGACCGCATCACTGGGCAGAATAAGGGAATCTCACCTGTGCCAATAAATCTCAGGGTCTACTCCCCGCATGGTGAGGACACAGATCCTGCATCTTGGCACATGGGCAACTTGGCACATGGGCAACTTGGCACATGGGCATCTTGGCACATGGGCAACTTGGCAGAACTACCTTGGCGACACTCATAATACTTTGATTGTAGGAAAGAGTTTAACTTTATAAAATGGAATACAAGTATCTTAATTCTATACACAGAATTTGGTGAATCAAGTTTCCCTATTCCCTATTGGTCAAAACTGGCAACCAGTTTGATTGTATAGCAGGGCCCAAAGTTGGTTGTTGTATAGTGAGTCTCAATCAGGTTCTATTAATTATATTATATAGTATTTTATTTTCAAGGTTAGTATCATTCATCAGATCTGATATCATACTTACAAATCTCTTTCTGTCTCCACCTCTCTACCCTCTCCTTTCTCCCCCCTCTCCCCTCTCCACACTCTCTTCCCCTTTCCCCTCCCCTTCTATCCTTCGGCCTTTCACATCTCTCTCCTCTCTGTCCTCCCCTCTCTCCCCTCTCTCCCTTTACCCCTCTCTGCCCTTCTCTCTCCCCTCTCTCCCCTAGTCCTGAATCTGACTCTGGTGGACTTGCCGGGGATGACCAAGGTCCCAGTAGGGGACCAGCCTGCGGACATTGAGCAGCAGATCAGAGACATGTTATATCAGTTTGTGACCAAGGACAACTGTCTGCTACTGGCTGTTTCCCCGGCCAACTCTGATCTGGCCAACTCAGATGCCCTGAAGATTGCCAAAGAAGTGGACCCACAGGGTGGGTGAGGTTAACAAGAGGTTAAAGGCAGGAACTGTAGGCCTTCTGCTTTCATCTGTGCTCTCAGTATCATTCAACATCAAGTTGTGACAGAACAGTTAGACAAGGATGCAATTGAACCTACCTACAGTGCAGATCTGGACTTTGCTAATGTTTTGTGTGTGTGTGTGTGTGTGTGTGTGTGTGTGTGTGTGTGTGACCAGGTCAGCGAACCATTGGTGTGATCACCAAGCTGGATCTGATGGATGAGGGGACTGACGCCAGAGAAATTCTGGAAAATAAGCTGCTCCCACTGCGAAGAGGTGAGACTACACACACACACACACACACACACACACACACACACACACACACACACACTGTCTCAGTGCTTCCCTCTAGTGGTTATCTAGTTGTCTTGCTCACTGCAGCAGTTGGAGGAAGAGAGAGAGAGAGAGAGGGGGGGTGGAGGAAGTGAGAGAGAGAGAGAGGGTTGGAGAAAGAGAGAGAGGGTTAGAGGATGAGAGAGAGAGAGAGAGAGAGAGAGAGAGAGAGAGAGAGAGAGAGAGAGAGAGAGAGAGAGAGAGAGAGAGAGAGAGAGAGAGAGAGAGAGAGAGAGAGAGAGAGAGAGAGAGAGAGAGAGAGAGAGAGAGAGAGAGAGGGTTGGAGGAAGAGAGAGAGAGAGAGAGAGAGAGAGAGAGAGAGGGTTGGAGGAAGAGAGAGAGAGAGAGGGTTGGAGGAAGAGAGAGAGAGAGAGGGTTGGAGGAAGAGAGAGAGAGAGAGGGTTGGAGGAAGAGAGAGAGAGAGAGGGTTGGAGGAAGAGAGAGAGAGAGAGGGTTGGAGGAAGAGAGAGAGAGAGAGGGTTGGAGGAAGAGAGAGAGAGAGAGGGTTGGAGGAAGAGAGAGAGAGAGAGGGTTGGAGGAAGAGGAGGAAGAGAGAGAGGGTTGGAGGAAGAGAGAGAGAGAGAGGGTTGGAGGAAGAGAGAGAGAGAGAGGGTTGGAGGAAGAGAGAGAGAGAGAGGGTTGGAGGAAGAGAGAGAGAGAGAGGGTTGGAGGAAGAGAGAGAGAGAGAGGGTTGGAGGAAGAGGGAGAGAGAGGGTTGGAGGAAGAGAGAGAGAGAGAGGGTTGGAGGAAGAGAGAGAGAGAGGGTTGGAGGAAGAGAGAGAGAGAGGGTTGGAGGAAGAGAGAGAGAGAGAGGAGAGAGAGAGAGAGAGAGAGAGAGAGAGAGAGAGAGAGGGTTGGAGGAAGAGAGAGAAAAAGAAGATTGCAGAGAGAGTGAAGAAAAGAGAGAGTGAAGAAAAGAAAGGGAGAGAGAAAGGTGGACAAAAACAATGTCTTGATTTCAGTGACACATCTGGAAAAAACATCTGTTATTTTCTTTGCAATAAAATATATTTGTGGGAAACCCTAATGCAATCCGCTTATGTGTCGTTTTTCCACTGGCGCTTGGTTAGAACCCAGGCATGTGCTCCTGAACGTTTTCCATGTCCTTTGTCTCTACCTTCTCTGCTTCTGTCACTCTCCCGTGTCGGAAGGCCTCATGTTAAACCACTAGCATATTTACAAGGCTATTCGTTCAGTCCAAAAGGTTACAGAGCAAGACATACTGCTTAACAGAGAAATGCATGAGAAAACTTAACTAGATGGGGATATGTGATCCTTCTTGCCCATGTGGCTGACATTCTTTATTTGTTTTCAGTCATAGCAGGATATGTAGGCATGTAGTACAATCGACAGCTGTTACAAATAACCATCCCACAATAGGGATGTGGGTAACTTCATGGAACCCCAGATTACCCTCCACACCTCCCCCCAGAACTCCCCTCCTCCTTCGGCCCACTACCCAGTGTGGTAAACCCAGACAGGCAAACAAACAAGAAAATAAATCTCACCCACACAAACAAGAATAATAATTACCCTAACAAACTTTTCTTTCTTTTTTTCTCTCCACAAAACAACATTGTGCCTATCTTTGCATCCTGATATGTCCAGTATCAGCTGACCTCGCTCTCTGTCCCAGGTTACATTGGTGTGGTGAACAGGAGTCAGAAGGACATAGATGGGAAGAAGGACATCACAGCGGCCATGGCTGCAGAGAGGAAGTTCTTCCTGACCCATCCTGGATACAGACACCTGGCTGAACGCATGGGCACCCCCTACCTACAGAAAACACTCAACCAGGTCAGTCCCCTACCTACAGAAAACACTCAACCAGGTCAGTCCCCTACCTACAGAAAACACTCAACCAGGTCAGTCCCCTACCTACAGAAAACACTCAACCAGGTCAGTCCCCTACCTACAGAAAACACTCAACCAGGTCAGTCCCCTACCTACAAAAAACACTCAACCAGGTCAGTCCTCCTTTGTGTGTGTGGAGGGGAACACTAATACTTTCCTGATCTGTGGTTCAAATCCCTCAATCATTACCAAAGTGCATAGTAGGAATATTATTTTAGCGTTCACAATATGTATCTTTTCAGTTCATTTTTATAGCCTTCAGAGAAGTCTTCTACCAGATGAGCCATCCACATGACGCATTTTGATGCTTTCCACGAGTTTACAATATCCACTAGAGATGAGAGAGTAGAACGGTAGTAGGCTGGTATGCTAGATCACTGTAATCTCTTCCTTCGCATGTCATAACCCACACTGAGGACCTTGCCCTCCGCAGCAACTGACCAATCACATCCGGGACACTCTGCCGGGGCTGCGGGCCAAGCTGCAGAGCCAGCTGCTGTCTATAGAGAAGGAGGTGGAGGAGTACAAGAACTTCAGACCTGACGACCCCTCCCGCAAGACCAAGGCCCTGTTGCAGTGAGTAGGACACACAAGTACGCACGATGGCATGCACACACACACACACACACACACACACACACACACACACACACACACACACACACACACACACACGCGCGCGCACACACACACACGCACACGCACACGCACACGCACACGCACACACACACACACAAAAAAAGACTCCAGTCACCCAAGTCATAGACTGATCTCTCTGCTACCACACGGCAAGCGGTACCGAAGCACCAAGTCTAGGTCCAAGAGCCTTCTAAACAGCTTCTACCCCCAAGCCATAAGACTGCTGAACAATTCATCAAATGGCTACCCAGACTATTTGCATTGACCCCCCTCCACCCCTTTTGTTTTTAATCTGCTGCTACTCGCTGTTTATTATCTATGCATAGTCACTTTACAAATGACCTCGACTGACCTGTATATAGCCTCGTTGTTGTTGTCATTTTTTTGTTGATGTCATTTTCTTATGTTACTTTTAGATATGCTTAGATTTTTTACTTTATTTAGTAAATATTTTCTTAACTATATTTATTGAACTGCATTGTTGGTTAAGGGCCTGTAAGTAAGTGTTTCACGGTAAGGTCTACCTATACCTGTTGTATTTGGCTCATGTGACAAATACAATTTGATTTGACACACACACAGACACACACACACACACACACACACACACACACACACACACACACACACACACACACACACACACACACACACACACACACACACACACACACACGTCTAACTCCCTTATCCCTGTATCCTATACTCTCCAGGATGGTGCAGCAGTTCTCAGTGGACTTTGAGAAGCGTATCGAGGGCTCTGGGGACCAGATCGACACAGCAGAGCTGTCAGGCGGAGCCAAGATCAACCGCATCTTCCACGAGCGATTCCCCTTCGAGCTGGTCAAGGTGTGTGTACTGTACTGTATGTGTGTGTGTCTCTTACCAGGGCCCCCGCTCTCCTAACTCTTGAGACAGGGCTGTGGATCGACCCCAAACCAGAGACATTATTATAATTACAATAATTATTATTTGTTGAATTTTTTTATTTTTAACTTTCACCCCTTTTCTCACCAATTTCGTGATATCCAATTGGTGGTCTTGTCTCATCGCTGCAACTCCCCTACGGATTCGGTAGAGACGACGGTCGAGAGCCGTGCGTCCCCCGAAACACGACCCTGCCAAGCCGCACTGCTTCTTGTCACAATGCACGCTTAACCCGGCCGCACCAACGTGTCGGTGGAAACAACGTTCTGCTGGCGACCGAAGTCAGATTGGAGGCGCCCGGCCCGCCAAAAGGAGTCGCTAGAGCGCGATGGGACAAGGAAATCTCAGCCGGCCAAACCCTCCCCTAACCCGGACAACGCTGGGCCAATTGTGCGCCACCTCATTGGTCTCCCGGTCACGGCCGGCTGTGACACAGCCTGGGATTGAATCTGGGTCTGTAGTTACGCCTCAAGCACTGCGATGCAGTGCCTTAGACCACTGCACCACTCGGGAGGCACAACCCAGAGACTTTATGAGGAAAACATCCCTCCCTCCCTCCCTCCCTTCACAGTAAAACATTCTGTTTGGCCTTGGCCACAGGATCTGGGCCTGCTGTGGCCAGACTACAGCCTCAGTCGTTAAACATCGCACAGTCAGACTGTCTGTCATCATAAACTCATGGTATAGCTGTGTCATATCAAATGATTAGCAGAGGTGTCAGACTGAATGGAATAACTAAGCAGTGTTAGTACTTAGTCTGAAGGTTTGTTGTTGTTGTTGTACATTTGCTCCTGTGAAGAATATTCTGTTCGCTGTTCAGAGCCACTCAATGCATACAAGGGACCTTCCATCTCTATCTATGAGGTATCTGCTGTGCGTCGGAGGCGTGTGCTCACTATTTAACGCGCGTGTGTGTGTGTGTGTGTGTGTGTGTGTTCTTTCTGTGTCCGTACAGATGGAGTTTAACGAAAAGGAGCTTCGCAAGGAGATCAGCTACGCCATTAAGAACATCCACGGCATTAGGCAACGTCCTTCCTCCCCATCCCCCTCTCCCTCCCCTGTCCTCGCCCGCCTGGCTCGCGGCTGTGGGCCAGGCCAACTCTAATCGCCGTCACCCATCTGATCACAAAGACCTCGAGACACATTGACCGCAGACAGGCACCCAGCATGCTGTCGCACACTGATGTTATCAGAAACAGAAGTGGAGGGATTTGTGATTAGATCTGTGACCGCTGGTTGGATGGTATCTTTCTCTCGCTCCTTGCCCTGCCCCGTGTCTACCTGTCTGTATCTTGTATGTATGACTGTCTGTCTGTTGAAGCCCTAGCCTGATATGCCAGTCATGTGTGACCTAGCTCACTTTTTACCCGTCCCATGACAACGCCCTGTCTTTTACGTAGGTCCCAGAGCGATATAAATCAGAATCCGACAGTGACGTCATCGCTATTCAGGAAGTGAACCTGTTGAAATGAACCTGTTGAATGTCCCCCTTCTTCCTCCCACTCCACCTCCCACAGTGAAGCTAGAAGGAAGTCTTCAAGAACAGGGGGTGGTTTGAGCTATGTAGCAGAATACATGATCCTGGTGACCTACTGCCAAGAACACAAACTAACTTAAACTATGAACAATTATTTTTGCTTAGTGCATACAGTTTCCCTCAGAAAAGCTGCAAAATCTAAATTTACTTGAGCTTGGAACAGTATTGCTATTTGTCTGCATTTCCTTGTCACATTTCCTTTGTGAAAGCAAAATGGCCTGTAAACCTGTTCTGACAGTGAGGGTGAGCTCTACCCGGTCAGTGGTTCTGAAGGAGGGGATGGTGAAAGGAAACCGTTCAAGAGAATTGAGACATTAGGGTGTAGTGGTATAGGGATTCCAAAAGTAATGGCGTCATCTGGATGAGTCCTATGCTGTAATATGTGGGCAACACTATTCACATACTGTATAGCAGGGTCTCCACCTGGCGACACAGGTTTTTTTATTTGCCCCTCCAAAGATGACTGAAAAGTTATCATTCTTTTTTTGCTGGGTTGGGGAGACTGTAAAAACCCCATTCAAATTAGATTTTTATTCAGGATATATGTTCAAAAGTACTCCCACACAAAAGAGAGATATACTGTATGTGATCGTGTACAAATGTTTTTTTAAATGTTATATCTGTTTGGGCTTCTTGCGGTCAATTTGCAGTGTACAAATTATTAGTCATTCTGTTCTGGCCCCCAGACCATCCGCTCAAGTAAAAATCATCCCACGGCTGAATCTAGTTGATGATCCCTGCTGTATAGTAATAATGATAAAAGTTCTGTTCTTTAAGTTCAGTTGTGCTTTTATCGAACTAGCTCAATATTTCCCCCAAACCACGATGTGATGATTTAGCTTCGTTTTTAATACTGTTTTTTGTTGAAATTTATAATCTGTCTTTATCTTGCTGTGCATGATTCTTATTTATGCTTTATGTGGAAGGGGTTTGTGAGGAGGAGTTTATTTCCAAGTAACACTATTCTCTCTGCCTGACCTCCTCCTCCTCCTCTTCCTCCTTCTTTCTCTTTTTCCCTCTTTTTTGAACCTGTCGCTCATTTTCTCTCTACCGGGCAGAACTGGCCTCTTCACCCCGGACATGGCCTTTGAGACCATTGTGAAAAGGCAGATCGGCAAGATCAAAGAGCCCTGCCAGAAATGTGTGGACATGGTCATTTCTGAGCTAGTCAATACCGTTAGGCAGTGTACTCAGAAGGTAAACGCACATGATGGAGAGCGACACTATGGTTTCATCTCTCCCTCCCACCAAAACCTGCTATGTCATCCCTGTTATCGTATCACCGCACTGCCTCGTTTTCCAGACCCTGTTTTCCCGGGTTGGGACAGTAGGGGGCGTACTGGGGTAGTTGGGGTATTGTGAGGGACTGCCTGCCTACTGCTTTGGATGGGGTGGCTGGGCAGAGTGGCAATCGCATGGCCATGTTATAGAACTGTGCTGGGTATAGAAGGGGTCTGGATGCTGCTGAGTTGCTGCTCTGTGGCTACATGTCAAGGGTAGCAACTTTTGACACAGGAGTAAAGGATGAAAATGATCAAATTGACATTCAAAATCAAATTTACGGTCAAATTAACACATCTCAAGACGTTTAATTTATGTTAAGTCACAGGTGACTGAGTTCCTTTTAGCAGTGGATAAATCATTTTCAATGCCTTGAGTGTCACATCAAAGTGTCACTCCGCTGTTGTCCCTGGCAGCCATGTTGGGTGACCTCAGCATCCAGACTTCCTGCTTGTAAGACCGGCTGTGCACCTGCAGCAGACAGGAGCCATGACAATGTGAAGATCTGGATGATTACCAAGGGCCAAGGTCAGCTTTAGAGGGCCCTTTAGGACCACACTCAGCCAAAGGGGCCCCAGTGGTTTTAATACCAGTGGTCTTAATTCCACTGTGACCAGGCCATGTTATGGAATGTGGCCTGACCACAGTGACTCTGGGACAGCGGAATAACAAACGCTGTGACCCTGCTCTGTGTGGTCAGCTGGGGGATAGATGGAGATAGGGGGAAAGGGAGAAGAGGACGAAGATTTAGGGTTAGGTATAGAGGAAGAGCAAGGTGCTTCGTCTGGGGTGTTGGGTGCACAGCTACGGTCTGGCATGGCTCATAACTCAGAGCTGTTGGCCGGTGGAGTGGTGCAGGCTGTATTCTCTCTCTCTCTGTCTCCCTTTCTGGATAGAGGGATAGACCTCAGCGCTGGCCTCTTTAGAATGGCTTCAAGGGAAACCAAATGTCTCACTTGCCTTTTATTCTCTCTTTACTGTTTACCCACCTCCCCCTGACCTGTCACTATCCCCTCTTTTTCATCTGTCTCTCAATCTGTCATCCCTCTTTTTTTCCTCCTTATACGTTCTCTCCTTCTCTGTGTGGCCCTCTTGTGTTATGCTTTCGCCTCTCTATCTCTCTCTCTGCTTTGACCTGCTCTCTATCCCTGTGGATTTTTTTGGTTCTCTCTCTCTCTCTCTCTCTCTCTCTCTCTCCCCTCCGTCACCACCTCCTCTCTACAGGACGGGCCTGTTCACTCCTGACCTGGCCTTTGAGG
Source organism: Oncorhynchus tshawytscha (assembly GCF_018296145.1). Taxonomy (NCBI): domain Eukaryota; kingdom Metazoa; phylum Chordata; class Actinopteri; order Salmoniformes; family Salmonidae; genus Oncorhynchus; species Oncorhynchus tshawytscha. Next base: position 22,677,265 of record NC_056461.1, read on the forward strand.
CCATAGTGAAAAAGCAGATCCAAAAGCTGAAGGAACCCTCACTGAAGTGTATAGATATGGTAGTGAGCGAACTCACCTCCACCATACGAAAGTGTAGTGACAAGGTAACCAAGGAACCGAGCCACGTTCGGAGTCTGACTTGCGTCATTTTTAGAGGTAGGGATAGACCGATGCCTGGACTACAAATCGGAAGCAAATGAACAATTCAAATAATTGATCTATAGTGGTTAGTGTTGTAGCTATATGCTTTCTGTTTGGTCGAATAAGAGGCAAAAATAACCATTTGATTGTCACGATTCTCATCATCGTCTGATGAGGAATATGAGAGATCGGACCAAAATGCAGAGTGGTACGTGTCCATGTTAAATTTATTACAACTGAACACAAAATAACAAACGTGAAACAACGAAAATCGAAACAGTCCTGCAAGGTGACACAACACAAAACAACTACCCACAAACACAGGGGGGAACAGGCTACCTAAGTATGGTTCTCAATCAGAGACAACGATAGACAGCTGCCTCTGATTGGGAACCATACCAGGCCAAACACAGAAATACAAAACATAGAACAAAAACATAGAATGCCCACCCCAACTCACGCCCTGACCAAACCAAAAAATAGAGACATAAAAAAAAGGAACTAAGGTCAGAACGTGACAGTACCCCCCTCCCAAAGGTGCGGACTCCGGCCGCAAAACCTGAACCTATAGGGGAGAGTCTGGGTGGGCATTTCACCGCGGTGGCGGCTTTGGTGCGGGACGTAGACCCCACTACACCTTAGTCTTGGCCCACTTATGTGGCGCCTCTGGAGTGGCGACCCTCGCCACCGACCTCGGACTGGGGACCCTTACAGCAGGCCCTGAATAGGCGGGAGACTCTGGTGGCGCCGGACAGGCGGGAGACTCTGGAGGGAGGAGACAGAGAGACAGCCTGGTCCGTGGAGCTGCCACAGGACCCACCAGGCTGGGGAGACCTACAGGAGGCCTGGTGCGTGGAGGAGGCACCGGATGGACCGGGCTGTGGGGGAGCAATGGAGCTCTGGTGCGCAGCCTTGGCACCACTCCTCCAGGCTGGATGACCACGTTAGCCCGGACCCTCCAGAGTGCAGGCACAGGTTGAACCGGGCTGTGGGGGAGCACTGGAGATCTGGTGCATACCACTCGCACCTCTACCTTAGGCTCAATGCCCACATTCACCCGGCACGGGCGGAGCACAGGCATAGGGCGAACTGCACCATCCCAGCGCCCCGGAGACACAGCACGCAGAGCCGGCGCAGGATACCCTGGGCCGAAACGGCGTACCGGAGACCAAACACGCTGAGTTGGCACAACACGCCCTGGCTGGATGCCCACTCTCGCATGGCAGTTGCGGGGGGCTGGCATATAGCACTCCGGGCTATGAGCGCGCACTGGCGACACAGTGCGCTTCACCGCATAACACGGTGTCTGACCAGTACTACGCCTCTCCCGGTAAGCACGGGGAGTTGGCTCAGGTCTATCGCCTGACTCTGCCAATCTCCCCGTGTGCCCCCCCAAAGAAAGCTTTGGGGGCTGCCGCTCTTGCCTGTTGCGCTGCCTTACCTCATATCGCCGCCGCTCAGCTTTCGCTGCCTCCAGTTCTTCTTTGGGGCGGCGATATTCCCCAGCCTGACTCCAGGGTCCCTTACCGTCTAGTATCTCCTCCCAAGTCCAGGAGTCCAGAACCCTCTGCTCCTTGTTACCATGCTGCTTGGTCCTTTTATGCTGGGTAGTTCTGTGTCTGATTGTCTCATTGTGTCTGATTGTATTTATTTAGTTTGACATACACTACCGGTCAAAAGTTTTAGAACACCTACTCATTCAAGGGTTTTTCTTTATTTTTACTATTTTCTTAATTGTAGACATCAAAACTATGAAATAACACAATTGGAATTATGTAGTAACCAAAAAAGTGTTAAACATTTTACCCCCTACCTTGTCACAACACAACTGATTGGCTCAAAAGAGAGGCTCATTAAGAAAGAAAGAAATTCCACAAATACATTTTTAAGAAGGTACACATGTTAATTGAAATGCATTCCAGGTGACCACCTCATGAAGCTGGTTGAGAGAATGCCAAGAGTGTGCAAAGCTGTCATCAAGGCAAAGGGTCTCAAATCTAAAATATATTTTGATTTGTTTAACACTTTTTTGGTTACTACATGATTCCATATGTGCTATTTTGTAGTTTTGATGTCTTCACTATTATTCTACAATGTAGAAAATAGTCAAAATAAAGAAAAACCCTTGACTGAGTAGGTTTTCTAAAACTTTTGACTGGTAGTGTATACGTTCCCGTTATAGAATGCACAGTAAGCCACACAGCTAAGAAATCATTTCATAGTTTGTCTTTGTCAGTCAGTCTCTTCGTTCATACTCCTTATTCCACAGTTTTCTCTTCTCCTCCTCTCCATGGTTTTTGTATTGTGGTGTGATATTAGTGTTTGAAGTTTATCTGCAAATGTGCCTGGCCCTCTTACATATTTGTTTCCAAATGACAAAGAACAAGACTCAGTGTTGGCTCTGAGCCAGCTACATAGCAGATTTAAATATTTGTTTTTCTTCAAACCTGCCATTCCATATATGCAATGATGGTATCCTAAAAATGATGAATACTCTGTCTGACTCAGAAGACCGACTACCATTTTTTTCAAAGCAGAGTCAACTCACCCATCAGTGACAATATACAGTGAAATTTATTTACTGTGTACTGACTTTGTAAGCTTGGCAAATGCAAAAGACAGATGGTGGTCACTTGCGGTCAAAAGAGGAGTCCTTTCAACACGTGAAAGGATTCAAACATGTATTGTCATGGTAAGCCAGATTACACTGCCCTCAGAAAGAATTCACACCCCTTGACCTTTTCCACTTTCTGTTGTGTTACAGTCTGAATTTAAAATGGATTAAACTCATATGTTGTGTCACTGACCTACATAATGTCAAAGTGGAATTATGTTTTTACAAATGTTTACAAATTAATTCAAAATGAGAAGCTGAAATGTAAATGTCTTGAGTAAGTAGGTATTCAACCCTTTTGTTATGGAAAAATAAGTTCAGGAGTAAAAATGTGCATGGACTCACTTTGTGTGCAATAATAGCATTTAAAATGATTTTTAAATGACTACTCCATCTCTGTACCCCACACATACTGTAAGGTCCCTCAATCGAGCAATGAGGACTAGGGAGTTTTGAGCCTGTACATAAGTCTGTAGAAACAAATATTCCAAAACATGCGTCCTGTTTGAAATAAGGCACTGGTTTGGGGGTGGGATGAAAATGAACAGAGTAGAACTAAGCACAGGCAAAATCCTGGAGGAAAACTTGGTTCAGTCTGCTTTCCAACAGGCACTTGGAGACAAATTCACCTTTTAGCTGGACAATTATCTAAAAACAAGACAATACACTGGAGTTGCTTACCACGACGGCATTGAATGTTCCTGAGTGGCCTAATTACAGTTCAGACTTAAGTCAATGTGAAAATCTATGGCAAGACTTGAAAATGGCATCTAGCAATGATCAACAACCAACTTGACAGAAGTTGAATAATTTTTTAAAGAGTAATGGGCAAATGTTGTACAATCCAGGTGTGGAAAGCTCTTCGAGATTTACCCAGAAAGACAGCTGCAATCGCTGCCAAGCTTATTCTAACATGTATTGACTCAGAGAGTTGAATATTTATCTCATCAAGATATATTAGTGTTTGATTTTCCATTAATTACAGCACACTAAAATAATAATAATAATCTTCCACTTTGACATTACAGAGTATGTTGTGCTGACCGTTGACAAAAAGATGACAATTCAATCCAATGTGGAAAAGCGTTGTGGATACTTTCTGAATGTACAGTATGTTGTTTATTTTCTATAGGAGACACCTGACTATGCACACTGCTATTGATTAAACATCATCTTCTCGAGAAGTGTGATACGGTTAGCTTTCTGTCACACTTCACTATCTATGTCCTGTGTGCACTCGGGAACATGCTATGTAGTCAGTACAACGCTGGTGAACAATATGAATCGCATTCACATTGATAGTCTGAATATGGTAGGACTGAGACGATGGATCTATCCTTACTCTGGTCTTACCATGATATTTAACTCCCTTGTTGTTTTTTGTCATTCTATTTCTATTCAAACATTCGTTTTTATTCTGTTTTGTTTTTGATTGGCCAAAGTAGACAATTGAACTTATTGTCCCAAGTTCCCATCGTAACCAGCATTTGTGTGTTTTCTCCTCAGTGAGTAATACTGTATCTTTGTGACTTCCTCTCAGTCTCCGATTCTGTCATCTGATTTGAGTTCCTCTAGTCGATTCTACTCACTTCCATTCCTGTGTCTGTCGATATGATTTGATCTGTTGTAGTAACTAGTGCTGTTGCAGGTGGAGCAGTTGTATCTTAGCATCTCAACTAACAGATCTACCCACAACATCTATCTCTCTCTGTTTCTCTCTCTTTCTCTTTCTCCCACTCTCTCTTTATTGTCTTCTACATCTTGTTGTGTCTCACCTCTCACTGACTTGTTTATTCTTCAAGCACTTTTTTGAAAAAATGTAAAAGAGCCCTCTTGTGGATTTTTTCATGACCATAAAACAGAATATCCACAAGAGGTCTTTCTGCCCTCTTCCACTCTCTCTCCTTGTCCTCCCCCTGCTACCCATGCATTGTGTGTGTGTGTGTGTGTGTTTGTGTGTAACAATCTTCCTGCATGCTGCCCATACCCTGTTTGTATGAGTTATTGTATATCAAAGTACTTTTTACGATGCATCTCTGTCAAACAGAACATTCCTGACTGGCTGCGCTGGAACTATGTTGTGGATGTGAAAGTTGCTAAGCTTCTTTACAACGACACATTGGTTAATTGGTCTTAAATGTTATAAAGTCACTAATATCAGTCTTATTTTGATTGGTCAATTTAATGTCTGCTCTAGTAAGTCACCTGGCCATAAGGTAGTAGTACAGATGTAGGATCTTAATTTGAGCCAAATAATCCTACAGCAACAGGAAATGTGAGTTTTATACTAAATTGACATTTTTTTAGGGGATGATACATTTGCGGGAAAAATCAGCTCTGAATTTTTTAACCTGAACTACAGTACAAGTTGAACATTACCTGCATTGCAAGAAAGTTCGACTGCAACAAGGTGATCAAATTAAGACCCTACATCTGTATTAGTAATAGCCCGACATGGCATTATAGCACAGTATGTGAAATAGCCCTGCAATGTGTCATCAAAGCCAAAGAACCAGTGTACTATAAGTCACCAGGACTTGTGTTTAGATGACAGTATAGATGACAGTATAGTACTGTTATATAATAGGCGTCAATGACATGGCTATCTGTCTACACATATGAATAAGCCTTAAAGAGCTCAATGTTGCCTACTGTGTATTTGGGCCCATGCCAGGAAGTGATAAATCCAACGATAGAAGAGAAGGATCTCATTGATTCCAATGTGATCCTGTGACCTTGAACAGCCAACGCAAAGGATGCATTGTAACTTGCCAGACGTCAGCTTATTTTATTTCACTGTGATTTCAGTTGGCTTTCCTCCCTCCCACCAGACTCTGTGATTCAGTTGGCTTTCCTCCCTCCCACCAGACTCTGTGATTCAGTTGGCTTTCCTCCCTCCCACCAGACTCTGTGATTCAGTTGGCTTTCCTCCCTCCCACCAGACTCTGTGATTCAGTTGGCTTTCCTCCCTCCCACCAGACTCTGTGATTTCAGTTGGCTTTCCTCCCTCCCACCAGACTCTGTGATTCAGTTGGCTTTCCTCCCTCCCACCAGACTCTGTGATTCAGTTGGCTTTCCTCCCTCCCACCAGACTCTGTGATTCAGTTGGCTTTCCTCCCTCCCACCAGACTCTGTGATTCAGTTGTCTTTCCTCCCTCACACCAGACTCTGTGATTCAGTTGGCTTTCCTCCTACCAGACTCTGTGATTCAGTTGGCTTTCCTCCCACCAGACTCTGTGATTCAGTTGGCTTTCCTCCTACCAGACTCTGTGATTCAGTTGGCTTTCCTCCCTCCCACCAGACTCTGTGATTCAGTTGGCTTTCCTCCCACCAGACTCTGTGATTCAGTTGGCTTTCCTCCCTCCCACCAGACTCTGTGATTCAGTTGGCTTTCCTCCCACCCACCAGACTCTGTGATTCAGTTGGCTTTCCTCCCTCCCACCAGACTCTGTGATTCAGTTGTCTTTCCTCCCTCCCACCAGACTCTGTGATTCAGTTGGCTTTCCTCCTACCAGACTCTGTGATTCAGTTGGCTTTCCTCCCACCAGACTCTGTGATTCAGTTGGCTTTCCCCTCCCACCAGACTCTGTGATTCAGTTGGCTTTCCTCCCACCAGACTCTGTGATTTCAGTTGGCTTTCCTCCCTCCCACCAGACTCTGTGATTCAGTTGTCTTTCCTCCCTCCCACCAGACTCTGTGATTCAGTTGGCTTTCCTCCTACCAGACTCTGTGATTCAGTTGGCTTTCCTCCCACCAGACTCTGTGATTCAGTTGGCTTTCCTCCTAACAGACTCTGTGATTCTGTTGTGTGTCTGCTGTATTGGAAGTACACCAATGTCTGTATTGGTGTGTTTACAAAGAACACATGGAAAAAGGCCGTAGTGTGCCAGGAAAATAATGTGTTATCGGGGAGAAGACTATTTGTTGGGGAGAAGACTATTTGTTGGGGAGAAGACTATTTGTTGGGGAGAAGACTATTTGTTGGGGAGAAGACTATTTGTTGGGGAGAAGACTGTTTGTTGGGAAGAAGACTGTTTGTTGGGCAGAAGACTGTTTGTTGGGGAGAAGACTATTTGTTGGGCAGAAGACTATTTGTTGGGGAGAAGACTATTTGTTGGGGAGAAGACTATTTGTTGGGCAGAAGACTGTTTGTTGGGCAGAAGACTATTTGTTGGGCAGAAGACTATTTGTTGGGCAGAAGTCTGTTTAGTGTTTTATGGCAGTAATACAGACTTTGCACTATTCATTGACTTGTAATTTGATTAACCCCTTGTGGAAAGATAGACACACTAAGAAAAGCCAATATTAACACTGATGAACTTACATTGTTGTGACTAGGGCAGAGTCTGTGCTGTGCTCTTGTTGTGCGTGCACTGTATGTTTTTGTGCTGTTAGTGCTTGAGTGTGTGTGTTTGGCTGTGTTGGCTGTGCTTTGTGTCTGGTCCGTGTCTGAACTGTGCCTCCCTACCCACACGGTGTGCCATGTGCTGTCCTGTACCCACAGCTGGCTCAGTACCCCATGCTGAGGGAGGAGATGGACAAGATTGTCACCCAGCATATCCGAGACCGCGAGAGTCGCACCAAGGACCAGGTGACACTCACACGCGCACACACACACACACACACACACACACACACACACACACACACACACACACACACACACACACACACACACACACACACACACACACACACACACACACACACACACACACACACTGTCTCACACACACACACTATTTTCACTGGCGTAGCGCAGTTTCTGTGGACCACTGCAAAGTTTGGAGTTTGGGCCCCGCTCTAAAAAAGTGACTACTACCAGGTAGAATGGACAACACAAACACTTCCCTTACAACACATGGAGATTAAAAAGGAGGGTTGCTGTCAAAATGATTTGTTTAAAAAAGTAATCCAATTTAGAGATGGGTGTGAGATGACGGGCGGGTGGGCCCCAGGAGCCTGCGGGGGGTTTCCACTACACCAGTGACTATCTTCCCAATTCAAACTGTTATGTCTAATAACTCCTGATGTGTGTCCCTCCATCTAGGTGATGCTGCTGATTGACATTGAGCTGGCCTACATGAACACCAACCATGAGGACTTCATTGGCTTTGCCAAGTGAGTGTCGCCCTCTTGACCACTTTCCTGATACAGTCAATTAGAACAGATAACCCAGTACAGACACAGTACAGTCTGTGAACTCTGACCTACCCTGACGTACTAATGATTCCTGTGTTTAGGTGTGTGTACCAATCTAACCTATGATTATGTTTACCCCTGTAGTGCTCAGCAGAGGAGCAGCCAGGTGGCCCAGAAGAAGCAACCTGGCAACAAGGTACTATAGGCACAGTACAGCACCTACAGATAGTCCTACAGTACATTCACTATGATGTTTGTCCTGATGGGCTTTTCAGAAAGCATTGTAATGGCCCAAGATGCAAGGTTCTAGGTGGAGTTGCAACATTCTGGATAACTTTCAATAACGTTTAAACTTCCAAAAATCCTGGTTGAAGGATTCCTGGAATCATGAAGAAATAAGCAGGAAATCAGGGATTCTCCAATTTGGATTTCGGGAAACCCAGAGACTCTATTGAAAGTTCCAAGAATTTTGCAACCCTAGTCCTAAAGTCTATGTTGAGCTATTCCCAAACCAGATTATGGCTCCAAGTGAGTGCAGTTTTGAGTGAGTTTGTATTACTTCTCCATTTGTTCTCGAATAAATTCTATTGTTCCTTTGTTATTCTTTAGTAGTGCAGTGTGTTAGTTGTGTTCCCACTCTATCTCTGTTTCTTCTGAGGGACTTCTCTTTCTGTTGTCTTTTTCTCTTCACCTCTATCACTACAACTGTTCTGCTTTAGCAGGATGAAATCATGGTGAGTAGAGTGTGTGTGTGCGTGTGTGTGTGTTAGTGTGTGTGTGTTAGTGTGTGTGTGTGTGTGTGTTAGTGTGTGTGTGTGTGTGTGTGTGTTAGTGTGTTAGTGTGTGTGTGTGTTAGTTTGTTAGTGTGTGTGTGTGTTAGTGTGTGTGTGTGTGTGTGTGCGTGTTAGTGTGTGTTAGTGCGCGTGCGTGCTTGCATATGTGTGTTTCTTTGGGAGTGTGTTATTGTATGTGTGTGTGCGTTAGAATGTGTGTGTTAGTGCGCGTGCGTCCTTGCGTATGCGTGTTTCTTTGGGAGTGTGTTAGTATGTGTGTGCGTTAGAATGTGTGTGCGGTTCTGTGTTTGTTAGAATGTGTGTGTGTGTGTGTGTGTGTGGTAAGAGCTTCTCATTACTGTAGATGGACAGGTGACTAGGGAGCTCTCTGGGGCTTCTTTAGGGAGCTCCCTCCCTCCTCCAGGCATTGCTCCCATCCAAAACAATAGAAAAGTACCCAGCTAGTGCTGCTCATCTCCCATTAGAAACCAGCATGAGAGGAAAAATAGCATACCCCACAGTACACCCCCCCCCCCTCCATCATAGACAGAACACAGAGGGGTTGAGACCAGATAGGCCTTCCCGTTGCATAATGCACACCTTCTGTTTATGTGTAGACGTCTCTCTCTCCCATAGAAACAACACCATTTGGAGACGTCACATTTCAAAGCTTGTTGCCGAAACAGTTGAGCCTCCTTTTCCTTGGCCGTGTGATCGCTCGACGCTCCCTTAGCCTTGCCTGATGACTGAGTTCTACAGCTTCGCTATGCTCCCTAACGTTACGTACTTCAGTCTGAGACTGCCATCATTGACATCCATCTGTGGTGACGTAAAATGAGGGATGTTGTACAAAACAAAGCCATCAGCGATTGCATCATCTCTAACCAATCAGAGTACTAAATTGGTTAGAGATGTGTTCTGGCTCTGGCCCAACCCATTGGTTTCTGGGACCAATCAGAATGGCTAGAATGTGTTTGCGTTCTAGAAATCGTCGGGACTGTACTCAGATCCAGACTCATTGAGGAGAAGAACCTAAGGTCCGTGGGCTTGGCGCAGTGTTTGGCCGGAGAAAGGAGTTTGGGTAGCCAGTCAACCCCTAGCCGTAGCTTGAACCAGATAAAGAAGGCAGCCATGTGTCCTCCAATAACAACAGATCCCAGAGAGATGGAGACTGTAGCTTTAATGTGGGATCAGGCCATTGGTTTCTCATCTTTATCAGTGGAACTGTCCGTTTGCAATATTACAACAACGAACAATGTTTTTTTTCCCTCGGACATCATAACACATCATTGCATGGGTGATAGAACAGCACAGCATGTACTATGATTTTCTCTGACCATGATGCTCGATGCTCATTTCCTCTAAACTAAAACAATAACAGATGCGGATGGGGAGGCCAGTGGTGCTGTTTCACCTATCACAGATCTCAACTTTAAGACCAGTTATACAAAGCCATTTATAAAGAGGAAACATCACTATACACTTTCTAGTTCCCTCTTATTCTCTCTCTAACCCCCCCATCTCTCTCTCACTCTTTATTTACACTCTTCTACAGTATTCTACTCTACTCTACACTATTCTACTCTACACTATTCTACTCTACTCTATTCTACACTATTCTACTCTACACTATTCTAGTCTACTCTACTCTACACTATTCTACTCTACTCTATTCTACTCTACTCTACTCTACTCTACACAATTCTACTAAACTCTACACTACTCTATTCTACTCTGCTTTGCACTATTCCACTATAGTCTACATTATTCTACTCTACACTATTCTAATCTGCTCTACTCTATACTGTTCCACTCCACTCTACTCTACACAACTCTACTCTATTCCACTCCATTCTACGCAACACTAATCTACTCTACACTATTCCACTCTACTCTCTACTCTACTATACTCTAATCTATTCTACTCTACTCTACACTATTCTACTCTATTCTACACTATTCTACTCTACTCTACCCTACACTATTCTACTCCACCCCACTCTACACTACTCTACTCTACTCTACTCTACTCTACTCTACTCTACTCTACTCTACTCTACTCTACTCTACTCTACTCTACTCTACTCTACTCTACTCTACTCTACTCTACTCTACTCTACTCTACTCTACACCATTCTACTCTACTCTACACCATTCTACTCTACTCTACACCATTCTACTCTACTCTACACTATTCTACTCTACACTATTCCACTCTACTTTCTACTCTATTCTACTCTACTCTACTCTACACCCTTCTACTCTACACTATTCTGCTATACTCTACTCTATTCTATTCTACTCTACACTATTCTACTTTACTCTGCACTATTCCACTCTACTCTACTCCCGACTCTGCTATACTCTACTCTATTCTATTCTACTCTACACTATTCTACTCTGCTCTACTCTTCTCTCTACTCTATTATGCTATATTCTATTCTATTCTACTCTACACTATTCTACTCTACACTATTCTACTCTACACTATTATACTCTACTCTACACTATTCCACTCTACTCTATTCCACTCCATTCTACTCTAGACTATTCTATTCTACTCTACTCTACTCTCATCTACTTTACTCTACACTATTTTCCATCTCTCTCTCAATTAAATTTCCCCCCCCTCTCTCTCTCTCTCTCTCTCTCTCTCTCTCTCTCTCTGTCTCTGTCTCTGTCTCTTCTCTTTCTCTCTGTCTCTATCTCTCTGTCTCTCTGTCTCTGTCTCTCTGTCTCTTTCTCTCTGTCTCTTTCTCTCTGTCTCTTTCTCTCTGTCTCTGTCTCTCTGTCTCTTTCTCTATGTCTCTGTCTCTCTGTCTCTCTCTCTGTCTCTCTCTCTCTCTCTCTCTCTTTCTCTTTCTCTGTGTGTGTGTGTTGATAGAGCCTAACTATCTAGTGAAGGAGGGGGAACGTCTCTCAGTGCAGCACAGATAAATACATCACCTCCAGAGGCACACCCTGTCAGTTGCCATAGTGACCGCCCAAGCGGGAGGGTCAAAGGTGCTTAGGGGCAGTGTAAACACATTCTCCCTCGCTGTTTCCTGTTTAGCTGGCTGCGCTTACCGCCTAGATCTGCTCTCCCCCCTTTCAGCAGCCGCTTTGACTAACTGCCTCCCCTAGTATCTCCCTCTTACCTCCCCCTCTACCCATCTAGTGGATTTTCAAACCACCCAATATGATGCAATATAATGACTAACAATGCCTTGGTGGAAGGGGCAAGTAAGCAGTTGGTTGCACTAACACAGACGCTGTCCAACAGAAAGATTTGAGAAAACAGAAGTTTTGACATGACACATGATGACTAGGCATCCGTCAGCTAATAACCAAATGATCATTCTCTCCACCCCACCACACCCCACAACCACGAAACAACCCTGCATCCACATATGCGCTGCATGTATTTCGGTTCGAAAGCAGCCTTACTTAAATAATAAGGCCCGAGGAGGTGGTATATGGGCAATATACTACGGCTAAGGGCTGTGCACTACGCAACGCGGAGTTCCTGGACACAGCCCAAGCCGTGGTATATTGGCCGTATATCACAAACCCACAAGGTTCTTTATTTCTATTATAAACTAGTTACCAACATAATTAGTGCAGTAAAACTAAATGTTTTGTCATACCCGTGGTATACTGTCTGATATACCATGGCTTTCAGCCAATCAGAATTCAGGGCTCAAACCACTCAGTTTATAAAGCTCCACATAGCTTTGTCCTCCTTTGTCCCTGCCTGCCTTCCCTCGCTGTACCACCTTCTAGCTGGCCAGTGTGCTGCCTGCCTTCCCTTGCTGTATTACCTTCTAGCTGGCCAGTGTGCCAGTGTGCTGCCTGCCCCTGTGGATTACGAATGGCCTATATGCCCCGTGCACTGTGCCATGTCCGTGGCACAGCCGTGTAATGTTCTCTCCACATCCTCATTCAGCCGGAGAGAGGAGCGGTTAATGATCGGTTTAAGGTAAATACAGAGGCATATGCATTCTATGTTTAGAGAGGGAGAGACACTGATAGAATCACAAGGATAGTTGTGCTTAGATGGTAGTAGATAAGCCCACAGATCCGGTCCCATTTGTCCCATGTTGTGTCCCCTGCAGTGACTCTCTATGGCCACTAGGGGCAGTAGTGAGATAGGATACCACACACATGCTATACATACACAGACCGAGAGGGGATAGAGAAGGCTAGCTTTGTGTATGCCTGCCTCTCTGACTTTGACCCTCTGTTTCTCTCTCTCAGGTGATCAGGAAGGGCTGGCTGACCATCAACAACATTGGCATCATGAAGGGAGGAGCCAAGGAGTACTGGTTCGTCCTGACCGCTGAGTCCCTGTCCTGGTACAAGGATGATGAGGTGAGGCTTTGGTTATGCAAACACTTGTGCGCACAAAGACACAAGGGCTTGCACACACACTGGCCTCTGCTGGTTCGTGATCTTTTTATGTGTCACCTCTCAGTTTAGATTTTATAGCAAAGATTTCATACCAGAGTGATTTAACAAAGGTACCTCATTTGCTTATGTCCCGGTTCTGTCACAGTTTTTTGGGGGGAGGAGCTCACATACGGAGGTTTCTCATAGAATGTCTTATTCAATTCATTTCCATTGGCTGTATTGTGTTGGATGGAATGACAATAGAAGAGCACTGAAATGCTGCTCCTGTCTTTACCGCCAGCACACGACACGTCACCCCACAGTGAGGCGTCTCCACTTAACCACAACTCACGTGTGATTATCGGTAGCTTTTTACAAAACCACTAATAGAATTATTTCAGTGAGATACTTTAAGTTTTACTTTACAGTTTTTAATTTTATTTTTAATTTTTTACAATCGCTAGGACTAATTTCTCAAAACTTAGGTCACTTTTTCAAAACTCTTCACACAGTGAGTACAACAGCAGTCTATGAGGGCTAAACCGTGGATCATTTTTCATTGCTTTGGCACAAAATGCGTTCAATGACTACATCTTTCAAATTTCATGAATTATTTTCTCACTCAGACACAACCACCAGCAAAACTCTATGTACCTACAGGCCAATTTGCACACGTTTACATACTCTTTTCAAAACTGTTAAACTTAAGTCCAAAACCTAACATAACACAACATTGAATAAGACAGCAATTTGCTACATTTCTACAGTAATACCATACTGAAATATATTCCAAATCTAAAGAATTAAATACTATGAAAACAATTCGACCAACCACAGCTGATTCCCATTGTAGCTGAACACCTACCCAGGTGTTAGTCTTTCAATTACATTACCATCTATACAAAAGGGGACATGTTAGGTATAATGCTGTACTGTAATGTAAACATGGACCCAGACAGAGAGAGAGAAGTGGCTGACAGAGGAAGAAGAGAGGGAGGGAGGGGGAGAGGGAGGGGAGGGAGAGGGAGAGGGAGAGGGAGAGGGAGAGGGAGAGGGAGAGGGAGGAGAGGAAGATCAAAAGCAGTAGTCTCAGATGAGATTAGGGCTACTATAATTGATCATGTAATAATTCATGGTCTATCAATGAGAGGCTGGTCTGAGAGTGCAACCAAATCAGCAACGCTCAACAGTGGCATCTATTGTAAGACATTTCCGGCAAAACAACAGGTAAGATGTGCATTCTGCAAGGGAATCTGACTGAACTGCACATTACAGAAGTCAATTGAGCAAAGCCTCCAAACCCACTTGTGTGTAGTTGTTTTTGTATTTCTGCATAGGGACCCGACGGTTACCTCCCACAGGCAGGAGAGGTAGGATTTTCACTGCTGTGCAGGAAACTGCAATCGCTTCTATGGTCATCAGAAACAATGGCATAAAACATATTGAAGCATATTGCATCATGTCTGATTCATTCCTGTAACGTAAACTGCAGCGTATTCTAAACCGTAGAGAGGTGTCATTCTTGTTTTGTGAAGACATTTTGACAAAAGAAAACTTTGTGTAATGCTGCCTGTTGTTAATGTATTTTAGGTCATTGTTTTATGAGTGACAGTGTGCTTGTTGGGTGACAACCTTTGCTAGTGTTATAGAAGAATGAGTTGATTTGAGACATGTATGTGTTTTGGTAGTTTTAGTGCATTTTGGATGTGAAATTAACTGCTGTGGCAAGCTGAAAGTTGGTTAGGAGAACTGTGTGAAAAGTTTTGAAAAAGTGGCCTTGTTATTGAGAAATGGGTCCTCGCAATTGTAAAAAAAAACTATAAGACGTTTTACTTTAAGATTCAATGTTTCTTTTCCATAGTTTATTCCAAGTCAGATGCTGAGTCTTCCCAGTAAAATGTGCTGGTGTAGTTTGGTGGTTGTGTTACAAAAGGCTTGTTCTGATAATAGAACCTGACACGATTTGAACCAGATCAGATTGGTCAAAGACAATCCCAGAACCCTTTGCAAATCTATTAGAAGTTAGAGACAGCCACAGTCTGGCTGTCTCCATGCCCTAGCCACAGCCGCTCCACTGACTGACTCACATCACTGGGCTGAGCTGGGAGATTTTTTTGTCTTAAAGCAGATTTTAACAGGATTCTTAAGACCTTTTCTGAGATGCTTTGTGGATACGGGCCCTAGTCTTGAAGGGGAACATGCAGGCCGGCCCTGAAAGTGTGTGTGTGTGTGTGTGTTTGCGTGCGTGCGTGCGTGTGCGTGTGTGTGTTACAATACCGACTACTGAAGCAGCACAATAGTGTTTGTTTGTGTCTCTCTAACAGAAAGTTTATATTATATTTTTTTCTACATAACAAAGAGTCTGTTCTTTTACACACTAAAGGTGATGAGACGGGTGAATGGATGTTTTTTTTGTCGGGGGTTAGTGGAAGTAGAGAGGGTGGGGGTGATTGGGGCTGTAGCGGGAGAGAGGTAGTTTAGAGGGTCTGTTCAAAGTGAGACAGGGCCCCCAGCATGTCAGACACCAAAGCTGGCACCCACATGTGCATACCAGAGCCCTGCGCTGAGTGTGTGTTTCCAATTACATGCACACACACACACACACACACACACACACACACACACACACACACACACACACACACACACACACACACACACACACACACACACACTTTCATGGCCGGCCTGCATGTTCCCCTTCAAGACTAGGGCCCGTATCCACAAAGCATCTCAGAAAAGGTCTTAAGAATCCTGTTAAAATCTGCTTTAAGAAAACAACAAAAATCTCTCAGCTCAGACTAGGTTTTTAGGATGACCCACTCTGATGCAGGAGTAAAATACAACCATCAAATGTGATCTCAGCTGATAATCACGACAGTTTGAGGTACCGCAAAGGACAGATAGCGATGATGCTCATTGACATTGTTAAAAACGGTAGGGAATAATCAATGGAGATGAGGCATCGCCAGCTGTGAACTCTATAGAAGGCTTCAGACAACCCTTGTGAATGTGACTGTACATCAAATGTTGCAATGGTAAAAACATTTTATATCATTTTTGCCTGACACAATCACTTTGCCTAATCTTAATTATTGCCTAATATGTTGGCATGCGTAAGTAACCCTTTTTAATTTCTGATTATTGTTCAAATCTGAATCTGCCAATATTACCATTATATCAACACACTTGTCACTCCTGTTTAACAACTCTAAATGGCTTTGGCACGGCAGGTATCAAGTCACCTGCTGATAATGTTGCATACAACTTTTGAAAGGTCTATCATTTTCATCGAACACAACGAAAGTGAACACACGGCCTAGATGCCTGCAATAGCCCACGTTAGAGGCATGCTCAGTTTAAGCATTTTTTTTTTTGAACAATGTGGCCCTCCAAAGGGATAAACTTGAAATAACACGTTGTAGGTAATTAAACGAAAAATGATGGCCTTGTGAAGTCACTGTCGTTAAAAGAGATACTGTTGCATGTAGGTCCAGAAAATGTATGGATTGATCACATAGAAATATCAAAACATTCTCTCAACTCTAAAGCAATCACCTGTCTATGGCGCAGGAACCAGTGACCCACTGTCTTTTTCTCTTATCAAGACACCTGCTGGTGGCTCATAACTGGTTAGGGCAACTCATGAGGTCCCCTAAATATCTGTCGACTAGGTAGGACTCTTATGACTAAAGCGGCTTCATGCATAGCATATATTTTTACCCGTAAGAGTAGGAGTAAAATATCTCTATTCTCAGCACTTACCACCAATTTCCTACTCTGAGACACTGTGGATACGGGCCCAGGGCTACTTTTCATCAACTTATTTCATTTCAAAGGGGGCTAGAGAGGAGGAGGGAAAGAGGAAGAGAACGGGGAGGGATTTGGGTGTAAAGGAGTAGAGGGGGGAGGAGAGGAGTGTCTTTGGTTAGCTGCTTAGGGCCGCAGTAACAAGGACCATGTGGGACGGACAGAGAGACAGGGAGACAGGGACAGAGAGACAGGGACAGAGAGACAGGGACAGAGAGACAGGGACAGAGAGACATGGACAGAGAGACATGGACAGAGAGACAGGGACAGAGAGACAGGGACAGAGAGACAGGGACAGAGAGACAGACAGAGAGAGGGACAGAGAGACAGGGACAGAGAGACAGGGACAGAGAGAAGGATGCTGTGGTCTTCCTTTCATCTCCCGCTGAAAAAAAGTGCCGGTCTCCTCCCTCCCTCCCCCATCCCCAGAGCCCTACCCCAAATAACGAACACACATACAAGACAGGAGCCCCCTCCCCAACTTCATCCTTCCCTCCCTCCCCCATCCCCAGAGCCCTTTCCCAAATAACGAACACACATACAGGACAGGAGCCCCCCTCCCCAACTCCATCCTCCCCTCCCTCCCTCTTTCGGCGTTGCTCCACATGTATTTATTTGAACTCTGCGGTCTCTCTGAGCACAGGGACCCAAAACTAACATAGCACCGTTGCTCCAGCTCAGAGGAGACGGACTAGTGTGGCTTAATGAGCAGGGACCAGAAGCATGCCTTTGTCTAGGCAAGGTGGACATGCTTTCATTTCTACACACTCAGTCACATACAT